>NC_091172.1:39528386-39627642 GCF_040958095.1 Procambarus clarkii
AGGTATAATTATCACAATTACCAGTCAGATTAACAAAGGCTGCCTGTCCCCGCAAAATATGAACTATCAAAGAAAATAACACAAATGTGTGTTTAATATTTGACAAGAAAAATGATAAAATCTCTCTAAACAGCCCTTATGTTTAATTTCCTAACAATCTAAACAAACACAACACATTCTCTGGTGCTATTTACATGTATTAGCAGTTATATTAGTCTTACTCTGGCAATTATATTAGCGTGACTCTGGCAAATATATTTGGTCAACGCTGGTAAATTTATTAATCCAACTCTGGATATGAATGGCATATATTTATTATTTAGTTCTCATCTTGTGTTACCTAACTCACCCAGTTCAGTACTTAAGACATTCAATTTCAACAATATATTTACCTGGTAAATATAATGTCTCTACTCTATTATCTCAATTTGTAATAAAGTTATTATGTATAACTGATTCTGTTACCTTTAATGTTTAGCTAAGGAACTGCCCCAAACACTGCGTGATAGTGGCTTTGCAAGAATAATATACTCAAACAACAATGAAAGCATTTTCTCAACCCAATATACCTTCATGTATTAAAAAAAAATAAAAAAATTTAAGATCTGTCATTAGTTTATTTTACTTGTAGATTGAATAACGTGTTACACTTGGCTTGTACTTATGAATTGGTGATTATTTAATAGAACTTACTTGACAATTGTCTGAACATTCAAAGTCACTGTCCACTAACTGTAACTAGGAGTGCTATAGAATTTTAGTACTTAAGACATGCAACTTCATCGGTGTAATCATTATCATCAATTTATATTGTAGGTCTTATGTTGAACTTAAATTTTGCTACAATATACCTCTTGATATTTTTACCATTATCTATTAGATTAAGGGACTGCCCAAAATGCTATACGTGTTAGTGTCTATCTAAGAATGTCAGAACACCAACTTCATCATCATTGTGGAAAAATATCCCACATATTTATTTAAATTTATAAAATTAAATCTACACTAAGAAAATTTATTCTCTGTTGTAGAAACCTTAAAAAGTAAATATACCAGACTAAGAATCATTATAACCTAATACTCCATTTTCTGAGGAGAAAACGCGATTCAGCGTCGCAATAAATACAGAATGTGGGGTAGAAATAGCCTAAGCTACTCTATCCCTTTGAGATGTATTTTTTTCTTGTCTCAATAAACATACTTGAAATACAAAATATTAAGAGTATTTATCCATTTAAATCCTACAAGCATAAAGTCTGAGCGCTGAATTACGTTTCATCCAAATTAAAGGCACTATTACAAGCAAAACTTTCATTCCACACACTAGCCAAATTCCCTGTTTATGAATGAAAAATAGTATACACATAACTCACAACTGATGACGTTCGAAAACTTCCAGAACATGTGCTTCCCTGACAACTTTTGTTCGAACCACAGCGCTGAAAATTCTTCAACCACGTACTACAAATACAAATAATCGCCAACAGAACCTAAATACCTAACCTAACCATTGACTAAATATGCACAATAAGCTAATATGTAACAGTATTAAATTATACTTGAGAAAATTCCTGTTTTGAATGAATAGCATGTTAAAATTTATGAATGCGTCTAGGGGTTGACTGCTGGATGGAATGGGTTTGCTTTTAGGACAGATTGTCCGTGGACTATGCCGCAGTAGCCACATTGCAATTTTGTTGCGTTCCCCCAAAAAAGTATATTACCTTATTAATATTCCAATTATTATTAATATCTTTTTCATTTAGTATTGGCCAACCATACAACTGAACCAGCCCTTGTTCAATTGTAACAGAAAACCATGGTTCATTGTAAATCTGGCACTGGGAAAAACTATGGGAAACCTCTTTAATTGACGGCCCAAGCAGGTGCTTATTGTACTAAATGGTTAATCCAGGGCTGCACTCACCCTCATCCTCTCTTGTTATGTCTTATGTTCTTATTATTCATCACCTCTGCCATGCTAACAATGGTGAGTCTGCTAGCCGCAGCGGTGAACGTGTTATCAGCAGCGGTGAGCCTGCTAGCAAAAGTGGTAAGCCATAAGAAGTAAGCAGAATTGCTAAGCTTGCTAGCAGCAGTGGTGAGCCTGCTAGCAGCAGCACTGAGCCTACTAGTGGCAAAAGTAAGCCTGCTAGCGGCAATGGTGAACCTACTAGACTCATTCATCTCGTTAGCAGAGATGCTTCTATCTCAACATATTAATATATTAATCTATATAAATAAAAATGTAAATGTTCGTTTGTTCAAAATCCCTATTATACGAAAGATCTTCACCGATTGCTTTGAAATTTTGACACAACGTTCCATTCGCATCCGAGCAGATTTTTATATACATACTATATAGATGTCACGTCTATGTCAGGAAAAAACATGCATTTAAAAAAAAAAACAGTGTATGTTGCCCTTACACCAAACAGATGATTTTTTTTAAGCATGTTTTTACCCGTCACAGGTGAGGCATGTATATAGTAGGTATATAAAAACACACACGTTTTTGAATGGAACATTGTGTCAAAATTTCAAAGCAATCAGTAAAGAGGCTTCGAAGATTTCCCCTCACATGAAACCACTGTAATTTCCAAACGTTCTCCACTGATTGCTTTGAAAATTTGACACAACTTTCCATTCGAATAATTACGTGTTTTTTATATACCTACTATATAGATGCCACAGCTGTGACAGGTAAAAAAAGTTTTTTTGAAAAACAGTGCCATCTGTTATCTTGAGATGATTTCAGGGCTTTAGTGTCCCCACGGCCCGGTCATTGACTAGGCCTCCACCCCCAGGAAGCAACCCGTGACAGCTGACTAACACCCAGGTACCAATTTTACTGCTAGGTAACAGGGACATAGGGTGAAAGAAACTGCCCATTGTTTCTCGCCAGTGCCCTGGATCGAACCTGGGACCACAGGATCACAAGGCCAGCGTGCTGTCCGCTCAGCCGACCGGAGCACATAAGAGCCGAGCACGTAAGAGCTACACACGCTATACTAAATATGTTACAATTCCATTTCAATGTTTCTGATTGCATAGATAAATTGAATTTCAAAGATTTCGATTAATTTACCTTTTGATTTAATTATGTTGTGTGACATTGCATTGAAATTAAGTTGTGTTGCTTACCATACCCTTCATTTCGTGAGTGTAGTTTTTTTTTATTTTTCATTGTTTTCTTTTTGTTTGTTTTTAATTGTTCTTCTTAATTTTCAGTGATGGTAACATCAGATCATTTGATGTTCCCAAGTTTTTGATGGGAACATCACATCATTTGGGAATACATCGGACAAGGGAGTGGGGAATGGAAAAAAAAGAGGAAAGGGAACGGGAGTGGGGGATGTTGGGGAGGACGAGGAGACAGTGGAGGGGGTAATGGTGGGGAGGACGAGGTGCGGGGGAGTTGGGAATGACAGGACAGGGGAATGGAGAATGATGGGGAGGACGAGGAGACGGTGTAGTGGAGGTTGGTGGGAAGGACAAGGGGATGGGGGAGTGGGGAATGGTTGGGAGGACTAGGGAATTGCGAAGGGGATAATTGTGGGGAAGGGAAAATGGTGGGGTGGACTGGAAGAAAGGAGAAGGTTGCTGCTGCTGAGCAATGCACATGCGTTACTGAGCCACAGCAATGCATAGCTGGGTACAGGTAGTATTTAAATAAGTGAATGTAAGATATATAAAATGCCTTTAACAATGTTAAAGTAAGTTCTGAAAATTTGTGGTTATTTGAAAATTAATAAAGTCACAATGATTTGAAACAAAATGATATAGAAGAAATTTGATTATTGAAAGTTAATTACTTTTGACTCTGGTATTTCTTGTTGTTGGTGTTCTGGTCACGCTGGTGTTTCCTGTTGTTGGTGTTTTGGTCACGCTGGTGTTTCCTGTTGTTGGTGTTTTGGTCACGCTGGTGTTTCCTGTTGTTGGTGTTTTGGTCACGCTGGTGTTTCTTGTTGTTGGTGTTCTGGTGACGCCGGTGTTTCTTGTTGTTTGTGTTTTGGTCACGCCGGTGTTTCTTGTTGTTGGTGTTCTGGTGACGCCGGTGTTTCTTGTTGTTTGTGTTTTGGTCACGCCGGTGTTTCTTGTTGTTTGTGTTTTGGTCACGCCGGTGTTTCTTGTTGTTTGTGTTTTGGTCACGCCGGTGTTTCTTGTTGTTTGTGTTTTGGTCACGCCGGTGTTTCTTGTTGTTTGTGTTTTGGTCACGCCGGTGTTTCTTGTTGTTGGTGTTCTGGTCACGCCGGTGTTTCTTGTTGTTTGTGTTTTGGTCACGCCGGTGTTTCTTGTTGTTTGTGTTTTGGTCACGCCGGTGTTTCCTGTTGTTTGTGTTTTGGTCACGCCGGTGTTTCTTGTTGTTTGTGTTTTGGTCACGCCGGTGTTTCTTGTTATTGGTGTTTTGGTCACGCCGGTGTTTCTTGTTGTTGGTGTTTTGGTCACGCCGGTGTTTCTTGTTATTGGTGTTTTGGTCACCCCGGTGTTTCTTGTTGTTGGTGTTTTGGTCACGCCGGTGTTTCTTGTTATTGGTGTTTTGGTCACCCCGGTGTTTCTTGTTGTTGGTGTTTTGGTCACGCTGGTGTTTCTTGTTGTTGGTGTTTTGGTCACGCCGGTGTTTCCTGTTGTTGGTGTTTTGGTCACGCCAGTGTTTCTTGTTGTTGGTGTTTTGGTCACGCCGGTGTTTCCTGTTGTTGGTGTTTTGATCACGCCGGTGTTTCTTGTTGTTGGTGTTTTGGTCACGCCGGTGTTTCTTGTTATTGGTGTTTTGGTCACCCCGGTGTTTCTTGTTATTGGTGTTTTGGTCACGCCGGTGTTTCCTGTTGTTGGTGTTTTGGTCACGCCAGTGTTTCTTGTTGTTGGTGTTTTGGTCACGCCGGTGTTTCTTGTTGTTGGTGTTCTGGTCACGTCGGTGTTTCTTGTTGGTGTTGTAGCAACTCTGTTGTTTCTTGTTGTTGGTGTTTTGGTCACGCCGGTGTTTCTTGTTGTTAGTGTTCTGGTCACGCCGGTGTTTCTTGTTGTTGGTGTTCTGGTCACGCCGGTGTTTCTTGTTGTTGGTGTTTTGGTCACGCTGGTGTTTCTTGTTGTTGGTGTTCTGGTCACGCCGGTGTTTCTTGTTGTTTGTGTTTTGGTCACGCCGGTGTTTCTTGTTGTTAGTGTTCTGGTCACGTCGGTGTTTCTTGTTGGTGTTGTAGCAACTCTGTTGTTTCTTGTTGTTGGTGTTTTGGTCACGCCAGTGTTTCCTGTTGTTGGTGTTCTGGTCACGTCGGTGTTTCTTGTTGTTGGTGTTCTGGTCACGCCGGTGTTTCTTGTTGGTGTTGTAGCAACTCTGTTGTTTCCTGTTGTTGGTGTTTTGGTCACGCCGGTGTTTCTTGTTGTTAGTGTTCTGGTCACGCCGGTGTTTCTTGTTGTTGGTGTTCTGGTCACGCCGGTGTTTCTTGTTGTTGGTGTTTTGGTCACGCTGGTGTTTCTTGTTGTTGGTGTTCTGGTCACGCCGGTGTTTCTTGTTGTTTGTGTTTTGGTCACGCCGGTGTTTCTTGTTGTTAGTGTTCTGGTCACGCCGGTGTTTCTTGTTGTTGGTGTTCTGGTCACGCCGGTGTTTCTTGTTGTTGGTGTTCTGGTCACGCTGGTGTTTCTTGTTGTTGGTGTTCTGGTCACGCCGGTGTTTTTTGTTGTTGGTGTTCTGGTCACGCTGGTGTTTCTTGTTGTTGGTGTTCTGGTCACGCCGGTGTTTCTTGTTGTTGGTGTTCTGGTCACGCCGGTGTTTCTTGTTGTTGGTGTTCTGGTCACGCCGGTGTTTCTTGTTGTTGGTGTTCTGGTCACGCCGGTGTTTCTTGTTGGTGTTGTAGCAACTCTGTTGTTTCTTGTTGTTGGTGTTTTGATCACCCTAGTTTTTCTTGTTGGTGTTGTAGCAACTCTGTTGTTTCTTGTTGTTGGTGGTGGTATTTTGGTCACATTAGATATTCTTGTAGATTGTGATCTCGCTGGTGTTTCTCCTTGTGATTAGTATTTTGATCACTCTGGTGTTTCCTGTTGATGGTGTTTCAGTCACACTGCTATTTCTTGTTTTTGACATTTCGGAAACTCTGGTGTTTCTAGTGGTGAGTGTTTTGATCACTCTGGTGTTTCTTGGTGTTGGTATTTGGTTTCTCTGGTGTATCTTGTTGTTGGAGTTTGGGCACGCTGGTGTTTCTTCTTATTAGTGTTTTGATCACGATGCTGTTTCTAGTTTTTGGTGTTCTGGTTACTGCGATGTTTATTATTATTTGTTATTTGATCACTGTGGCTTTTTTTTCTTTGTGTTTGTCACGCTGGTGTGTGTTGGTGTTTTGGTCACACAGAGGCTTCTTGTTCGTAAGTGTTTTGGTTTCGCTGGATTTTCTTGTTTTAGTGTATTGGTCACGCTATTTTGTTGTTGTTGGTGTTGTCATCACACTTGAGTTTTTTTTTTGGTGTTTTCGTCAACGTGGTGTTTCTTGTTGTTGGTTATTTAGTCAATCAGGTGTTTCTTGTGGTTATGGATTTTGTCACGCTGTTCTTTCTTGTTATTCGTGTTTTAGTCACTGGAGTTTTGTGTTGTTGGAATTTTGATCACAATGATGTTTATTGTAGTTAGTAATTTGGTCAAGCTTGAGTTTCTTTTTGTTGTCGGTTTAGTCACGCTGGCGTTTCTTCATGTTATACGTGCTTTGGTCACACTGGAGTTTCTTGTAGATTGTGTTTTGATCATGCTGGTGTTTCACCTTGGGGCTGGTGTTTTTGACGCTCTGGTTTTTCTTGTTGTTGGTGTTTTGATCACCAAATGTCAGTTGCCAAACTCTACCACCAGATGAACTACATCAGCACCACTAGGTGCTTGTTCGACCAATATCAGCCACACCCCACCACAACCAACTGCCACATCCCACCACCACCAACAACAACCACATCCCACTACCACCAATTGCCACATCCCACCACCAGTAACTGCCACATCCCATCACCACCACCACTACCACTAAATGCCACACCCCACCACCACCACCATCCGCCACACCCCACCACCGCCCACTGCCACACCCCACCACCACCAACTGCCAAATCCCACCACCACCAACTGCCACACCCCACCACCACAACATACTGCCACACCCCACCACCACCAACTGCCACACCCAACCACCACCAACTGCCACTCCCCACCACCACCATCAACTGCCATATCCCACCACCACTACCAACTGCCAAACCCCACCACCACAACCACCACCACCAACTGCCACATCGCTCCACCACCACAACCAACTGCCAAACCCCACCACCACCACCACCAACTGCCACACCCCACCACTACCAACTGTCACATCCTACCACCCAGACCACCAACAACTGCCACACTCCACCACCACCCCCAACTGCCACACTCCACCACCACCCCCAACTGCCACATCCCACCACCACCACCACCACCACCAACTGCCACATTCCACCACCACTACCACAACCAACGGCCACATCCCACCACCACCACGAACTGCCACATCCCATCACAACCACCAACTGCCACATCTCACCACCATCACCACCACTACCACCACCAACTGCCACATTCCACCACCACCAACTGCAACATCCCATCACTACCACCACCACCACCACCAACTGCCACAACCCACTACCACCAACTGCCACACTCCACCACAACCACCTGCCACATCCCACCACCACCACCACCACCACCACCACCACCACCACCATCACCACCACCACCAACTGCCCTACCCCACCACTACCAACTGCAACATCCCACCACTACCACCACAACCAACTGCCATATCCCACCACCACCAACTGCCACTCCCCACCACACCACCACCTGCCACCCCCCCCACCACCACCACCAACTGCCACAACACACTACCACCACCAACTGCCACACCCCACCACCACCACCAACGGCCACACCCCACCACGACCACCAACTGCCACACCCCACCACCACCTCCAACTGCCACACCCCACCACCACCACCAACTGCCACACCCCACCACCACCACCAACTGCCACACCCCCACCACCACCACTAACTGCCATATCCCACCACCACAACCAACTGACATATCCCACCACCACCACCACCTGCAACACCTCACCACCACCAACTGCCACATCCCACCACCACCACCACCACAAACTGCCATATACCATAACAACCATCACCACCACCACCACATACTGACACATCCCACAAACCACCACCACCAACAACCATATCCCACCACCACCAACTGCCACATCCCACCACCACCACCACGACCACTAATTGCCACAACCCACAACCACCACCACCAACCGCCACACCCCACTACTACCAACAGCCACATCCCACCACCACCATAACCAACTGCCACACCCCACCACCACCAACAGCCACACTCCACCACCACCAACTGCCACATCCCACCACCACCACCACAACTAACTGCCATATCCCACCAAAACCTCCAACTGCCACACCCCACCACACCACCAACTGCCACACCCCACCACCACTAACTGCCACACCCCACCACACTACCAACTGCCACACCCTACCACCACCACCACCTGCCACACTTCACTACCACCACCATCTGCCACACCCCACCACCACCACCAACTGCCACACCCCACTACCACCACCAACTGCCACACCCCACCACCACCACCAACTGCCACACCCCACCACCACCACCAACTACCACACCCCACCACCACCAGCAACTGCCACACTCTACCAACACCAACTGCCACATCCCACCACCATCACCACCAACTGCCACACCCCACCACCACCAACAACTGCCGCACCCCGCCACCACCATCAAATGCGACACCCCACCACCACCAACTGCCATACTCCAACACTACCAACTGCCACACCCCACCACCACGATCACCTGCCACACCTCACCACCACCACCAACTGCCACACCCTACCACCACCACCATCTGCCACACCCCAGCACCACCACCAACTGCAAGACTCCACCACCACCAACTGCCACATCCCACCATAACCACCACCACCACCAAATGCCACACCCCACCATCACCACCAACTGCCACTCTCCACCACCAACACCAAATGCCAAACCCCACCACCACAAGATTCCAACACCACCAAATGTCATACCCCACCACTACCAACTGCCACCCCACCACCACCACCACCAAATGCCACAATCCACCACTACCAACTGTCACATTTCAACACCACCAACTGCCATCCCCTACCACTACCAACTGCCACACCCCAACACCACCACCAACTGCCACACCCCACCACCACCACCAACTGCCACACCCCACCACCACCACCAACTGCAACACTCCACCACCACCATCTGCCCCATCCCACCACCACCACCACCAACTGCCATACTCCACCACAACCACCACCAACTGCCACACTCCACCACCACCAACTGCCACACCCCACCACCAGCACCAAATGTCACACCCCACCACCACCAACTGCCATACCCCACCACTACTAACTACCACACCCCACCACCACCACCAACTGACACACTCCACCACCACCATCTGCTACATCCCACCCCCACCACCACCTACTGCCAAACTCCACCACAACCACCACTACCAACTGCCACTTTCCACCACCCCCCCAACCACCAATAGCCACATTCCACCACTACCACCCCCACACCCACCACCACTAATTGCCACATTCCACCACCAACACCACCTGCCACATTCTGCCACCACCACCACAACAAACTGCCACATCCCACCACCACCACCACCACCAACTGACACATCCCACAAACCACCACCGCCAACAACCACATCCCACCACCACCAACTACCACATCCCACCACCACCAACACCACTACTACCAACTGCCACACCCCCCACCACCACCAACTGCCACACTCCACCACCACCAACTGCCACACTCCACCACTACCATGAACTGCCACATCCTACCACCTCCACCACCACCAACTGCCACATTCCACCACCACCACCACCACCACCCCCACCACCACCACCACCTCACCTCCAACTGCCACCTTTAACCACCACCAACTACCACATCCAACCACTATCACCACTACCACTAATTGCCACTCCCCACCAACACCACCAACCGCCTCACCCCACCACCGCCAACTGCCACATCCCACCACCACCACTAACTGCCATATCCCACAACTGCCACATCCCACCACCACCACCTCCACCAACTACAACATTCCACAACCATCACCACTACCACTAATTGCCACACTCCACCTACACCACCAACCGCCTCACCCCACCACCACCACCAACTGCCACACCCCACCACCGCCATCTGCCACATCCCACCACCGCCATCTGCCACATCCCACCACCACCAACTGCCACACCCCACCACCACCACCACCAACTGCCACATCCCACCACCTCCACCAAATGCCATATCCCACCACTACCACCAACTGCCACACCCTACCACCACCACCAACTGCCACACCCCAACACCACCACAAACTTCCACACCCGACCACCACCAACTGCCACACCCAATCACCACCACCAACTGCCATATCCCACCACCACCATCACCACCGCGACCACCAACTGCCACACCCCCACTACCACCAACTGCCACACCCCCACCACCACAAACTTCCACACCCCCACCACCACCAACTGCCACACCCAACCACGACCACCAACTGCCACACCCCACCACCATCACCATCTGCTACACCCACCACCACCAACTGCCACACCCCACCACCACCACCAACTGCCACACCCCACCACCACCAACTGTAACATCCCACCACCACTACCACCAACTGCCACACCCCACCAACACCACCAAATGCCACACCCCACTACCACCAACTGCCACAACCCAACACCACCAACTGCCACACCCCACTACCACCACCACCAACTGCCACACTCTACCACCACCACTAACTGCCACATCCCACCACCACAACGACTACCACCAACTGCCACACCCCACCTTCACCAACTGCCACATCCCACCACCACCAAAACTGCTACATCCAACTGCCACATCCAGCCACCTCCACCACCAACTGCCATACCCCACCACTACCAACTGCCACATCCCACCACCACCGACTGCCACATCCCCCCACCACTTCCACCAACTGCCACACCTCACCACCACCAACTGCCACATCCCACCACCACCAACAACCACATCCCACCACAACCAACTCCCACACCCCACCACCACCACCAACTGCCACACCCCACCACCACCACCATCTGCCACACCCCACAACCACCACAAACTGCCACACTCCACCTCCACCAACTGCCACATCCCACCACCACAACGACTACCACCAACTGCCACACCCCACCACCACCAACTGTCACATCCCAACTCCACAAACTTCCATACCCTACCACCACCACCTACTGCCACACCCCACCACCATCACCAACTGCCACACCCCACCACGACCAACTGCTACACTCCACCACCACCAACTGCCACACCCCACCACGACCAACTGCCACACACCCACCAACACCACCAACTACCTCACCCCACCACCACCACCAACTGCCACACTCCACCACCACCAACTGCCAAATCCCACCACCACCACCACTGCCACCAACTGCCACACCCCACCACCACCACCAAATGCCACACCCCACCACTACCAACTGTCACATTTCAACACCACCAACTGCCATCCCCTACCACTACCAACTGCCACACCCCACCACTACCACCAACTGTCACACCCCACCACCACCACCAACTGCCACACCCTACCATCACCACCAACTGCCACACTCCACCACCACCATCTGCCAGATCCCACCACCACCACCACTACCACCAACTGCCACACCCCACCACCACCACCAAATGTCACACCCCACCACCACCACCAAATGTCACACCCCACCACTACCAACTGCCACATTCCAACACCCCCAACAACTGCTTACTCCACCACCACCAACTGCTACATCTCACCACCACCACAACTACCACCAACTGCCACACCCCACCACCACCACCACCTACTGCCACACCCCACCACCACCAACTGCCACATCCCACCACCACCAACACAACTACCACCAACTGCCACACCCCACCACCACCACCAACTGCCACACCCCACCACCACCACCAACTGCCACACTCCACCACTACCACAAACTGCCACATCCCACCACCACCACCACCACCACCACCATCATCTCCAACTGCCACCTTTAACCACCACCAACTACCACATCCAACCACTATCACCACTACCACTAATTGCCACACTCCACCAACACCACCAACCGCCTCATCCCACCACCACCAACTGCCGCACTCCACCACCACCACCAACTGCCATATCCCACCACCACCAACTGCCACACCCCACCACCACCACCAACCACAACACCCCACCACCACCACCAACTGCCACACCCCCACCACCACCAACTGCCATACCCCCACCACCTCCAACTGCCACACCCCACTACCACCAAATGCCACACCCTACCACCACCACCAACTGCCACACCCCAACACCACCACAAACTTCCACACCCGACCACCACCAAAAACCACACCCAACCACCACCAACTGCCACACCCCACCACCACCACCAACTGCCACACCCCACCACCACCACCAACTGCCACACCCCACCACCACCAACTGCCACATCCCACCACCACTACCCCCAACTACCACACCCCACTACCACCACCAACTGCCACACCCCACTACCACCAACTGCCACAACCCAACACTACCAACTGCCACACCCCACTACCACCACCAACTGCCACACTCCACCTTAACCAACTGCCACATCCCACCACCACTACCACTACTACATCCAACTGCCACATCCCACCACCTCCACCACCAACTGCCATACCCCACCACTACCAACTGCCACATCCCACCACCACCAACTCCCACACCCCACCACCACCATCAACTGCCACACCCCACCACCACCACCATCTGCCACACCCCACAACCACCACAAACTGCCACACCCCACACCCACCACAAACTGCCACACTCCACCACCACCAACTGCCACATCCCACCACTACAACGACTAAAACCAATTGCCACACCCTACCACAACCACCAACTGCCACACCCCACCACCACCAACTGTCACATCCCAACTCCACAAACTTCCATAAACCACCACCACCACCTACTGCCACACCCCGCCACCATCACCAACTGCCACACTCCACCACCACCAACTGCCACACACCCACCAACACCACCAACTGCCAAACCAGACCACCACTACCAACTGCCACACTCCACCACCACCAACTGCCACATCCCACCACCACCACAGTAGTAGGGAGTACAGCTCACAGACGAATTTTTGTTTTTTCTGGAAATTCGTCTGTGAGATGTACAGTCCACAGACGAATTTTTGTTTTTTCTGGAAATTCGTGTGTAGCATGTCGGGGTTTTCAGGTGAATTTGGGGACTCACAGATTTGGGATTAAGGATTTCTTATGATTGAGTAATTTCCGAGATTTTAGAAGTATGGAATTCTAATGAGAAAAATAATTTCCGAAACTTAGAAGTTTGTTAAGGTCTTATGGGAGAAATTCAAATATCGTATGTAGCGCTGTTGGGTTTTCAGGAGAACTCTACGGACATATTTTACATGTTTTCAACTTACAAAAATCGTCTATGTAAGCCTTAGTTTTCAGGTAAATTTAGAAAATCACCTGTGTGAGCCAGGGTTTTCAGGTCTCGTACCTCACACCCCCTCCCTCCCCCTTACCTCGCAATCTCTCGCAGCTCCAGCTCTCGTCCCTACCTTAGTTCTCTCTCATATATTTGTAAATAACCCATCAATTCCCCTGAAATTTTTACCCTCTGTATTTCAGACGTGGTAAATAAGAGCAAGTCAGTTACCGAGCTCCAGCTCTTGTCCCCCTGTATTTACATATTTTCTCTATATTCAGCTGTGTTCTTCACATTTTTTCCATGTTTTCTGTGTTCATTCCATGTTCTACAAATATTCACAGCATGCTCAGTTCAATTTTTTTCACCTGTTTTTCTCATTTTTTCTGTTTTCTACCATTTTCCCCGTATGTTCACTATGTTCTTTGTCATGTTTTCATGTGCATCATATGTTCTCTGTATAACTTTTATACTCAATATTCATGTTCTCAATGTTCTTAGCTTGTTCTTCACATGTTCAGTGTTCATTCTTTGTATTCCCTATGTTCCTTATCATGTCTTCATATTCTCTATAAGTTCATATTCCCTGCATGTTCACTCTATTCATCAACTTTTTCTTACATGTTTTCTGTGTTCACCGTACGTTCACTGTGTTCATTCCCCTACTTAACCTCAATTTTTTATGTTCTTTGTTTCTTTAAACCAATTTGTTTCTTCCATTCACTAACTAGTTCTTTGTCAAATAATATTATACTGCATTACAGTTTCCTCAATAATTTTAGTCACCAAGTTTTTATTTGCAAAACTATGTCAAAGTAATTCTCGTAGTCAACTTAATAGTTCTACCAGCCATGTTCTTAAACAAATCTACACTTTATTCAGTTCCAAATTTACAAAGACAAATCTTTCTTGTAACTTCTTAACTAAAAATCTTTCGCCAATCAACTAAAACATAGTCACTTTCGTCATTTCTCAACTAAACTTATTATCCAATCAACCAAAACAGTCAGGAATAATCTCATTCAACACCGTTCTTAATTAAAACAACCTTTCTCTTAGCTAAAAATTGTCAAAGGAATCTTTCCAGCACTGTTCATAACTAAACTTATTCCCTTGTCATCAGAAAATAACCGTGTTCTTCATGTTTCATTGTCATTTCATAACTAAAATTATCCATCAATCAACAGAAAAAGCCATGTTCATCATGTTTTGTCTTTTTGCTTAACTAAAATTATGTTTTGTCAAGTAAGAAAAAATAACCAAAGATATCTTTCATCGCTGTTCTTAACTGACATTATACTTTGGGGAGCACAAAAAATAGTCTCCCTCTTCATGTTTTGTCTTTTTCCTTAACTAAAGTATTCATCAGTCAACTAAAAAATAGTTACTTCATCATGTTTCCTTGTCATTTCTTAACTGAAATATCACTTCTCTCATTTAAAATAGTCATGTGTAGCCTCTTTCCAACACTGTTCTTAACTAAAGTAACCTTTCAATTCGCTAGAATAGTCATATTCATCGTTGTTCCTAACTAAAATTATATGTCGTTAAGTAAGAAATATAGTCAAAGACACTCTTCGAGACATCAAGGACTTACTCAAAGACATCAAAGTTGCGCTCAAAGACATCCTTTGAGACATCAAAGACATCCTTTAAGACTTCAATGGGACTCTTCGAGATATCAAAAGACACTCTCAAACACTCAAAAATTTACTTGCATCCTCAAAGTTATTCTCAGAGGCATAAAAGTCATTCTCAGAGCTATCAAAATTATTCTCGATGTCATCAAAAGTATTTTCTCGTTCATCAAAGTTGATCTCAGAGTTAACAAAGGTAATCTCTAACTCACTCTCGTTCATCAAAGTTGTTTCAAAGACATCAAAGTTAATCTCAGAGTTATCCAAAGATATTCTCATGTCCACAAAAGTTATTCCAAGAGACGTCAAAGTTAATCTCAGACATCTTCGTTCATAAAAGTTATTCTCAGAGACATCTAAAGTTATTCTCTAAGACATCAAAGTTATTCTAAGAGCTATCAAAAGTTATTCTCAGTCATGATATGTTATTCTCTAAGTAACCTTCCATTCATCAAAGACATTCTCTAAGTCCTGAAAGTTATTCTCTAAGACAGCAAAGTTATTCTCAGAGTCATCAAAGTTATTCTCTATGTCATCAAAAAGTTATTCTCTGAGCTAACAAAATACTACTCATGTTCTCAAAAGACATTCTCAAAGTCATCAAAGTTATTCTCAGAGTCATCAAAAGTTGTTCTCTAAGACATCAATGTTGCTATCTAAGACATCAAAGATGTTCTGTAAATCATAAAAGTTAATCTTAACTCACCTTCGTTCATTACAGAAACTTTCCAATCCATATTCGTTGACCAGAGTTATTCTCAGTCATCAAAGCGATCTCTAATTCATCTTCGTTCTCCAAAAAGTTGTTCTCTAAGACACCTTCATTCATCAAAGAAACTCTCCTTCTTCCATCATGTTATTCTTTAAGACATCTTCAGTCATAAAATTTTCTCTCCAAAATGTAACTAGTTCAGCTTTTCATACCAAACCTGCACTTGTTAAAATATATTTCCTTAGTCGCTTTACCCTAAAACTGTTCTCTGAACTACACTGTTCAAACCTACGTAACCTATCCTCCCCACCCAATGTTACTTACCTAACTTAACTTAACCTGCATAACCTAACTTTACCTATCTTACCTTACCTTACCTATCTTACCTAACCTAACCTAACCTAACTTTACCTATCTTACCTTATCTATCTTACCTATCTTACCTAACTTTACCTATCTTACCTAACTTAACCTGCATAACCTAACTTTACCTATCCTAACATAACTTACCTTACCTTACCTATCTTACCTAACTTTACCTATCTTACCTAACTTACCTACATTACCGAACTTAACTTAACCTGCTTAACCTAACTTACCTACATTACATAACTTAACCTGCATAACCTAACCTGCTTAACTTAACTTACCTTACCTTACCTATCTTACCTAACTTACCTACATTACCTAACTTAACTTAACCTGCTTAACCTAACTTCACCTATCTTAACTTAACCTGCACAACCTAACTTTACATATCCTAACTTACCTTACCTAACTTTACCTATCTTACCTAACTTACATAACTTATCCTGCTTAACCTAACTTTCCTACATTTACCTAACTTAACCTGCCTAACCTAACTTACCTTACCTTACCTATCATACCTACATTACCTAACTTAACCTGCATAACCTAACCTGCTTAACTTAACTTACCTTACCTTACCTATCTTACCTAACTTACCTACATTACCTAACTTAACTTAACCTGCTTAACCTAACTTCCTTACATTACCTATCTTAACTTAACCTGCACAACCTAACTTTACATATCCTAACTTACCTTACCTATCTTACCTAACTTTACCTATCTTACCTAACTTACATAACTTATCCTGCTTAACCTAACTTACCTACATTACCTAACTTAACCTGCATAACCTAACCTTCTTAACTTACCTTACCTTACCTTACCTATCTTACCTAACTTACATAATTTAACCTAACCTAACTTACCTTACCTTACCTAACTTAACCTGCTTAACCTAACTTATTTAACTTATCTTACCTATCCTATCCTAACCTAACTTGCTTTACCTAACTTAATCTTACATTCCCGAACTGATGTATCCTAACTTATCTAGTCAAACCAGACATGACCTAACTTACATAATTATTCCTTCTTGTCTTTTGTGTTTCGTCAATCATTGTCTCATATTCATTTACTCATTTCAAGGGATAATTTCTCAAATGGACGTTTTTGCATTTCAAGTGTTATTTGTTTAAGATTGGGTGTTTAACCATTTCAAAGGATTTTTGTTATATATGGGAACTTACTCATTTCAAGGGATAATTTCTCAAATGGACGTTTTTGCATTTCAAGTGTTATTTGTTTAAGATTGGGTGTTTAATCATTTCAAAGGATTTTTGTTATATATGGGAATTTACTCGTTTCAAGGGCTAATTTCTCAAATGGCCATTTTGCAGATCAAGGGTTATTTGTTAAAGTTCATCAAGTTGCTCATAAGTTGTATTTATTATGTTTGTTATCATTTATTCTTATTCCCCAACCCCTTAACCTAACCTCTTGTAATCTTAGTGTATTTGGTAGGTTCTATCATATGTTCTTATTCCCCAACCCTTTAACCTAACCTTTCAGATGTAGTTTATTGTGTTTTTGACGTATTTGTTGAATATATTATCCTTTTCCTAACCTTTCAGATCTAGTTTTGTTTCTCATTTTTGTATATTTTTACCCAAACCCACCATCCCACTTAACCTTCTTTCCTTCTTTTACTTTGATTCTCCTACTCCTTCTAACCCTCCTTTTCTATCTTTCTCCCTTATTCTCTCTCTTCCTCCCCCTCTCTCTCACTCATTTGCTCAAATGCTCTCTTCTTTCTCAAATTCAAGTCTTAATGCTCCCATTCTCTCACCCTCATTCACTTAGTTTTTCTTTTTCTCAAATTCAAGTCTTAGTGCTCCCATGCTCTTCCTCCCCCCTCCTCTCTTACTCTTTTCTCCTCTTTTCATGCTCTCACTCACTTGCTCTCTTGTTTTTCTCAATTTCAAGTCTTAGTAGATCTGATTCTTTACTATTGTAATTTTATTATTACTAAGATAAAGAATGAACTTATATGCGAAAACAAAGAAGGAAAGAAGGTTAAGTGGGATGGTGGGTTTGGGTAAAAATATACAAAAATGAGAAACAAAACTAGATCTGAAAGGTTAGGAAAAGGATAATATATTCAACAAATACGTCAAAAACACAATAAACTACATCTGAAAGGTTAGGTTAAAGGGTTGGGGAATAAGAACATATGATAGAACCTACCCAATACACTAAGATTACAAGAGGTTAGGTTAAGGGGTTGGGGAATAAGAATAAATGATAACAAACATAATAAATACAACTTATGAGCAACTTGATGAACCCTTGATCTACAACTTGATGAACAAATAACCCTTGATCTGCAAAATGGCCATTTGAGAAATTAGCCCTTGAAACGAGTAAATTCCCATATATAACAAAAATCCTTTGAAATGATTAAACACCCAATCTTAAACAAATAACACTTGAAATGCAAAAACGTCCATTTGAGAAATTATCCCTTGAAATGAGTAAGTTCCCATATATAACAAAAATCCTTTGAAATGGTTAAACACCCAATCTTAAACAAATAACACTTGAAATGCAAAAACGTCCATTTGAGAAATTATCCCTTGAAATGAGTAAATGAATATGAGACAATGATTGACGAAACACAAAAGACAAGAAGGAATAATTATGTAAGTTAGGTCATGTCTGGTTTGACTAGATAAGTTAGGATACATCAGTTTGGGAATGTAAGATTAAGTTAGGTAAAGCAAGTTAGGTTAGGATAGGATAGGTAAGATAAGTTAAATAAGTTAGGTTAAGCAGGTTAAGTTAGGTAAGGTAAGGTAAGTTAGGTTAGGTTAAATTATGTAAGTTAGGTAAGATAGGTAAGGTAAGGTAAGGTAAGTTAAGAAGGTTAGGTTATGCAGGTTAAGTTAGGTAATGTAGGTATGATAGGTAAGGTAAGGTAAGTTAGGTTAGGCAGGTTAAGTTAGGTAAATGTAGGTAAGTTAGGTAAGATAGGTAAAGTTAGGTAAGATAGGTAAGGTAAGTTAGGATATGTAAAGTTAGGTTGTGCAGGTTAAGTTAAGATAGGTAATGTAAGGAAGTTAGGTTAAGCAGGTTAAGTTAAGTTAGGTAATGTAGGTAAGATAGGTAAGGTAAGGTAAGTTAAGTTAAGCAGGTTAGGTTATGCAGGTTAAGTTAGGTAATGTAGGTATGATAGGTAAGGTAAGGTAAGTTAGGTTAGGCAGGTTAAGTTAGGTAAATGTAGGTAAGTTAGGTTAAGCAGGATAAGTTATGTAAGTTAGGTAAGATAGGTAAAGTTAGGTAAGATAGGTAAGGTAAGTTAGGATATGTAAAGTTAGGTTGTGCAGGTTAAGTTAAGATAGGTAATGTAAGGAAGTTAGGTTAAGCAGGTTAAGTTAAGTTAGGTAATGTAGGTAAGTTAGGTAAGATAGGTAAGGTAAGGTAAGTTAAGTTAAGCAGGTTAGGTTATGCAGGTTAAGTTATGTAATGTAGGTAAGTTAGGTTAAGCAGGTTAAGTTAAGTTAGGTAATGTAGGTAAGTTAGGTAAGATAGGTAAAGTTAGGTAAGATAGGTAAGGTAAGGTAAGTTATGTTAGGATAGGTAAAGTTAGGTTATGCAGGTTAAGTTAGGTAAGATAGGTAAAGTTAGGTAAGATAGGTAAGATAGGTAAAGTTAGGTTAGGTTAGGTTAGGTAAGATAGGTAAGGTAAGATAGGTAAAGTTAGGTTATGCAGGTTAAGTTAAGTTAGGTAAGTAACATTGGGTGGGGAGGATAGGTTACGTAGGTTTGAACAGTGTAGTTCAGAGAACAGTTTTAGGGTAAAGCGACTAAGGAAATATATTTTAACAAGTGCAGGTTTGGTATGAAAAGCTGAACTAGTTACATTTTGGAGAGAAAATTTTATGACTGAAGATGTCTTAAAGAATAACATGATGGAAGAAGGAGAGTTTCTTTGATGAATGAAGGTGTCTTAGAGAACAACTTTTTGGAGAACGAAGATGAATTAGAGATCGCTTTGATGACTCTGAGAATAACTCTGGTCAACGAATATGGATTGGAAAGTTTCTCTAATGAACGAAGGTGAGTTAAGATTAACTTTTATGATTTACAGAACATCTTTGATGTCTTAGATAGCAACATTTATGTCTTAGAGAACAACTTTTGATGACTCTGAGAATAACTTTGATGACTTTGAGAATGTCTTTTGAGAACATGAGTAGTATTTTGTTAGCTCAGAGAATAACTTTTTGATGACATAGAGAATAACTTTGATGACTCTGAGAATAACTTTGCTGTCTTAGAGAATAACTTTCAGGACTTAGAGAATGTCTTTGATGAATGGAAGGTTACTTAGAGAATAACATATCATGACTGAGAATAACTTTTGATAGCTCTTAGAATAACTTTGATGTCTTAGAGAATAACTTTAGATGTCTCTGAGAATAACTTTTATGAACGAAGATGTCTGAGATTAACTTTGACGTCTCTTGGAATAACTTTTGTGGACATGAGAATATCTTTGGATAACTCTGAGATTAACTTTGATGTCTTTGAAACAACTTTGATGAACGAGAGTGAGTTAGAGATTACCTTTGTTAACTCTGAGATCAACTTTGATGAACGAGAAAATACTTTTGATGACATCGAGAATAATTTTGATAGCTCTGAGAATGACTTTTATGCCTCTGAGAATAACTTTGAGGATGCAAGTAAATTTTTGAGTGTTTGAGAGTGTCTTTTGATATCTCGAAGAGTCCCATTGAAGTCTTAAAGGATGTCTTTGATGTCTCAAAGGATGTCTTTGAGCGCAACTTTGATGTCTTTGATTAAGTCCTTGATGTCTCGAAGAGTGTCTTTGACTATATTTCTTACTTAACGACATATAATTTTAGTTAGGAACAACGATGAATATGACTATTCTAGCGAATTGAAAGGTTACTTTAGTTAAGAACAGTGTTGGAAAGAGGCTACACATGACTATTTTAAATGAGAGAAGTGATATTTCAGTTAAGAAATGACAAGGAAACATGATGAAGTAACTATTTTTTAGTTGACTGATGAATACTTTAGTTAAGGAAAAAGACAAAACATGAAGAGGGAGACTATTTTTTGTGCTCCCCAAAGTATAATGTCAGTTAAGAACAGCGATGAAAGATATCTTTGGTTATTTTTTCTTACTTGACAAAACATAATTTTAGTTAAGCAAAAAGACAAAACATGATGAACATGGCTTTTTCTGTTGATTGATGGATAATTTTAGTTATGAAATGACAATGAAACATGAAGAACACGGTTATTTTCTGATGACTAGGGAATAAGTTTAGTTATGAACAGTGCTGGAAAGATTCCTTTGACAATTTTTAGCTAAGAGAAAGGTTGTTTTAATTAAGAACGGTGTTGAATGAGATTATTCCTGACTGTTTTGGTTGATTGGATAATAAGTTTAGTTGAGAAATGACGAAAGTGACTATGTTTTAGTTGATTGGCGAAAGATTTTTAGTTAAGAAGTTACAAGAAAGATTTGTCTTTGTAAATTTGGAACTGAATAAAGTGTAGATTTGTTTAAGAACATGGCTGGTAGAACTATTAAGTTGACTACGAGAATTACTTTGACATAGTTTTGCAAATAAAAACTTGGTGACTAAAATTGTTGAGGAAACTGTAATGCAGTATAATATTATTTGACAAAGAACTAGTTAGTGAATGGAAGAAACAAATTGGTTTAAAGAAACAAAGAACATAAAAAATTGAGGTTAAGTAGGGGAATGAACACAGTGAACATACGGTGAACACAGAAAACATGTAAGAAAAAGTTGATGAATAGAGTGAACATGCAGGGAATATGAACTTTTAGAGAATATGAAGACATGATAAGGAACATAGGGAATACAAAGAATGAACACTGAACATGTGAAGAACAAGCTAAGAACATTGAGAACATGAATATTGAGTATAAAAGTTATACAGAGAACATATGATGCACATGAAAACATGACAAAGAACATAGTGAATATACGGGGAAAGCGGTAGAAAAAATTTGAACTGAGCATGCTGTGAACATTTATAGAACATGGAATGAATGCAGGAAACATGGAAAAATGTGAAGAATAAGCTAAGAACATTGAGAACATGAATATTGAGTATAAAAGTTATACAGAGAACATATGATGCACATGAAAACATGACAAAGAACATAGTGAACATACGGGGAAAATGGTAGAAAACAGAAAAAATGAGAAAAACAGGTGAAAAAAATTGAACTGAGCATGCTGTGAATATTTGTAGAACATGGAATGAACACAGAAAACATGGAAAAAATGTGAAGAACACAGCTGAATATAGAGAAAATATGTAAATACAGGGGGACAAGAGCTGGAGCTCGGTAACTGACTTGCTCTTATTTACCACGTCTGAAATACAGAGGGTAAAAATTTCAGGGGAATTGATGGGTTATTTACAAATATACGAGAGAGAACTAAGGTGGGGACGAGAGCTGGAGCTCAGTAACTGACTTGATCTTATTTACTAACTTTGAAGTATGTCTGCTTTAATTTTCAGGGAAAAATGATCTGTTACTAACGATCTTGTACAAATGAACTAAGGTGGAGGACGAGAGCTGGAGCTCGATAACTGTTTTGATCTTATTTCCGGTGCCTGAAATACAGAGGGTAAAAATTTCAGGGAAATTGATGGGTTATTTAAAAAGATACGAAAGAGAACTAAGGCGGGGACGAGAGCTGGAGCTCGATAACTGTTTTGATCTTATTTACGGAGCCTGAAAATACAGAGGGTAAAAAATTTCAGGGGAATTGATCTGTTACTAACGATCTTGTACAAATGAACTAAGGTGGGGGACGAGAGCTGGAGCTCGATAACTGTTTTGATCTTATTTACGGTGTCTGAAATACAGAGGGTAAAAATCTCAGGGAATTTGGACTGTTACTAACGATCTTGTATAAATGAACTAAGCCGGGGACAAGAGCCAGAGTTTGATAATTGTTTGCCTTTACTAAACTATGTCTGAAATACAGCGGGTAGAAATTTCGGGGAATTTGAATAGGTATTAACGAAGATTCGAGAGAGAGCTAAGGCGGAGGACAAGCGCTGGACCTCGGTAACTAAATTACTGTATTGAAATACGTTTGAAATATGATTATTTTTAAATTTTAGAGGGATTGGAATGATAGTATTCATTATGCGACAGGGGACTAAGGCGGGGGAACGTGAGCTAGAACATGCTTACTAACACGATTTATTTCTGTAAAACTGACTTGCTTAATGAAAAGGAGCAAACATACGATGTTGGAAAATAGCTGAACTGAATGAAAGGAGAGAGAGAGAGAGTGGAGGGACGGTCCAGATATTATTATGGAGAAGATAAGATAAGAGGCGACCTACACGAAGCGTCTGGCTGGCTGGGCGTAAGGTAAATAAAGGTGACGCGAGAGATTGCGAGGTAAGGGGGAGGGAGGGGGTGTGAGGTACGAGACCTGAAAACCCTGGCTCACACAGGTGATTTTCTAAATTTACCTGAAAACTAAGGCTTACATAGACGATTTTTGTAAGTTGAAAACATGTAAAATATGTCCGTAGAGTTCTCCTGAAAACCCTACAGCGCTACATACGATATTTGAATTTCTCCCATAAGACCTTAACAAACTTCTAAGTTTCGGAAATTATTTTTCTCATAAGAATTCCATACTTCTAAAATCTCGGAAATTACTCAATCATAAGAAATCCTTAATCCCAAATCTGTGAGTCCCCAAATTCACCTGAAAACACCGACATGCAACACACGAATTTCCAGAAAAAACAAAAATTCGTCTGTGGACTGTACATCTCACAGACGAATTTCCAGAAAAAAAAAAAATTCGTCTGTGAGCTGTACTCCCTACTACTCACCACCACTACCACCAACTGCCACACCCCACCACCACCACCACCACCAAATGCCACACCCCACCACTACCAACTGCCACACCCCACCACCACCACCAACTGCCACACCCCACCATCACCACCAACTGCCACACTCCACCACCACCATCTGCCCCATCCCACCACCACCACCACCAACTGCCATACTCCACCACAACCACCACTAACTGCCACACCCCACCACTACCAACTGCTACTTCCTAAAACCCCCACCCGCACCAACTGCCAAACCCCAGTCACATCCCAACTCCACCAACTGACACATCCCACCACCACCACCACTACCACCAACTGCCACACCCCACCACCACCACACGCCACACCCCAGCACCACCACCAACTGCCACACCCCACCACCACCACCAACTGCCACACTCCACCACCACCAACTGCCACATCCCACCACCACCACCACTACCACCAACTGCCACACCCCACCACCACCACCAAATGTCACACCCCACCACCACCAACTGCCACATTCCAACTGCCATACCCCACCACTACCAACTGCCACACCCCACCACCACCACCAACTGCCACACCCCACCATCACCACCAACTGCCACACTCCACCACCACCATCTGCCACATCCCGCCCCCACCACCACCAACTGCCAACCTCCACCACAACCACCACTACCAACTGCCACTTCCTACCACCCCCAACAACTGCTTACTCCACCACCACCAATTGCCACATCCCACCACCACCACCACTACCACCACTACCACCAACTGCCACACCCCACCACCACCACCAAATGTCACACCCCACCACCACCAACTGCCACATTCCAACACCACCAACTGCCATACCCCAGCACTTCCAACTGCCACACCCCACCACCACCACCAACTGTCACACCCCATTACCACCACTAACAGCCACACCCCACAACTACCAACTGCCACTTTCCACCACCCCCACAACCACCAATAGCCACATCCAACCACTACCACCACCCCCACCACCACCAATTGCCACATCCCACCACCAACACCACCAATACCAACTGCCACATCCCACAACCACCACCACCACCAACTGTCACATCCCACCACCACCACCACCACCAACTGACACATCCCACAAACCACCACCACCAACAACCACATCCCACCACCACCAACGGCCACATCCCACC
This sequence comes from Procambarus clarkii, assembly GCF_040958095.1. Lineage (NCBI taxonomy): Eukaryota > Metazoa > Arthropoda > Malacostraca > Decapoda > Cambaridae > Procambarus > Procambarus clarkii. Next base: position 39,553,892 of record NC_091172.1, read on the forward strand.
ACCACAAACTGCCACATCCCACTAACACTACCACTACCACTAATTGCCAAAACCCACCACCACCACCAACAGCCACATCCCACCACCACCACCACCACAACCAACTGCCACATCCCACCACCACCACTACTACATCCAACTGCCACATCCCACGACCACCACCAACTGCCACACCCCACCACCACCACCAACTGACAAACCCCACCACTACCAACTGCAATATCCCACCACCTCCATCACCACCACGACCACCAACTACCACATCCCACCACCACCACCACTAACTGCCACACTCCACCACCACCAACTGCCACATCCCACCACCACTACTACCAACTGCCACACCCCACCACCACCACCAACTGCCACACCCCACTACCACCAACTGCCACACCCCAGTACCACCACCAACTGCCACACTCCACCACCTTCACCAACTGCCACATCCCACCACCACCACCACCAACTGCCATACCCCACCACCACCAACTACCACATCCCACCCCCACTTCCACCAACTGCCACACCTCACCACCACCAACTGCCACATCCCACCAGCACCACAACCAACTGCCACATCCCACCACCACCACCAACTGCCACACCCCACCACCACCACCACCTACCATACCTCGTCACCACCACCAACTGCCACACCCCACCACCACCACCAACTGCCACACCCCACTACCACCACCAAATGCCACACCCAACCACCATTACCAACTGCCAAACCCCACCACGACCACTAACTGCCACACACCACCACCACCAACTACCACATCCCACCATCACCACCACTTCCATTAACTGCCACACCCCACCACCAAATTCCACACCCCACCACCACCACCAACTGCCACATCCCACCACCACCACCAACTGCCACACCCCACCACCACCACGACTACCACCAACTGCCACACCCCACCACCCCCACCAATTGCCAAACTTCACCACCACCAACTGCCACATTCCACCACCACCAACACCACTACTATCTGCCACATCCCACCAACACCACCACCAACTTCCACACTTCACCACCAACACCACTAACTGCCACACCCCACCACTTCCAACTGCCACATTCCACCACCCTCACCACCACAAACTGCCACATCCCACCACCACCACCACCAACTGCCACATCCCACCACCACCACCACCAATACCAACTGCCACATCCCACCACCACCACCACCGACTGCCACACCCCACCACCACCACCACCAATACCAACTGCCACATCCCACCACCACCACCACCAACTGCCACACCCCACCACCACCACAAACTGCCACATCCCACCACCACCACCACCAATACCAACTGCCACATCCCACTACCACCACCACCAACTGCCACACCCCACCACCACCACAAACTGCCACATCCCACCACCACCACCACCAACTGGCACATCCCACCACCACCACCACCAATACCAACTGCCACATCCCACCACCACCAACATCGACTGCCACATACCATAACAACCACCACCACGATTACCACCACAACAAACAACTGACACATCCCACAAACCACCACCACCACCACCTTCCACCACACCCCACCACTACCAACAGCCACATCCCACCACCATCACCACCACCATCACTAACACCAAATGCCACATCCCTCCACCACCACCACCACAACCAACTGCCAAATCCCACCACCACCACCAGGACTACCACCAACTGCCACATCCCACCACCACCAACTGCCACATCCCACCACACCACCAACTGGCACACCCACCACCACCACCACCGGCCATACTTCACCACCACAACCAACTGCCACATCCCACCACCACCACAACCAACTGCCACATCCCACCACCACCGCAAACTGCCACATCCCAACAAACGACCAACTGTCACATCCCACCACCTTCAAAACCACTACCACCACCAACTGCAACATCCCACCACCACCAACTGCCACATCCCACAACCACCACCACAACCAACTGCCACATCCCACCACCACCACCACCACCAACTGTCACATCCCACCACCACAACCACCACAACCAACTGCCACACCCCACCACCACCACCAACTGCCACACCCCACCACCACCACCAACTGCCACACCCCACCACCACCACCAACTGCCATATCCCACCATTACTACCACCAACTGGCACACCCCACAACCGCCACCAAATGCCACGCCCCACCACCACCAACTGCCACATTCCAACACCACCAACTGCCATACCCCACCACTTTCAACTGCCACACCCCACCACCACCAGCAACTGCCACACCCCACCATCACCAAAAACTGCCACACTCCACCACCACCATCTGCCACATCCCAACACCACCACCACCACCACCACCAACTGCCATACTCCACCACAACCACCACTAACTGCCAATTCCTACCACCCCCACCCACACCAACTGCCACACTCCACCACCACCAACTGCTATGTCCCACCACCACCACCAACTGCCACACCCCACCACACCACCAACTGGCACACCCTCCACCACCTGCCACACCTCACTACCACCACCAACTGCCACACCCGCACCACCACTACCAACTGCCACACGCCACTACCATCACAAACTGACACACCCCACCACTACCACCAACTGCTACACCCCACCACCACCAACAACTGCTACACCCCACCACCACCACCAACTGCCACACCCCACCACCACCACCAACTGCCACAACCCACTACCACCACCAACTGCCACACTCCACCACCACCACCGACCACCACACCCCACCACTACCAACAGCCATATCCCACCACCACCACCACCACCACTAACACCAACTGCCACATCCCTCCACCACCACCATTACAACCAACTGCCACATCCCAAAACCTCCAACACAACCACCTGCCATATCCCACCACCACCGCAAACTGCCACATCCCAACAAAACGACCAACTGCCACACCCCACCACCATCACCATCACCAACACCAACACCAACTGCAACATCCCATCACCACAACAACCACTATCAACTGCCGCACCCCACCACCACCACTAACTGCCACACCCCACCATAACCACCAACTGCCACACTCCACCACCACCATCTGCCACATCCCACCACTACCACCACCACCAACTGCCTTACTCCACCACAACCACCACTAACTGCCACACTCCACCACTACCAACTGCCACTTCCTACCACCCACACCCCAGCAACTGCCACACTCCACCACCACCAACTGCCCCACATCCCACCACCACAACGACTACCACTAACTGTCACACCCCACCACCACCACCAACTGCCACACTCCACCACCACAAACAACCACATACCACCATCACCACCACTACCATTAACTGCCACACCCCACCACCAAATGCCACACCCCACCACCACCACCAACTGCCACACCCCACCACCACCACCAACTGCCACACCCCACCACCACCACCAACTGCCACACTCCACCACCACCAACTGCCACATCCCACCACCACAACGACTACCACTAACTGCCACACCCCACTACAACCACCAAATGCCACACCCCACCACCAGCAACTGCCACACCCCAAAACTACCACAAACTCCCACACCCCACCACCACCACCAACTACCACACTCCACCACCACCAACTACCACATTCCTCCACCACCAACACCACTACTATCTGCCACATCCCACCACCACCACCACCAACTGCCACACCCCACCACCACCACTAACTGCCACACCCCACCACCACCAACTGCCACATCCCACCACCACCAACTGCCACATCCCACCACCACCAACTGCCACATCCCACCACCACCAACTGCCACACCCAACGACCACCAACTGCCTCACCCCACCACCACCACCACTACCACCAACTGCCACAACCCACCACCACCACCAACCGCCACACCCCACCACTACCAACAGCCAAATCCCACCACCACCACAACCACCACTAACACCAACTGGCACATCCCACCACCACCGCCGCAACCAACTGCCACATCCCACCACCACCAAAAACTGCCAGATTCCAACAAAACCACTAACTGTGACATCGCACCACCATCACCACCACTACTACCTCCAACTGCCATATCCCATCACCACCAACTGCCACATCCCACCACCACAACCACCAAGTGCCACATACCACCACCCCCACCACCACCAACTGCCACATCCCACCACCACCAACACCAACTGCCACATCCCACCACCACCACCACCACCACCAACTGCCACATTCTACCACCACCACCACAACGAACTGCCACATCCCACCACCACTACCAACTGCCACATCCCACCACCACCACCATCTGACACATATTATAACAACCACCACCACCACCACCACCAACAACAACTGACACATCCCACAAACCACCATCACCAACAATCATATCCCACCACCACCGACTGCCACATCCCACTACGACTCACTGCCAAATCCCACCACCACCACCAACTGCCACATCCCACCACCACCACCACCACAACCAACTACCACCTCCCACCACCACCACCACCACCACCACCTGCCACATCCCATCACCACCACCAATTGCCAAAACCCACCACCACCAACTGCCAAAATCCCACATACCACCACCACCAACAACACATCCCACCATCACCAACTGCCACATCCCACCACCACAAACTTCCACATCCCACCACCACCACCACCAACTGCCACACCCAACCACCACCACTAACTGCCACACCCCACCACTACCACCAAATGCCACACCCCACCACCACCAACTGCCACACCCCACCACCACCTACTGCCACATCCCACCACCACCAACTGCCACACCCCACCACCACCAACTGTCACATCCCAACTCCACAAACTTCCATACCCCACCACCACCACCTACTGCCACACCCCACCACCATCACCAACTGCCACACTCCACCACCACCAACTGCCACACACCCACCAACACCACCAACTGCCAAACCCCACCACCACCACCAACTGCCACACCCAACCACCACCACTAACTGCCACACCCCACCAACACCACCAACTGCCACTCCCCACCATCACCAACTGCCACATCCCACCACCACCAACTGCCACACCCTTCTATTACCACCAACTGCCACACTCCACCACCACCACCAATTGCCACACTCCACCTTCACCAACTGACACATCCCACCACCACCACAGCCACATCCAACTGCCACATCCCACAACCACCACCAACAACTGCCAAACCCAACCTCCACCACCAACTGCCACATCCCACCACCACCAACTGCCACATCCCACCACCACCAACTGCCACAACCCACCACCACCTCCACCAGCTGCCACACCCCACCACTACCAACTGCCACATCCCACCACCACCAACTGCCACACCCCACCACCACCATCTGCCACACCCCATCACCACCACCAACTGCCACACCGCAACATTACCACCAACTGCCACACCCCACCACCACCATCTGCTACACCCAACCATAACCAACTTCAACCTGAAGCAATTCAGGAAATAAAGAAAAATCCAAAATATTTTTTCTCATATGCGAAATCAAAAGCAAAAACCACTGCCAGTATTGGACCTATTCGTACAAGTGAAGGTTCATACACGGAGGATGACAAAGAAATTAGTGAAATCCTAAAAAAGCAGTATGAGGACATGTTTAGCACTCCAATAAACAACATGAAGGTGGAAGATCCAGACAATTTCTTTATGCGGGATATTCAAACCCCGGTAAATATAACTGATATAAACACGAGCGCACTAAATTTTGAAAAAGAAATTGAAAACATGCCCATGCACTCGGCCCCAGGTCCAGACTCATGGAATTCAATATTTATAAAGAAATGCAAAGTGCCGGTAGCACAGGCACTCAGTATAGTGTGGAGGAAGAGCTTGGACACGGGGGAGATACCAGATGCACTTAAAGTAGCAGACATAGCCCCTCTACACAAGGGAGGGAGCAAAGCATTGGCAAAAAATTATAGACCAGTTGCACTAACATCGCACATCATAAAAGTATTTGAGAGAGTGATTAGGAGTCAGGTCACCAATTTGCTCGTCGTGGACGTGGTGGCGAGCAGACGTGCTTTGCTTCGCTCTGCTACTGGCGTCTGGTGGGTGGACGTGTTTGTCGTCGCTGTTGGCCGGCGTGTTGACGGATGGGCGGATAACGTCACGCTGGGGGTGGTATATGTGCCATCATGGGCTCCTACACACCTCCACTAAAGCGCAAGGAGTCCATAGGACTCAAGTTTAGTTGTCATGCTGCTCCCGACCTTGTATCCACCACGATCTTCGATATGTTACAGATCAAGCAGGAAGAAATATTTGGTTACCAACCACTGCCAGGGAACAGGGTGGTGTTGAAATTTGGAAACAATGTGGCATTTTCAGAGTTTCTTAAGAAGTATGATGATGACATTATAAGTTTACCTAATGGGAAAGGATCAGTACAAGTGCTTAATTTGAGCAAAACGTTTACATACGTTTCTGTGAGGGATGCGCCATTTGAAATGTTGAATGGAACTATTGTACACATACTGGAACAATATGGGAAAGTGGACAATGTTCGTTTTAATAAATATACGTATGGCCCAGGGAAAGGGTGTTTTAATGGAACACGAACAGTAAAGACGGAGCTTCACCGTAATATTCCATCATCAATGTCAGTAGTAGGTCATTATATTAAGTTTATATACAATGGCCAAATGCAAACTTGTTTCAAGTGTGGGCGTACTGGTCACATGGCTGCTGCCTGCCAGGTGGAGGCATCGGAACGGATCAACATTTTTCATGAACATGACTTTCCGCCATTAATAGAGGATAGTGTATCAGGAAATGAACCCGCTGCTGTAAATACTGTAGTTCTAGGTGAGGTAGATGAAGTAACCCACAACTCTGTAAGTGAAACGTCTGTGGAAGTGACTCCCAGTGCGAATGAGGCCGGTGAAGGTAACTTAGATCAGGACGATGAAGGTAATGCAGACAAGGAGGGTGCAGGTGACACTGCTCAGGACGCTTTACCGGCTGTTGGTCACCCTGGTGAGGGTGAGGTAAGTCTGGACACTGTACATGTGGACGCCCCTAACATAGGCGCTGACGCTGCGAAGAGCTGCGAGACTGGCGGTGGTGCTGACCTTGGTGAGGTGACGATGGAACAAGTAATTGGTTGTCAACTGGATGTGGAGGATGACACAATGGTGGATAGTGATGTAGAAATGTCTGTGCAGAGAGCAACTCCACCCTCTTCAGTAAGGTATGATAGAAAGGGTAGGGGTAGTGTGAGGGCTGGGGGTGTGAAGGCTAAGGGTGTGAAGGCTGGTTCTGTAACCAGTCACGGGAAGAAACGGAAAAAATTTGCTCGGAGTATTGATCTGGAACGTATGAAGGACTACGCCGCTAAATTAAAAGTCTCTGAAAAAATTGAGCAGGTTGTTGCCGTTGAAGTTCACCTTGACCAAGGCCACGAAGAGTCACCGAAACGTAGCGAGGGCACAGTACAACAGGTGAGTGAGGATCATGGTAGAGAGAACAGTGATAAGACATGGTGGGATCTTGTGGAACATGAACAGAATCGAGACGCGAGTGCAAATATTAAACTTAAACTTCGAAAAGGGAAAGATGACACTAAGAGAGTGTCAAGTGAGATAATGACGGATAAAGGGTAATTTTGGTTTCTCTTCAAATTCCATTCGTGAAGCCAATTAATTTTAATTGTGCTACTTTGAACATTAATGGGCTCAATTGTAGAAATAAACAGTTGCAGCTGTTATCATTGTTTAAATATCATAATTTGGATGTACTTTTAGTGCAAGAACACAATGTACAAGATGTTAAGAAACTTGATGTGCTGCTTGATTTCTTTGAAATATTGATAAATCCAACGGCCTTGTTGAAAGGTGGTACGATGATATTGATTGCTAAGCGAGCCCACATCAAGGTTCTTAATACTGAAATGGATGACAATGGTAATGTTTTATATGCGAGGATTTCCTTTTTTGACACAATAATTCCTGTACTTAATGTGTATGCTCCCTCTGGCACCCGCAGGAAGAAAGAGAGGGAGGACTTGTTCTCTAACGAGTTATTATATTTTTTCAGAAATGATACGCGTAACGTTATTTTTGGTGGCGACTTTAATTGTGTCACTTCTATGAGAGATTGTAGCATTCAGTCGAACGCATGTGTATCTCCTGCTTTAATTACACTTTTGAAATGTATTGGTCTCAAGGATGCAAATAGCATTAACGGAGGTGTATATGAATACACATATGTTCGCCAGAATTATGGTTCTAGGCTTGACAGATTATATATGCACTCGTTCCATGATAAAATTAGTTCTTGCAGTACTGTTCCGGTCAGCTTTTCAGATCACTGTATGGTTGTGGTGAAGCTTGTTATTGACGATCAGGTTAAAGTGGGGACAGGGTCATGGAAGCTCAATTGCAGTCTGTTGCAGAGTAGAGATGTAATTGATAATTTTCAAGTATTGTGGGAACATCTGGTTGGGCAAAAACATAAGTTCAGATGTCTATTGGAGTGGTGGGACATGTGAAAAGTTGCATGCAAAAGTTTCTTCGTGAAAGTATCCAAACGAAAGGCTGCTGAAAAATATGGTCTGTTAAACTTATTCCAACACAGACTAAAACAACTTTATGTAAAGGTCAATATGGGATTAGACAAGTATGAAGAAATTACCATTTTAAAAGACAGAATTAACAAATTGAGGGATGAAATATCTGAAGGAGTCAATGTTCGCCTCCAGATTAATGATAGGATGTATGGTGAAAAACTCTCTCCTTATTTGTTAAGTAAAGTCAAGAATAACAAGGGTACAGCACTTGTAACTAGTATTAAAGCAGGTGATGGGACGGATATGACAAATACGGATGGGATTGTATATTATGTTTGGGGTGAATTAGAGAAATTGTACAAAAAAGTGAACGTGGACCAAGGTATGCAGGAGTATTTCCTTGGAAAATGTACACGGGTTTTAGCCCAGGATGACAACACGTCATTATTGGCAGATGTAGATAAGCAGGAAGTGTGGAGTGTTGTCAAGAGTTTAAAGAAGGGTAAATCACCTGGCTGTGATGGGTTCCCGGCGGAATTTTATTTCTATCTATGGGATGTCATTGGTAAAGACTTTGTTCAAGTGGTGCAGTATAGCATACAGCATAGGAAGCTTAGCATGTCACAATCTCATGGGATTATTAAGATGATACCTAAAACGGGTGATTTGCATATTCTAACGAACTGGAGGCCACTTTCCCTACTAAACCAGGATTATAAAATAATATCGAAACTGTTGGCAAATAGACTTAGGATTGCAATGGATAAACTTATATCAAAGGAACAGTTTTGTGGTGTGCCTGGAAGATCTATAATCAATTGTAATAATGTAATTAGGGATGTTGTGTATTATGTGTCTGAGAATAATGTTCCTTCCTCCATGATAAACCTTGACTGGTCGAAAGCCTTTGACCGTGTTGATGTTCAGTTTGTATTAGCAATATTGGATAGGGTAGGAGTGGCACGAGAATTTATTGATTGGATCCGTATGCTTTATAAAGAGTGTCGGAGCAGCGTCTGTATCAATGGAGTCTTAAGTAAACCTTTTTCAGTTGAACGATCTGTACGTCAGGGATGTCCCGTTTCAATGATTTTGTATGTTATATTTCAAGAGCCAATGTACTTGGCAATAAAAAGCAATGACTTTATTGTTCCACCTCGTCTTCCTAATGCTATGACACTTCCTGTTGTTGGTTATGCAGACGATACAACTATTTTTGTGTCGACAGAAGACTCGGTGGTAAATGTTCAGAATGAGTTAGACAACTTTGAACGAGCGACAGGTGCTGTTATTAACAAGAACAAAACGTGTATGATGGGGCTTGGCAGTTGGTGTAATAAGGTTAACTGGACAGGTTCATGGTTCAAGGTTGTGGAGTCTATTAAAGCTCTTGGGATTTGCTGGTGTAAAACATATGAAACAACATTGATTACGAATTGGCAAGTACTATGTGGGAATATAATAGTTGCAACGAATATGTTGTCAAATAGGAAATTGACCCTGTTTCAGAAGGCTGTAATAATCAATTGCAAAATTTTGTCTAAAGTGTGGTATTTGTCTCACAGCTTTCCCATAGACAAGAAAAGTGCTATAGAGATTGACAAAACTATTTTTAGATATGTATGGTATGGTAGATACCAGCCAATTAAACGAACTACCCTATGTAAAGGTAAGAAAAACGGTGGAATAGGAATACTGAATGTGTACCATAAGTCATTGGCAATCTTATGTGTTACTTTTAGAAAGGAGATAATGCAGAGGGATAGTGTAAATGCACTAGGACATTACTATTGTAAATTACGTGTTAGCTATTTGATACATATGCCAGAGTATACTGACCATGATACATATGCCAGAGTATACTGACCTTGCCTTTATTTCACCGCACTTTTATTCATGTGCAATTGATGTTCTCAGGCGGATTTGTAATATTGAAGGTTTTTTAATGATGAACAGTAAACAAGTGTATGATGTTATACTACCAAATGTAGTTCCTAGAGTAGAGGAGGCATATCCACTCTTTAGCTGGCAAGTAATATGGGCAAACCTTCATGTTAAATTTATTGCCCCAAAACAACGTGAGCTATTGTATCGCTATATTCATGAGACCCTCCCTACTAATGATAGGTTGTTGATGTTGGGCATTAAGGACAACAATAGGTGTGACCAATGTACTGAAATTGAAAATAATATGCATATATTTTATTTCTGTAAGCAGAAAGTTGTTCTTGTAAACTGGATTAGAGACACTCTTAAAGATTTATGTGGACCAAGTATTAGAGTGGAGTTAATGAGGTTTTTAATGTTTCATATTGACATAAAATGCAAGAAAATTAGGAATACAATAATTATGTTGCTTTCTGATTACATTTTTTGTGTGTGGATAGGCAGGCAGGAAGGTTACACAGTAGACAAAATATTGAAGTTCTTGCGAGGCAGGATCAGGAATAACATTTGGGGTTTAAGGCTCATGCTCGGTGATGATATAGAAAATTGGTTTACTGAGGCTTATATAAAATATATATAAATGTAATATTTTCCCCTGTATTTTAATGTAAGTTTATTCTTCAATTTTTGTAACTCGTTTATAGGGGTTTTCTAAAAAATCTTGTTCTGTACTACTGAAACACTTGTTCACTTAGAATTGTCATGTATAATTGCCTTGTAACATTTATGTATATGTAACTTATATTGTATTTTTTTAAATAAAGATAAAAAAAAAAAAAGTATTGGACCTATTCGTACAAGTGAAGGTTCATACACGGAGGATGACAAAGAAATTAGTGAAATCCTAAAAAAGCAGTATGAGGACATGTTTAGCACTCCAATAAACAACATGAAGGTGGAAGATCCAGACAATTTCTTTATGCGGGATATTCAAACCCCGGTAAATATAACTGATATAAACACGAGCGCACTAAATTTTGAAAAAGAAATTGAAAACATGCCCATGCACTCGGCCCCAGGTCCAGACTCATGGAATTCAATATTTATAAAGAAATGCAAAGTGCCGGTAGCACAGGCACTCAGTATAGTGTGGAGGAAGAGCTTGGACACGGGGGAGATACCAGATGCACTTAAAGTAGCAGACATAGCCCCTCTACACAAGGGAGGGAGCAAAGCATTGGCAAAAAATTATAGACCAGTTGCACTAACATCGCACATCATAAAAGTATTTGAGAGAGTGATTAGGAGTCAGGTCACCAATTTCATGGAGACCAATGACCTTCATAACCCAGGCCAACATGGATTTCGAGCGGGAAGATCGTGCCTCTCACAGCTACTTGAGCACTACGACAAAGTCACTGAGGCATTAGAAGAGAAACAGAATGCTGATGTGATATACACGGACTTCGCAAAGGCCTTCGATAAATGTGACCATGGCGTGATAGCACACAAAATGAAGTCAATGGGAATAACCGGTAAAATAGGACGCTGGATACTCAGTTTTCTGTCAAACAGGACTCAGCGAGTAACTGTCAACCATATAAAATCTAGTCCAAGTGCAGTGAAAAGCTCTGTACCTCAGGGTACAGTCCTTGCACCACTGCTTTTCCTTATTCTCATATCAGATATAGACAAAAATACAAGTCACAGCTTCGTATCATCCTTTGCAGATGACACAAAAATCAGTATGAAAATTTCCTCGGCTGAGGACATTGAAAAACTTCAAGCTGATATTAATAAAGTTTTCGACTGGGCATCAGAAAATAACATGATGTTTAACAGTGATAAATTCCAGGTACTCAGGTACGGTAAAAATGAGGACCTTAAACATAATACAGAGTACAAAACACAATCAAATGTACCCATAGTAGGAAAACAGCATGTAAAGGATTTGGGAATAATAATGTCTGACGACCTAACGTTTAAGGAGCATAACCAAGCAAATATTGCGACAGCCAGAAAAATGATAGGATGGATTACGAGAACTTTCAAATCCAGGGATCCCATCACAATGGTTGTACTCTTCAAGGCACTTGTGTTGTCCCGTCTTGAGTACTGCTCAGTACTCACTTCCCCCTTCAAAGCAGGAGAGATTGCTGAAATAGAGGGAATACAGAGAACATATACGGCACGCATAGACGCAATAAAGCACCTAAATTATTGGGATCGTCTCAAAGCCCTCCAAATGTACTCACTAGAAAGAAGACGAGAGAGATATCAAATAATATACACCTGGAAGATACTGGAGGGCCAAGTACCAAATCTACACAGTAAAATAATAACGTACTGGAGTGAACGACATGGAAGAAAATGTAGAATAGAACCAATGAAGAGCAGAGGTGCCATAGGCACAATCAGAGAACACTGTATAAACATCAGAGGTCCGCGGTTGTTCAACGTCCTCCCAGCAAGCATAAGAAATATTGCCGGAACAACCGTGGACATTTTCAAGAGGAAACTAGATTTATTCCTCCAAGGAGTGCCGGACCAACCGGGCTGTGGTGGGTATGTGGGCCTGCGGGCCGCTCCAAGCAACAGCCTGGTGGACCAAACTCTCACAAGTCGAGCCTGGCCTCGGGCCGGGCTTGGGGAGTAGACGAACTCCCAGAACCCCATCAACCAGGTAACCAGGTATCAACTGCCACACCCCCACCACCACCACCAACTGCCATATCCCCCCACCACTACCACCAACTGCCACACACCACCACCACCATCACTAACTGCCACTCCCCACCACCACCACCATCTGCCACACCCCACCACCACCAACTGCCACACCCCACCCCACCACCAACTGCCACACTCCACCACCACCAACTGCCACATCCCACCAGCAAAACCACCACTACCAACTGCAACATCCCACCACCACCACCACCAACTGCCAAACCCCACCACCACCACCACCAACTGCCAAACCCCACCACCACCACCACCAACTGCCACATCCCACCACCACCACCACTACCACCAACTGTCACACCCTACCACCACCACCAACTGCCGCACCCCACCACCACCTACTGCCACATCCCACCACCACCAACTGCCACACCCCACCACCACCCACTGCCACACCCTACCACCAGAACCAACTGCCACACCCCAACACCACCACCAACGGCTACACCCAACAACCACCAACTGCCACATCCCACCACCACCACCACCAACTGCCTCACCTCACCACCACCTCCACTACCACCAACTGCCACAACCCACAACCACCCCCAACCGTCACACCCCACCTCTACCAACAGCCAAATCCCACCACCACAACCACCACTAACACCGACTGCCACATCCCACCACCACCACAACCAACTGCCACATCCCACCACCACAACAAACTGCCACATTCCAATAAAACCACTAACTGCCACATCCCAACACCATCACCACCACTACCACCACCAACTGCCATATCCCACCACCACCAAATGCCACATTCCACCACCACCAACTGCAGCACCCCACCACCAACAACAGCCACACCCCACCACCAACACCAACTGCCATACCCCACCACCACCAACTGCCACATCCAACCACCACCAACTGCCACACCCCACCACCACCACCAACTGCCATATCCCACCACCACCACCACCACCTCGACAACCAACTGCCACACCCCATCACCACCACCAACTGCCACGCCCCACCACCACCCCCAACTGCCAAACCCCAGCACCACCACCAACTGCCACACCCCACCACCATCAACTGCCACATCCCACCACCTCCAACTGCCACACCCCACTACCACTACCAACTGCCACACTCCACCACCACCACCAACTGCCATACACCACCTTCACCAATTGCCATATCCCACCACCACCACCACCACATCCAACTGCCAAACCCCACCTCCACCACCAACTGTCAAACCCCACCACGACCAACTGCCACACCCCACTACCACCAACTGCCACACCCCATCACCACCATCTGCCACACCCCACCACCACCACCAACTGCCACATCCCAACCCCACCACCAACTGCCACACCCCACCACCACCAACAACTGCCACATCCCAACCCCACCACCAACTGCTACACCCAACCAGCACCAACTGCTACACCCCACCACCATCAGCAACTGCCCACCCCACCACCACCACCAACTGCCATATCCCACCACCACCATTACTACCACCAACTGCCACACTCCATCACCACCACCAACTGCGACACCCCACCACCACCAACTGCTACACCCAACCACCACCAACTGCCACACCCCACCACCATCAGCAACTGCCCACCCCACCACCACCACCAACTGCCATATCCCACCACCACCACCACTACCACCAACTGCCACACTCCATCACCACCACCAACTGCGACACCCCACCACCACCAACTGCTACACCCAACCACCAATAACTGCTACACCCCACCACCATCACCAACTGCCCACCCCACCACCACCACCATCTGCCACACCCCACCACCACCACCAACTGCCACATCCCAACCCCACCACCAACTGCCACACCCCACCACCACCACCAACTGCCATATCCCACCACCACCACTACTACCACCAACTGCCACACCCCACCACCACCACCAACTGCCACACCCCACCACCACCACCAACTGCCACACTCCACCACCACCAACTGCCACACCCCCACCACCACCACCACCAACTGCCACACCCCACCACCACCAACTGCCACATTCCATCACCACCAACACCACTACTATCTGCCGCATCCCACCACCACCACTAACTGCCACACCCCACCACTACCAACTGCCACATTCCACCACCCCCACCACCACAAACTCCCACATCCCACCACCACCACCAAGTGCCACATCCCACCACCCCCACCACCACCAACTGCCACATCCCACCACCACCACCACCACCACTACCAACTGCCACATCCCACCACCACCACTATCTGCCACATACCGTAGCAACCACCAGCACCACCACCACCAACAACAACTGACACATCCCACAAACCACCACCATTAACAACCACTTCCCACCACCACCTACTGTCACATTCCACCAACACCACCACTACCACTAATTGCCACAACCCACCACCACCACCTACCACCACACCCCACCACTACCAACAGCCACATCCCCCCACCACCACCACCACAACCAACTACCACCTCCCACCACCACCACCAACACCACCACCTGCCACATCCCACCACCACCACCACCAACTGCCATATTCCACCACCACCACCACTACTACTACCAACTGCCACACCCCACCACCACCACCAACTGCCACACCCCACCACTACCACCAACTGCCACACCCCACCAACACCAACTGCCACACCCTACCACCACCACCAACTGAAACACCATAACACCACCACCAATTGCCACATCTCACCACCACCAACACCACAACCACCACCACCACCAACTGCCAAATCCCACAAACCACCACCACCAACTGCCACATCCCACCACCATCACAACAACCACTAATTGCCAAACCCCACCACAACCAACTGCCATATCCCACTACCACCACCAACTGCCACACCCAACCACCACCACCAACTGCCACACCCCACCACCATCAACTGCCACACTCCACCACCAACAACTGCCACATCCCACCACCACCTCCACCACCACCACCAACTACCACACTCCACCACCAACAACTGCCAAACCTCTCCACCACCACCACCAACTGCCACATCCAACCACCACCACTACCACCAACTGCCACATCCCCCACAACCACCAACTGCCACACCCCACTACCACCAATTCCAGATCCCACCACCACCAACTGCCACACCCTATCACCACCAACTGCCACACCCCACCACCACCAACTGCCACACCCTACCACCACCACCAACTGCCACACCCCACCACCACCAACTGCCACACTCCACCACCAACAACTGCCACATCCCACCACCACCTCCACCACCACCACCAACTGCCACACTCCACCACCAACAACTGCCAAACCCCTCCACCACCACCACCAACTGCCACATCCAACCACCACCACTACCACCAACTGCCACACCCCCCACAACCACCAACTGCCACACCCCACTACCACCAATTCCAGATCCCACCACCACCAACTACCACATCCCACCACCACCAACTGCCACATCCCACCACCACCACCACTACCACCAACTGCCACACCCCACCACCATCACCAACTGCCACACCCCACTACCACCACCAACCGTCAAACCCCACCACCACCAACTGCCACATCCCACTACCACTAACTGCCACACCCCACCACCACCAACTGCCACACCCTGCCATCACCACTAACTGCCACACCCCAACACCACCACCAACGGCCACACCCGACACCACCACCAACTGCCACACCCAACGACCACCAACTGCCTCACCCACCACCACCACCAACTGCCACACCCCACCACCACCCCCAACTGCCATATCCCACCAACACCACCACCACCTCGACCACCAAATGCCACACCCCACCACCACCACCAACTGCCACTCCCCACCACCACCACCAACTGCCAAACCCACCACCACCATCTGCCACACCTCACCACCACCAACTACTGCCACACCCCACCTCCACCACCAACTGCCAAACCCCACCACAACCAACTGCCACACCCTACCACCACCACCATCTGCCACACCTTACCACCACCAACAACTGCCACATCCCACCACCACGTCCACCAACTGCCATACCCCACCACCACCAACTGCCACATCCCACCACCACCAACTGCCACACCACACCACCACCACCGTCTGCCATACCCCACCACCACCATCAACTGCCACACCCCAACCCCACCACCAACTGCCACACCCCACCACCACCACCAACTGCTACACCAAACCACCACCAACTGCCACACCCCCACCACCATCACCAACTGGCACAACCCAACACCACCACCAACTGCCATATGCCACCACCACCACTACTACCACCAACTGCCACACCCCACCATCACCACCAACTGCCACACCCCAACACCACTACCAACTGCCACACCCCACCACCACCAACTTCGACACCCCACCACCACCACCAACTGCCACACCCCACCACCACCAACTGCCACACCCTACCACTACCACCAACTGCCACACCCTAACACCACCACCAACGGCCACACCCGACCACCACCAGCTGCCACACCCAACAACCACCAACTGCCTCACCCCACCACCACCACCAACTGCCACACTCCACCACCACCACCAACTGCCACACCCCACCACCATCACTAACTGCCACACTCCACCACCACCAATTGCCATATCCCACCACCACCACCACCACTACCACCAACTGCCACACACCACCACGACCACCAACTGCCACTCCCCACCACCACCAACTGCCACATCCCACCACCACCAACTGCCACACCCTTCTACCACCACCAACTGCCACACTCCACCACCACCACCAATTGCCACACTCCACCTTCACCAACTGTCACATCCCACCACTACCACAACCACATCCAACTGCGACATCCCACCACCACCACCAACAACTGCCAAACCCCACCTCAACCACCAACTGCCACATCCCACCACCACCAACTGCCACAACCCACCACCACCTCCACCAGCTGCCACACCCCGCCACTACCAACTGCCACATCCTACCACCACCAACTGCCACACCCCACCACCATCATCTGCCACACCCCACCACCACTACCAACTGCCACACCCCAACACCACCAACAACTGCCACATCCCACCACCACCTCCACCACCACCACCAACTGCCACACCCCCCACAACCACCAACTGCCACACCCCACTACCACCAATTCCAGATCCCACCACCACCAACTGCCACACCCTAACACCACCAACTACCACACCCCACCACCACCAACTGCCAAACCCCTCCACCACCACCACCAACTGCCACATCCAACCACCACCACTACCACCAACTACCACACCCCCCACAACCACCAACTGCCACACCCCACTCCCACCAATTCCAGATCTCACCACCACTTACTGCCACACCTTAACACCACCAACTGCCACACCCCACCACCACCAACTGCCACACCCAACCACCACCAACAACTGCCACACCCCAACACCACCATCAATGGCCACACCCAACCACCACCAACTGCCAGACCCCACCACCACCAACTGCCACATCCCACCACCACCACTACCACCCCCAACTGCCACATCCCACCACGACCACCACCTCCAATTGCCACCTTCCATTACCACCAACTGCCACATCCCACCACCACCACCACTACCACCAACTGCCACGCCCCACCACCACCACCAACTGCCACACCCCACTACCACCACCAACTGACAAACCCCACCACCACCAACTGCCACATCCCACTACCACTAACTGCCACACCCCACCACCACCAACTGCCACATCCCACTACCACTAACTGCCACACCCCACCACCACCATCTGCCATACCCCACCACCATCACCAACTGGCACAACCCAACACCACCACCTACTGCCATATGCCACCACCACCACTACTACCACCAACTGCCACACCCCACCACCACCACCAACTGCCACACCCCAACACCACCACCAACTGCCACACCCCACCACCACCAACTTCCACACCCCACCACCACCACCAACTGCCACACCCCACCACCACCAACTGCCACACCCTTCTACCACCACCAACTGCCACACGCCACCACCACCACCAACTGCCACACCCCACTACCACCACCAACTGTCAAACCCCACCACCACCAACTGCCACATCCCACTACCACCAACTGCCACACCCCACCACCACCAACTGCCACACCCTGCCATCACCACCAACTGCCACACCCCAACACCACCACCAACGGCCACACCCGACACCACCAACTGCCACACCCAACGACCACCAACTGCCTCACCCCACCACCACCACCAACTGCCACACCCCACCACCACCACCAACTGCCACATCCCACCACCACCACCACCAACTGCCACATCCTACCACCACCACAACCAACTGCCACATCCCACCACCACCACCAATTGCCACATCCCACCACCACCACCACCAACTGCCACATCCCACCACCACCACCACCACCATCTGCCACACCCCACCACCACCACTAACTGCCACACCCCACCACCACCACCAACTGCCACACCCCAACACCACCACCAACTGCCACACCCCACCACCACCAACTTCCACACCCCACCACCACCACCAATTGCCACACCCCACCACCACCAACTGCCACACCCCACCACCACCACCAACTGCCACACCCTAACACCACCCCCAATAGTTAATAAATGGAATGCACTAGGAAGTGATGTGGTGGAGGCTGACTCCATACACAGTTTCAAATGTAGATATGATAGAGCCCAGTAGGCTCAGGAATCTGTACACCAGTTGATTGACAGTTGAGAGGCGGGACCAAAGAGCCAAAGCTAAACCCCCGCAAGCACAATTAGGTGAGTACAATTAGGTGAATACCAACGGCCACACCCGACCACCACCAGCTGCCACACCCAACAACCACCAACTGCCTCACCCCACCACCACCACTAACTGCCACACTCCAACACCACCACCAACTGCCACACCCCACCACCATCACTAACTGCCACACTCCACCACCACCAATTGCCACATCCCACCACCACCACCACCACTACCACCAACTGCCACACACCACCACGACCACCAGCTGCCACTCCCCACCACCACGAACTGCCACATCCCACCACCACCAACTGCCACACCCTTCTACCACCACCAACTGCCACACTCCACCACCACCACCAATTGCCTCACTCCACCTTCACCAACTGTCACATCCCACCACTACCACAACCACATCCAACTGCGACATCCCACCACCACCACCAACAACTGCCAAACCCCACCTCAACCACCAACTGCCACATCCCACCACCACCAACTGCCACAACCCACCACCACCTCCACAAGCTGCCACACCCCACCACTACCAACTGCCACATCCTACCACCACCAACTGCCACACCCCACCATTGTCATCTGCCACACCCCACCACCACTACCAACTGCCACAACCCAACACCACCAACAACTGCCACATCCCACCACCACCTCCACTACCACCACCAACTGCCACACCCCACTACCACCAATTCCACATCCCACCACCACCAACTGCCACACCCCACCACCACCAACTGCCACACCCTACCACCACCAACAACTGCCACACCCCAACACCACCACCAACGGCCACACCCAACCACCACCAACTGCCACACCCCACCACCACCAACTGCCACACCCCACCACCACCACCAACAGCCACACCCCACCACCACCATCAACTGAAACACCCAACCACCCCCAACTGCCACATCCCACCACAACCACCACCTCCAATTGCCACCTTCCATTACCACCAACTGCCACATCCCACCACCACCACCACTACCACCAACTGCCACACCCCACCACCACCACCAACTGCCACACCCCACTACCACCACCAACTGTCAAACCCCACCACCACCAACTGCCACATCCCACTACCACCAACTGCCACACCCCACCACCACCAACTGCCACACCCCAGCACCACCAACTGCCGCACCCCAACACCACCACCAACGGCCACACCCGACACCACCAACTGCCACACCCAACGACCACCAACTGCCTCACCCCACCACCACCACCAACTGCCACACCCCACCACCACCAACAACTGCCACATCCCACCACCACCACCACCAACTGCCACATCCTAGCACCACCACCACCACAACAAACTGCCACATCCCACCACCACCACCAATTGCCACATCCCACCACCACCACCACCAACTGCCACATCCCACCACCACCACCACAACCAACTGCCACATCCCACCACCACCACCACCACCACCATCTGCCACACCCCACCACCAACACCAACTGCCACACTCCACCACCACCAACTAGCTTCTAAATGCCTCATCCCACCACCACCACTAATAGCCACACCCCACCACCACCACTAATAGCCATACCTCACCACTACCACCTGCCACATTCCACCACCCTCACCACCTTCAACGGCCACATCCCACCACCACAACCAACTGCCACGTCGCGCCACCTCCACCGACTGCCACATCCCACCACCACCACCACTACCACCACCAACAACCACATCCCACCACCACCAACTGCCACACCCCACCATCACCACCACTACCACTAATTGCCACACCCCACCACCACCACCAACCGCCACACCCCACCACCGCTAACTGCCATATCCCATCACCACCAACTGCACACCCCACCACCACCAACTGCCACACTCCACTACCAACTGCCACATCCCACCTCCACCACCAACTGCCACACCCCACCACCACCACCAACTGCCACATCCCACCACCACCAACTGCTACACCCAACCACCACCAATTGCCACACCCCACCACCATCACCAACTGCCACACCCCAACACCACCACTAAGTGCCATATCCCACCACCACCACTACTACCACCAACTGCCACACCCCACCACCACCACAAACTGCCACACTCCACCACCACCAACTGCCACACCCCACCACCACCACCACCACCACAACCACCAACTGCCAGTCCCCACCACCACCACCAACTGTCACACCCCACCACCACCACAAACTGCCACACTCCACCACCACCAACTGCCACACCCCACCACCACCACCACCACTACCACCAACTGCCACTCCCCACCACCACCACCAACTGTCACACCCCACCACCACCACCATCAACTGCCACTCCCCACCACCACCACTAATTGCCACTCCCTACCACCACCAACAACCACATCCCACCACCACCAACTGCCACACCCCACCACCATCACCACTACCACTAATTGCCACACCCCACCAACACTAACTACCACATCCCACCACCATCACCACTACCACTAATTGCCACACCCCACCACCACCACCAACCGCCTTACCCAACAACCACCTACTGCCATATCCTACTACCACCACCAACTGCCACACCCCACCACCACCACCTACTACCACACCCCACCACCACCACCAAAAGCCACACCCCAACCACCACCAACTGCCACATCCCACCACCACCACCACCACTACCACCAACTGCCACACCCCACCACCACCACCAACTGCCACATCCCACCACCACCAACTGCCACACCCCACCACCACCAACTGCCAAACCCTACCACCACCACCAACTGCCACACCCCAACACCACCACCAACGGCCACACCCGACCACCACCAACTGCCTCACCCCACCACCACCACCAACTGCCACACCCCACCACCACCCCCAACTGCCATATCCCACCACCAACAACACAACCTCGACCACCAACTGCCACACCCCACCACCACCACCAACTGCCACACCCCACCACCACCACCAACTGCCACACTCCACCACCACCAACTGCCACATCCCACCACCACCACCACCACTACCATCAACTGCCACACCCCACCACTACCACTAACTGCCATACCCCACAACCACCAACTGCCACATCCCACCACCACCAACTGCCACACCCCACTACCACCACCAACTGCCACATCCCACCACCACCAACTGCCACAACCCACCACCACCTCCACCAGCTGCCACACCCCACCACTACCAACTGCCACATCCTACCACCACCAACTGCCACACCCCACCATTGTCATCTGCCACACCCCACCACCACTACCAACTGCCACAACCCAACACCACCAACAACTGCCACATCCCACCACCACCTCCACCACCACCACCAACTGCCACACCCCACTACCACCAATTCCACATCCTACCACCACCAACTGCCACACCCCACCACCACCAACTGCCACACCCTACCACCACCAACAACTGCCACACCCCAACACCACCACCAACGGCCACACCCAACCACCACCAACTGCCACACCCCACCACCACCAACTGCCACACCCCACCACCACCACCAACAGCCACACCCCACCACCACCACCAACTGCCACACCCAACCACCCCCAACTGCCACATCCCACCACAACCACCACCTCCAATTGCCACCTTCCATTACCACCAACTGCCACATCCCACCACCACCACCACTACCACCAACTGCCACACCCCACCACCACCACCAACTGCCACACCCCACTACCACCACCAACTGTCAAACCCCACCACCACCAACTGCCACATCCCACTACCACCAACTGCCACACCCCACCACCACCAACTGCCACACCCCACCACCACCAACTGCCGCACCCCAACACCACCACCAACGGCCACACCCGACACCACCAACTGCCACACCCAACGACCACCAACTGCCTCACCCCACCACCACCACCAACTGCCACACCCCACCACCACCAACAACTGCCACATCCCACCACCACCACCACCAACTGCCACATCCTAGCACCACCACCACCACAACAAACTGCCACATCCCACCACCACCACCAATTGCCACATCCCACCACCACCACCACCAACTGCCACATCCCACCACCACCACCACAACCAACTGCCACATCCCACCACCACCACCACCACCATCTGCCACACCCCACCACCAACACCAACTGCCACACTCCACCACCACCAACTAGCTTCTAAATGCCACATCCCACCACCACCACTAATAGCCACACCCCACCACCACCACTAATAGCCACACCTCACCACTACCACCTGCCACATTCCACCACCCTCACCACCTTCAACGGCCACATCCCACCACCACATCCAACTGCCACGTCGCGCCACCTCCACCGACTGCCACATCCCACCACCACCACCACTACCACCACCAACAACCACATCCCACCACCACCAACTGCCATACCCCACCATCACCACCACTACCACTAATTGCCACACCCCACCACCACCACCAACCGCCACACCCCACCACCGCTAACTGCCATATCCCATCACCACCAACTGCACACCCCACCACCACCAACTGCCACACTCCACTACCAACTGCCACATCCCACCTCCACCACCAACTGCCACACCCCACCACCACCACCAACTGCCACATCCCACCACCACCAACTGCTACACCCAACCACCACCAATTGCCACACCCCACCACCATCACCAACTGCCACACCCCAACACCACCTACTAAGTGCCATATCCCACCACCACCACTACTACCACCAACTGCCACACCCCATCACCACCACAAACTGCCACACTCCACCACCACCAACTGCCACACCCCACCACCACCACCACCACAACCACCAACTGCCACTCCCCACCACCACCACCAACTGCCTCACCCCACCACCACCACCAACTGCCACACCCCACCACCACCCCCAACTTGCCATATCCCACCACCAACACCACAACCTCGACCACCAACTGCCACACCCCACCACCACCACCAACTGCCACACCCCACCACCACCACCAACTGCCACACTCCACCACCACCAACTGCCACATCCCACCACCACCACCACCACTACCATCAACTGCCACACCCCACCACTACCACTAACTGCCACACCCCACAACCACCAACTGCCACATCCCACCACCACCAACTGCCAAACCCCACCTCAACCACCAACTGCCACATCCCACCACCACCAACTGCCACAACCCACCACCACCTCCACCAGCTGCCACACCCCACCACTACCAACTGCCACATCCTACCACCACCAACTGCCACACCCCACCATTGTCATCTGCCACACCCCACCACCACTACCAACTGCCACAACCCAACACCACCAACAACTGCCACATCCCACCACCACCTCCACCACCACCACCAACTGCCACACACAAAGTCTGGCCCTAGCTTCGGTGCGGGGCGGACGTGTTGAATCGGCGCTCCAGCAGTTTGGTGTTGTTTGCCCGTTTCGGCCGGTTGGGGGCGGGTGTGTGTCTGCTCGCCTGTGCTGACGTGGCGTTACGATGGGGGTCCCTCTACCCCCAGTCGTCCGGGCTCAGTCTGTGGGACTAGGTTCTCTGTGCGGGCTGGTTACCCGGAGATTGCCCTGGCTTGTGAACTGCTCTCTGTCCCTGTGTTTGCGATTTATGGGGTAGAGTTGGTAACGGCCCGTAGGGCCATTGTGAAGTTTGCAGAGGAGGCGGCGTATCGCGATTTTCTCCGGCGATACGAGGGGCGGACACTGCCCCTGCCGGATGGTGCGGGCACTGTCACCCTCTCGGATAGAAGTGGTGCACTTACTTACATCAGTGTGCATGGGGCTCCCTTGGAGTTTCCAGAGGCTCTGCTACGGCGGTATTTCGGGCGGTTTGGCGCAGTTGTTAGTGTGAGAGTGAACGTGGTGTCTTCTAGTCCTCTTAAGGGTGTGAGGTCTAACATTCGCACCCTGGGCATGAGACTCCGGGCGGATATTCCGTCCTCTGTGCGCCTTATGGGGTTCAACGTTCGGGTGTTTTACGCCCGTCAGCCGCGGACGTGTTATCGTTGTGGTCTTTTGGGCCATCAGGCTGCTGACTGTTCTGCGCCTCCTGTTGCACCAGTGAACCTCTTCAGTGAGGAGGATTTCCCGCCCCTTCCTGTGGGGGATGATTCGGTGGGTATGGACGTCTCTTCGGCTGAGGAGGTGCCCTCTGTAGCAGCTGTTGCTCCGCCTGTTGCGCCCCCTGTTGTTGCCGCGTCTCCTCCGGAGGTTGGGTCCTCGCCTAGTGCTCCAGCTGGTGTCCCCTGAGCCTCTTCCGCCTGCCGTTTGCTCGGTCCCCTCGTCTTCCAGTTCTTCCTCTGCTGTGTCTGTCCCGGTCCCTGCACCCTCGCCGTCTGTCCCGGCTGTGCTGGGAGCTGAGGTGGATCCGGAATTCCCTCCTGTGCCTGGCCTGGTGCCCCGTGTGGTTGAGGAGGCTGCCGTGCTGCGGCGTGCGTCGGTTCGCTCGGTTGGTGCTGCGCGGGTCGCTGAGTCTGCCTCCGGGTCTGATGA
Source organism: Procambarus clarkii (assembly GCF_040958095.1). Classification (NCBI taxonomy): domain Eukaryota; kingdom Metazoa; phylum Arthropoda; class Malacostraca; order Decapoda; family Cambaridae; genus Procambarus; species Procambarus clarkii. The sequence continues at coordinate 39,580,412 of NC_091172.1, forward strand.
TGTGCGGCCCGAGCCTAAGCGTTCCCGGCGTTCTTCTGTGTGGGCTGATGTTGGCGACTTCGACGAGTGTCGTCCTTCCGTTGACGGTGGCGTGGCTCCGGATGTGGTGCACACTACGGTGGTGGCGGAGGTACACTTGCCTGAGGATGCCGGTGCCGGCGTTTCGGCCTCAACCTCTGGTCCGGTGTCCGAGGGTCCTGCGTCGGATGGCTCCGGTTCTTCGTGGGCGGTGGTTCCCCCTGCTGTAGTTGGTGGTGAGCGGGGTAGCCTGGTGGTGATGTTGAGAAAGGATGCTCGCTCTGGATGTTCTGTGGCCCCTTCCTCGTTACCCGTTTCCTCGGCAGCGGTCTTGCCGCCTCTTCCGTTTCCTGCAGTCCCTTCCGTGTCTCCTGCGGTATCCGTGGAAGTGCTGTCGTCTCAGCGTCCGACACCTGCTCCGATGGCGAAGGCGTGGCAGGCTCGGCGTCCCTCGTCCGCTTCTCCGGTGTCATCTGCTTCCTCGAAGGGCGTGGTTGGCGCTCCCCAGCCTCGTTATGCGACTTGCGTCAGTGACCTTAGGCTTTGGCCGATGCCGCCAGATATAGATGTTCCCGAGTTTATGATACCCGCTCGAGCGCGGGGGATCAAAAACCCTACCGACCTTGAAGATCTCGTCTGGGAAGCTTACAAGTCGAAATATCCTCGTGAGCAGTTCCCGGAGAAGTACATTTCTTACGAGGTTCCTCGCAAGTGATTTCTATGTATTTTGTGTTGCTGGTTGTGGGGTGTGTATGTGGGTGGGTGGGGTGGGTATTGTTTCCCGGTTCCTGCGTGCTCCGGTTTGTTTTTTTTTTTTTTTTTTGTATGGCTCGTGGGGGTGTGTGCGGATCCTATGCGTTAGTGTGTTCGGTTATGGATGTCGTGTGCACTTGTTTGTCATATTGTGTGCCCTTCTGGCTGTTGGCGTGTGCTCTTTCTGTTTTGCCTTCCGTTGTTATGGCGGATCTGTTTTCTTTATTGTTATTGTCCTTATTCTTGTATGTTTCTCGCCTCTCTGTATGTATTTGAGGTGTTAGCAGGCTTGCTTTGTGTGCATTTTGTCCTGGGGTTTTCCCTTATGTTTGTTTTACACTGTGTTACTAATTGTGTATTGTTTGTATATGCATTTTCTTGTGGTCAGCCCTTCTGGCTGGCCTTCTATTGATTTGTTCCTTTGTCCTTGTACATATGTGTGCTTTGTACTTTGTTCTATGTTATATTTGTTCTGTTTTTCTTGTACGTTCTACGCATGCTTGCATGTAAAAATAAAAAAAAAAAAAAAAAAAAAAAAACTGCCACACCCCACTACCACCAACTGCCACACCCCACCACCACCAACTGCCACACCCAACCACCACCAACTGCCACACCCCACCACCACCAACTGCCACACCCCACCACCACCACCAACGGCCACACCCAACCACCACCAACTGCCACACCCCACCACCACCAACTGCCACACCCCACCACCACCACCAACAGCCACACCCCACCACCACCACCAACTGCCACACCCAACCACCCCCAACTGCCACATCCCACCACAACCACCACCTCCAATTGCCACCTTCCATTACCACCAACTGCCACATCCCACCACCACCACCACTACCACCAACTGCCACACCCCACCACCACCACCAACTGCCACACCCCACTACCACCACCAACTGTCGAACCCCACCACCACCAACTGCCACATCCCACTACCACCAACTGCCACACCCCACCACCACCACCAACTGCCACACCCCACCACCACCAACTGCCGCACCCCAACACCACCACCAACGGCCACACCCGACACCACCAACTGCCACACCCAACGACCACCAACTGCCTCACCCCACCACCACCACCAACTGCCACACCCCACCACCACCACTAATAGCCACACCTCACCACTACCACCTGCCACATTCCACCACCCTCACCACCTTCAACGGCCACATCCCACCACCACAACCAACTGCCACGTCGCGCCACCTCCACCGACTGCCACATCCCACACCACCACCACTACCACCACCAACAACCACATCCCACCACCACCAACTGCCATACCCCACCATCACCACCACTACCACTAATTGCCACACCCCACCACCACCACCAACCGCCACACCCCACCACCGCTAACTGCCATATCCCATCACCACCAACTGCACACCCCACCACCACCAACTGCCACACTCCACTACCAACTGCCACATCCCACCTCCACCACCAACTGCCACACCCCACCACCACCACCAACTGCCACATCCCACCACCACCAACTGCTACACCCAACCACCACCAATTGCCACACCCCACCACCATCACCAACTGCCACACCCCAACACCACCACTAAGTGCCATATCCCACCACCACCACTACTACCACCAACTGCCACACCCCACCACCACCACAAACTGCCACACTCCACCACCACCAACTGCCACACCCCACCACCACCACCACCACAACCACCAACTGCCACTCCCCACCACCACCACCAACTGTCACACCCCACCACCACCACAAACTGCCACACTCCACCACCTCCAACTGCCACACCCCACCACCACCACCACCACTACCATCAACTGCCACACCCCACCACCACCACTAACTGCCACACCCCACCACCACCACAAACTGCCACACCCCACCACCACCACAAACTGCCACACTCCACCACCACCAACTGCCACACCCCACCACCACCACCACCACAACCACCAACTGCCACTCCCCACCACCACCACCAACTGTCACACCCCACCACCACCACCATCAACTGCCACTCCCCACCACCACCACTAATTGCCACACCCTACCACCACCAACATCCACATCCCACCACCACCAACTGCCACACCCCACCACCATCACCACTACCACTAATTGCCACACCCCACCAACACTAACTACCACATCCCACCACCATCACCACTACCACTAATTGCCACACCCCACCACCACCACCAACCGCCTTACCCAACAACCACCTACTGCCATATCCTACTACCACCACCAACTGCCACACCCCACCACCACCACCTACTACCACACCCCACCACCACCACCAAAAGCCACACCCCAACCACCACCAACTGCCACATCCCACCACCACCACCACCACTACCACCAACTGCCACACCCCACCACCACCACCAACTGCCACATCCCACCACCACCAACTGCCACACCCCACCACCACCAACTGCCAAACCCTACCACCACCACCAACTGCCACACCCCAACACCACCACCAACGGCCACACCCGACCACCACCAACTGCCTCACCCCACCACCACCACCAACTGCCACACCCCACCACCACCCCCAACTGCCATATCCCACCATCCAACACCACAACCTCGACCACCAACTGCCACACCCCACCACCACCACCAACTGCCACACCCCACCACCACCACCAACTGCCACACTCCACCACCACCAACTGCCACATCCCACCACCACCACCACCACTACCATCAACTGCCACACCCCACCACTACCACTAACTGCCACACCCCACAACCACCAACTGCCACATCCCACCACCACCAACTGCCACACCCCACTACCACCACCAACTGCCAAACCCCACCACCACCAACTGCCACACCCCACCACCACTACCAACTGCCACATCCCACCACCACCAACTGCCACCCCTCACCACCACCATCTGCCACACCCCACCACCACCACCAACTGCCACACCCCAACCCCACCACCAACTGCCACACCCCACCACCATCACCAACTGCCACACCCCAACACCACCACCAACTGCCATATCCCACCACCACCACCACTACTACCACCAACTGCCACACCCCACCACCACCACCAACTGCCACACCCCACCACCACCACTAACTGCCACATCCCACCACCACCAACTGCCACACCCCACCACCACCAACTGCCACAGCCAACCACCACCAACTGCCACACCCCACCACCATCACCAACTGCCACACCCCAACACCACCACCAACTGCCATATCCCACCACCACCACCACTACTACCACCAACTGCCACACCCCACCACCACCACCAACTGCCACACCCCACCACCACCACTAACTGCCACATCCCACCACCACCAACTGCCACACCCCACCACCACCAACTGCCACAGCCAACCACCACCAACTGTCCACACCCCACCACCATCACCAACTGCCACACCCCAACACCACCACCAACTGCCATATCCCACTAACACCACCACCAACTGCCATATCCCACTAACACCACCACCAACTGCCACACACCACCACTACTACCAGCTGCCACACCCAACCACCACCAACTGCCTCACCCCAAAACCACCACCAACTGCCACACCCCACCACCACCACCACCAGCTGCCACACCCCACCACCACCACCAACTGCCACACTCTATGTTACGGACCCGAGCCCAGCGTCCGAGCACGGAGCAGTGACGACCACGCCATCTGTGGGTCAGCTCCCGAAACCCCCTCCAAATGGACGACGCCATCGAGTGAGGATGAGATATACTGGCCACAAGGGCTAGTTTCCCGTCCTGATCGGCTCATAACACAGCCGCTGCTGACCTCTGGGGAGGTGGGGCTTAGACAGCAACGCCATCTATGGAGTGGATACGTCGGACGTTTGTGTCTAAGCCTGTAAGTGAGGTGCCCTAGAGTGTCCCTATTACTGATGACGTGTCTGATTACAGAGTCGACCTGGGACTGCTGTAATGGAAGGTGGATCAGTCTACCCGAAGCAGCCGTCTTGTCTCCAAGTGTTTGCTGCAGCAGCTGTGAGTCGCCCCCCGGATGAACACTGTGGTGTTACCCTGCCTGTGACGTGGCAGTTGAGGGATTGTCGTACCCGGGACTGACTGGTGGAGACGCTTAACCACTGGGGCGTTGTAGTGAGGAGAGTGGTCTGTGGGATCACACGAGGCTCCTGACTAGGGTTCGCGACCTTAGTATCGGTCGTGGAGTGGCCTAACCAGCGTTGCTGATTGGAACCTGCCAGCTACCTGCTGGACTTGTGGTTGACGGCCTCCACGACGGTGCCCCCAGTGGAACTGTGATCTGGCTGGCCTGTGGCCAGGGTAGACTCAAGAGAATCGAAGGATTCGTCGTGAGGCCACAAGAGGACCAAGAGTTTAGCACCGTTGAGCACCGTGAACGTCCAGAGTCTTCAGAGGAAGACTACGTTGTATATTATAGTGTTTATACCCCCCCCCCCCCCCGTGTAATCTTTTATATAGTATTTATGGTGATGGTGACAATTATATTATTAAGTTTTTGCCTTTATTTCCCTTCCCCTTTAATTTACTTGCGTTACGGATCACATCCCTTGAAAGCCACTACTAGCTTGGGGCCGGATACCCTACCTCTAACAACATCAGAGAAAGAACCCAGTTGCGACCCGAGAGGGCCGTAACACTCTAACACCACCACCAACGCCACACTCAACCACCACCAGCTGCCACACTCAACCACCACCAACTGCCACACCCTACCACCACCACCAACTGCCACACCCCAACACCACCACCAACTGCCACACCCCACCACCACCAACTGCCACATCCCACTACCACCACCTGACACACCCCACCACCACCAACTGCCACACCCCACCACCACCACCAACTGCCACACCCCAACACCACCAACTGCCACATCCAACCACCACCAACTGCCACACCCCACCACCACCAACTGCCACACCCTACCACCACCACCAACTGCCACACCCTACCACCACCACCAACTGCCACACCCTACCACCACCACCAACTGCCACACCCCAACACCACCACCAACGGCCACACCCGACCACCACCACCAACTGCCACACCCCAACACCACCACCAACGGCCACACCCGACCACCACCAACTGCCACACCCAACGACCACCAACTGCCTCACCCCACTACCACCACCACCACCAACTGCCACACCCAACGACCACCAACTGCCTCACCCCACCACCACCACCACCACCAACTGCCACACCCCAACACCACCAACTGCCACATCCAACCACCACCAACTGCCACACCCCACCACCACCAACTGCCACACCCTACCACCACCACCAACTGCCACACCCGACCACCACCACCAACTGCCACACCCCACCACTACCACCAACTGCCACACCCCACCACCACTACTAACTGCCACACCCCACAACCACCAACTGCCACACCCCACCACCACTACTAACTGCCACACCCCACAACCACCAACTGCCTCATCCCACCACACCAACTTCCACACCCCACCACCACTACTAACTGCCACACCCCACAACTACCAACTGCCATATCCCACCACCACCAACTTGGTGGTGGTGGTGGTTATGGTGGTGGAGTGTGGCAGCAGGTGGTTGTTATTGTGGTGGAGTGTGGCAGCAAGTGGTGGTTTTGGTGGTGGAGTGTGGCAGCAGATGGTGGTTATGGTGGTTGAGTGTGGCAGCAGATGGTGGTTATGGTGGTGGAGTGCGGCAGCAGGTGGTGGTTATGGTGGTGGAGTGTGGCAGCAGGTGGTAGTTTTGGTGGTAGAGTGTGCTGCAGGTGGTGGTTATGGTGGAGGAATGTGGCAGCAGGTGGTAGTTATTGTGGTGGAGTGTGGAAGCAGGTGGTGGTTATGGTGGTGGAGTGTGGCAGCAGATGGTGGTTATTGTGGTGAAGTGTGGCAGCAGGTGGTGGTTATGGTGGTGGAGTGGGCCGCAGGTGGTGGTGGTGGTGGAGTGAGGCAGCAGGTGGTGGTTATGGTGGTGGAGTGTGGCAGCAGGTGGTGGTTATTGTGGTAGAGTATGGCAGCAGGTGGTGGTTATGGTGGTGGAGTATGGCAGCAGGTGGTGGTTATGGTGGTGGAGAGCGGCAGCACGTTGTGGTTATGGTGGTGGAGTGTGGCTGCAAGTGGTGGTTATGGTGGTGGAGTGTGGCAGCAGGTGGGGGTTATGGTGGTGGAGTGTGGCAGCAGGAGGTGGTTATGGTGGTGGAGTGTGGCAGCAGGAGGTGGTTATGGTGGTGGAGTGTGGCAGCAGGAGGTGGTTATGGTGATGGAGTGTGGCAGCAGGTGGTGATGATGTAGTGTGGCCGCAGGTGGTGGTTATGGTGGTGGAGTGTGGCAGCAGGTAGTGGTTATGGTGGTGGAGTGTGGCAGCAGGAGGTGGTTATGGTGGTGGAGTGTGGCAGCAGGTGGTGGTGGTGGAGTGTGGCAGCAGGTGATGGTTATGGTGGTGGAGTGTGGCAGCAGGTGGTGGTTATGGTGGTGGAGTGTGGCAGCAGGTGGTGGTTATGGTGGTGGAGTGTGGAAACAGGTGGTGGTGGTGGAGTGTGGCAGCAGGTGATGGTTATGGTGGTGGAGTGTGGCACCAGATGGTGGTTATGGTGATGAAGTGTGGCAGCAGGTGGTGGAGTTGGAGTGTGTCAGCAGGTGGTGGTTATGGTGGTGGAGTGTGGCAGAAGGTGGTGGTTATGGTAGTGGAGTGTGGCAGCAGGTGGTGGTTATGGTGGTAGAGTGTGGCAGAAGGTGGTGGAGTGTGGCAGCAGGTGGTGGTTATGGTGGTAGAGTGTGGCAGCAGGTGGTGGTTATGGTGGTGAAGTGTGGCTGCAAGTGGTAGCTATGGTGGTCGAGTGTGGCAGCAGGTGGTGGTTATGGTGGTGGAGTGTGGCAGCAGGTAGTGGTTATGGTGGTGGAGTGTGGCAGCAGGTGGTGGTTATGGTGGAGTGTGGCAGCAGGTGGGTGTTATAGTAGTGGAGTGTGGCAACAGATGGTGGTTATGGTGATGGAGTAAGGCAGCAGGTGGTGGAGGTGGAGTGTGTCAGCAGGTGGTGGTTATGGTGGTGGAGTATGGCTGCAGATGGTGGTTTTGGTGGTGGAGTGTGGCAGCAGGTGGTGGTTATGGTGGTGGAGTGTGACAGCAGATAGTGGTTATGGTGGTGGAGTGTGGCAGCAGGTGGTGGTTTTGGTGGTGGAGTGTGGCAGCAGGTGGTGGAGTGTGGCAGCAGGTGGTGGAGTGTGGCAGCAGGTGGTGGTTATGGTGGTGGAGTGTGGCAGCAGGTTGTGGTTATGGTGGTGGAGTGTGGTAGCAGGCGGTAGTGGTGGTGGTGGAGTGTGGAAGCAGGTGGTGGTGGTGGAGCGTGGCAGCAGGTGGTGGTTATGGTGGTGGAGTGTGGCAGCAGGTGGTGGTTATGGTGGTGGAGTGCGGCAGCAGGTTGTGGTTATGGTGGTGGAGTGTGGCTGCAAGTGGTGGCTATGGTGGTCGAGTGTGGCAGCAGGTGGTGGTTATGGTGGTGGAGTGTTGCAGCAGGTGGTGGTTATGGTGGTAGAGTGTGGCAGAAGGTGGTGGATTGTGGCAGCAGGTGGTGGTTATGGTGGTGGAGTGTGGCAGCAGGTGGTGGTTATGGTGGTGGAGTATGGCTGCAGGTGGTGGTTATGGTAGTGGAGTGTGGCAGCAGGTGGTGGTTATGGTGGTGGAGTGTGGCCGCAGGTGGTGGTTATGGTGGTGGAGTGTGGCAGCAGGTGGTGGAGTGTTGCAGCAGGTGGTGGTTATGGTGGTGGAGTGTGGCAGCAGGTGGTGAAGTGTGGCAGCAGGTGGTGGTTATGGTGGTGGAGTGTGGCAGCAGGTGGTGGTTCTGGTGGTTGAGTGTGGCAGCAGATGGTGGTTATGGTGGTGGAGTGCGGCAGCAGGTGGTGGTCAAGGAAATGGAGTGTGGCAGCAGGTGGTGGTTATGGTGGTGGAGTGTGGCAGCAGGTGGTGGTTATGGTGGTTGAGTGTGGCAGCAGATGGTGGTTATGGTGGTGGAGTGCGGCAGCAGGTGGTGGTTATGGTGGTGGAGTGTTGTAGCAGGTGGTAGTTTTGGTGGTGGAGTGTGGCAGCAGGTGGTGGTGGTGGTGTTGGTGTGTGGCAGCAGGTGGTGGTTGTGGAGTGTAGCAGCAGGTGGTGGTTATGGTGGTGGAGTGTGGCAGCAGGTTGTGGTTATGGTGGTGGAGTGTGGTAGCAGGTGGTGGTGGTGGTGTTGGTGTGTGGCAGCAGGTGGTGGTGGTGGAGTGTAGCAGCAGGTGGTGGTTATGGTGGTGGAGTGTGGCAGCAGGAGGTGGTAATGGTAGTGATGGAGTGTGGCAGCAGGTAGTGGTTTTGGTGGTGGAGTTTGGCAGCATGTGGTGGATATGGTGGTGGAGTGTGGCAGCAGGTGGTGGTTATGGTGGTAGAGTGTGGCAGCAGGTGGTGGTTATTGTGGTGGAGTGTGGCAGCAGGTGGTGGTAGTGGTGGTGGTGGAGTGTGGCAGTAGGTGGTGGTTATGGTAATGGAGTGTGGCGGCAGGTGGTGGTTATAGTGGTGAAGTGTGGCAGCAGGTGGTGGTAGTGGTGGTGGAGTGTGGCAGCAGGTAGTGGTTATGGTGGTGGAGTGTGGCAGCAGGTGGTAGTTAAGGAAATGGATTGTGGCAGCAGGTGGTGGTAGTGGTGGTGGTGGAGTGTGGCAGCAGGTGGTGTTTATTGTGGTGGAGTGTGGCAGCAGGTGGTGGTAGTGGTGGTGGAGTGTGGCAGCAGGTGGTGGTTATGGTGGTGGAGTGTGGCATCAGGTGGTGGTTAACGTGGTGGAGTGTGGCAGCAGGTGGTGGTTATTGTGGTGGAGTATGGCAGCAGGTGGTGGTTATGGTGATGGAGTGGGGCAGCAGGTGGTGGTTATGGTGGAGTTTAGCAGCAGGTGGTGGTTATGGTGGTGGAGTTTAGCAGCAGGTGGTGGTTATGGTGGTGGAGTGGGGCAGCAGGTGGTGGTGGTAGTGGTGGTGGAGTGTGGCAGCAGGTGTTGGTTATGGTAGTGGAGTGTGGCATCAGGTTGTGGTTATGGTGGTGGAGTGTGGTAGCAGGTGGTGGTGGTGGAGTGTGGCAGCAGGTGGTGGCGCTGGAGTGTGGCAGCAGGTGGTGGTTATAGTAGTGGAGAGTGGCAGCAGGTGGTGGTTATGGTGTGGAGTGTGGCAGCAGGTGGTGGGTATGGAGGTGGAGTTTTGCAGCAGGTAGTGGTTATGGTGGTGGGGTTTTGCAGCAGGTGGTGGTTATGGTGGTGGAGTGTGGAACCAGTTGGTGGTTAAGGAAATTGAGTTTGGCAGCAGGTGGTGGTTATGGTGGTGGAGTGTGGCAGCAGGTGGTGTTTATGGTGGTGGATGTGGCAGCAGGTGGTTATTATGGTGGGGGAGTGTGGCAGCAGGTGGTGTTTATGGTGGTGGAGTGTGGCAGCAGTTGGTGGTTATGGTGGTGGAGTGTGGCAGCAGGTGGTGTTTATGGTAATGGAGTGTGGCAGCAGTTGGTGGTTACGGTGGTGGAGTGAGGCAGCAGGTGGTGGTTATGGTGGTGCAGTGAGGAAGCAAGTGGTGGTTTTGGTGGTGGAGTGTGGTAGCGGATGGTGGTGGTGGTGGAGTGTGGCAGCAAGTGGTGGTTATTTTGGTGGAGTGTAGCAGCAGGTGGTGGTTATTGTGGTGGAGTGTGGCAGCAGGTGGTGGTTATGGTGGTGGAGTGTGGCAGCAGGTGGTGGTTATGGTGGTGGAGTGTGGCAGCAGGTGGTAGTTACAGTGGTGGAGAGTGGCAGCAGGTGGTGATTATGGTGGTGGAGTGTGGCAGCAGGTGGTGGTTATGGTGGTGGAGTGTGGCAGCAGGTGGTGGTTTTGGTGGTGGAGTTTGGCAGCAGGTGGTGGTTATGGTGGTGGGGTGTGGCAGCAGGTGGTGGTTATGGTGGTGGGGTGTGGCAGCAGGTGGTGGTTATGGTGGTGGAGTGTGGCAGCAGGTAGTGGTTATGGTGGTGGAGTGTGGCAGCAGGTGGTGGTTATGGTGGTGGAGTGTGGGAGCAGGTGGTAGTTACAGTGGTGGAGTGTGGCAGCAGGTGGTGATTATGGTGGTGGAGTGTGGCAGCAGGTGGTGGTGGTGGTGTTGGTGTGTGGCAGCAGGTGGTGGTTGTGGAGTGTAGCAGCAGGTGGTGGTAATGGTGGTGGAGTGTGGCAGCAGGTTGTGGTTATGGTGGTGGAGTGTGGTAGCAGGTGGTGGTGGTGGTGTTGGTGTGTGGCAGCAGGTGGTGGTGGTGGAGTGTAGCAGCAGGTGGTGGTTATGGTGGTGGAGTGTGGCAGCAGAAGGTGGTAGTGGTAGTGATGGAGTGTGGCAGCAGGTAGTGGTTTTGGTGGTGAAGTTTGGCAGCATGTGGTGGATATGGTGGTGGAGTGTGACAGCAGGTGGTGGTTATGGTGGTGGAGTGTGGCAGCAGGTGGTGGTTATGGTGATGGAGTGTGGCAGCAAGTGGTGGTTATGGTGGTGGAGTGTGGCAGCAAGTGGTGGTTATGGTGGTGGAGTGTGGCCGCAGGTGGTGGAGTGTGAAACAGGTGGTGGTTTTGGTGGTGGAATGTGGCAGCAGGTGGTGGTTATCATGGTGGAGTGCAGCAGCAGGTGGTGGTCATGGTGGTGGAGTGGGGCAGCTGGTGGTGCTTATGGTGATGGAGTGTGGCAACAGGTGGTGGAGGTGGAGTGTGTCAGCAGGTGGTGGTTATGGTGGTGGAGTGTGGCCGCAGGTGGTGGTTATGGTTGTGGAGTGTGGTAGCGATCGTGGAGGTGGTGGTGGTGGAGCGTGGCAGCAGGTGGTGGTGGAGTGTGGCTGCAGGTGGTGGTTATGGTAAAGGAGTGTGGTGGTTATGGTGGTGGAGTGTGGCAGCAGGTGGTGGTTATGGTGGTGGAGTGTGGCAGCAGGTGGTGGTTATTGTGGTGGAGTGTGGCAGCAGGTGGTGGTAGTGGTGGTGGTGGAGTGTGGCAGTAGGTGGTGGTTATGGTAATGGAGTGTGGCGGCAGGTGGTGGTTATGGTGGTGAAGTGTGGCAGCAGGTGGTGGTAGTGGTGGTGGAGTGTGGCAGCAGGTGGTGGTTATGGTGGTGGAGTGTGGCAGCAGGTGGTAGTTAAGGAAATGGATTGTGGCAGCAGGTGGTGGTAGTGGTGGTGGTGGAGTGTGGCAGCAGGTGGTGGTTATTGTGGTGGAGTGTGGCAGCAGGTGGTGGTAGTGGTGGTGGAGTGTGGCAGCAGGTGGTGGTTATGGTGGTGGAGTGTGGCATCAGGTGGTGGTTAACGTGGTGGAGTGTGGCAGCAGGTGGTGGTTATTGTGGTGGAGTATGGCAGCAGGTGGTGGTTATGGTGGTGGAGTGGGGCAGCAGGTGGTGGTTATAGTGGAGTTTAGCAGCAGGTGGTGGTTATGGTGGTGGAGTTTAGCAGCAGGTGGTGGTTATGGTGGTGGAGTGGGGCAGCAGGTGGTGGTGGAGTGTGGCAGCAGGTGGTGGTGGAGTGTGGCAGCAGGTGTTGGTTATGGTAGTGGAGTGTGGCATCAGGTTGTGGTTATGGTGGTGGAGTGTGGTAGCAGGTGGTGGTGGTGGAGTGTGGCAGCAGGTGGTGGCGCTGGAGTGTGGCAGCAGGTGGTAGTTATAGTAGTGGAGAGTGGCAGCAGGTGGTGGTTATGGTGTGGAGTGTGGCAGCAGCTGGTGGGTATGGTGGTGGAGTTTTGCAGCAGGTGGTGGTTATGGTGGTGGGGTTTTGCAGCAGGTGGTGGTTATATTGGTGGAGTGTGGAACCAGTTGGTGGTTAAGGAAATTGAGTTTGGCAGCAGGTGGTGGTTATGGTGGTGGAGTGTGGCAGCAGGTGGTGTTTATGGTGGAGGAGAGTGGCAGCAGGTCGTGATTATGGTGGGGGAGTGTGGCCGCAGGTGGTGTTTATGGTGGTGGAGTGTGGCAGCAGTTGGTGGTTATGGTGGTGGAGTGTGGCAGCAGGTGGTGTTTATGGTAATGGAGTGTGGCAGCAGATGGTGGTTATGGTGGTGAAGAGCGGCAGCAGGTGGTGGTTATGGTGGTGGAGTGAGGCAGCAGGTGGTGGTTATGGTGGTGCAGTGAGGCAGCAAGTGGTGGTTTTGGTGTTGGAGTGTGGTAGCGGATGGTGGTGGTGGTGGAGTGTGGCAGCATGTGGTGGTTATTTTGGTGGAGTGTGGCAGCAGGTGGTGGTTATGGTGGTGGAGTGTGGCAGCAGGTGGTAGTTACAGTGGTGGAGTGTGGCAGCAGGTGGTGATTATGGTGGTGGAGTGTGGCAGGAGGTGGTGGTTATGGTGGTGGAGTGTAGCAGCAGGTGGTGGTTTTGGTGGTGGAGTTTGGCAGCAGGTGGTGGTTATGGTGGTGGGGTGTGGCAGCAGGTGGTGGTTATGGTGGTGGGGTGTGGCAGCAGGTGGTGGTTATGGTGGTGGAGTGTGGCAGCAGGTGGTGGTTATGGTGGTGGAATGTGGCAGCAGGTGGTGGTTATGGTGGTGGAGTGTGGCAGCAGGTGGTAGTTACAGTGGTGGAGTGTGGCAGCAGGTGGTGATTATGGTGGTGGAGTGTGGCAGCAGGTGGTGGTTATGGTGGTGGAGTGTGGCAGCAGGTGGTGGTTTTGGTGGTGGAGTTTGGCAGCAGGTGGTGGTTATGGTGGTGGGGTGTGGCAGCAGGTGGTGGTTATGGTAGTGGGGTGTGGCAGCAGGTGGTGGTTATGGTGGTGGAGTGTGGCAGCAGGTGGTGGTTATGGTAGTGGAGTGTGGCAGCAGGTGGTGGTTATGATGGTGGAGAGTGGCTGCAAGTGGAGGTTATGGTGGTGGAGTGTGGCAGTAGGTGGTGGTTATGGTGGTGGAGTGTGGCAGCAGGTGGTGGTTATGGTGGTGGAGTGTGGCAGCAGGTGGTGTTTATGGTGGTGGAGTGTGGCAGCAGATGGTGGTTATGGTGGTGAAGAGCGGCAGCAGGTGGTGGTTATGGTGGTGGAGTGAGGCAGCAGGTGGTGGTTTTGTTGGTGGAGAGTGGCTGCAGTTGGTGGCTATGGTGGTGGAGTGTGGCAGCAGGTTTTGGTTATGGTGGTGGAGTGTGGCAGCAGGTGGTAGTTATGGTGGTGGAGTGAGGGCGCAGGTAGTGGTTATGGTGGTGGAGTGTGGCAGCAGGTGGTGGTTAATGTGGTGGAGTGTGGCAGCAGGTGGTGGTTATGGTGGTGGAGTGTGGTAGCGGATGGTGTTGGTGGTGGAGTGTGGCAGCATGTGGTGGTTATGGTGGTGGAGTGTGGCAGCAGGTGGTGGTTATGGTGGTGGAGTGTGGCAGCAGGTGGTGGTTATGGTGGTGGAGTGTGGCAGCAGGTGGTGGTTATGGTGGTGGAGTGTGGCAGCAGGTGGTGGTTATGGTAGTGGAGTGTGGCCGCAGGTGGTGGTTATGGTGGTGGGGTTTGGCAGCAGCTAGGTGGTGATTATGGTGGTGGAGTGTGGCAGCATGTGGTGGTTATGGTGGTGGAGTGTGGCAGCAGGTGGTGGTTATGGTGGTGGAGTGTGGCAGCAGGTGGTGATTATGGTGGTGGAGTGTGGCAGCAGGTGGTGGTTATGGTGGTGGAGTGTGGCAGCAGAGTGTCCTGCACACTCTTTCAAGACCCATGGCGAGATTCCATCCGGCCCAACAGCTTTTCTCACATCCAGCTCCAATAGGTGCTTCTTGACCTCATCTCTTGTAATTTCGAACCTATCCAAGGTCACCTGGTTTGCTGCCACCTCTTCTAGCGCCGCGACATCTCCCTGTTCTATTGTAAAGACCTCCTGGAACCTTTTGTTGAGTTCTTCACACACCTCTTTGTCATTCTCTGTGTACCTTTCCTCGCCCACCCTCAGTTTCATCACCTGTTCCTTCACTGTTGTCTTCCTCCTGATGTGACTGTGTTGTAGCTTGGGTTCGGTCATGGCTTTATTAGCTATATCATTTTCATACCTTTTCTCAGCTGCTCTTCTCATACTGACATACTCGTTCCTGGTTCTCTGGTATCTCTCTCTACTTTCTGGTGTTCTGTTATTACGGAAGTTCCTCCATGCCCTTTTGTTCTGCTCCTTTGCTTTCATACATTCCTTATTAAACCACCGATTCTTCCTTTGCTTCTCTGTTGTTTCCTGTCTGGCTGGGACAAACCTGCTTACAGCCTCCTGACATTTTTGGGTGACATAGTCCATCATGTCCTGTACGGACTTGGTTCCGAGTTCTGTGTCACAATGTATATCCCATAGGAATTTATTCATTTCCTCATAGTTTCCCTTTCGGTACGCCAGCCCTTTGGTTCCCAGTTCTTTTTTGGGGGTGATAATTCCCAGCTCAACCAGGTACTCAAAGCTCAATACACTATGATCACTCATTCCCAAGGGGGCTTCAAACTTAACTTCCCTTATATCCGACTCATTTAGGGTAAATATCAGATCAAGCAAGGCTGGTTCATCCCCTCCTCTCATTCTTGTTGGTCCCTTCATGTGTTGACTTAGAAAGTTTCTTGTTGCCACATCCAGTAGCTTAGCTCTCCATGTGTCTGGGCACCCCATGTGGGTCTCTGTTCCCCCAATCTATCTTCCCATGATTGAAGTCTCCCATGATTAGAAGTCTGGATCCGTTCCTGCTAGCCACAGAAGCTGCTATCTCTATTATATTGATGGTGGCCAAGTTGTTTCTATCATATTCCTGTCTGGGTCTTCTGTCATTTGGTGGGGGGTTATATATGACTACTACTATAATTTTCTGTCCTCCAGTTGATATGGTGCCTGATATGTAGTCACTGAAACCTTCACAGTTCTGAATTACAATCTCGTCGAAACTCCAACCTTCTCTTAGTAGCAGAGCTACACCACCTACTGAGTGTTATAGTGGTGGAGTATGGCTGCAGGTGGTGGTTATGGTGGTGGAGTGTGGCAGCAGGTGGTAGTTATGGTGGTGGAGTGTGGCAGCAGGTGGTGGTTATGGTGGTGGAGTGTGGCCGCAGGGGGTGGTTATTGTGGTGGAGTGTGGCAGCAGGTGGTGGAGTGTGGCAGCAGGTGGTGGAGTGTGGAAGCAGGTGGTTTTTATTGTGGTGGAGTGTGGCAGCAGGTGGTGGAGTGTGGAAGCAGGTGGTGGTTATGGTGGTGAAGTGTTGCAGCAGGTGGTGGTTATGGTGGTGGAGTGTGGCAGCAGGTGGTGGTTATGGTGGTGGAGTGTGGCAGCAGGTGGTGGTTTTGGTGGTGGAGTGTGGCAGCAGGTGGTGGTTTTGGTGAAGGAGTGTGGCAGCAGGTGGTGTTTATACTAGGGGAGTGTGGCAGCAGGTGGTGCTTATGGTGGTGGAGTGTGGCAGCAGGTGGTGGTTATAGTGGTGGAGTGTGGCAGCAGGTGGTGGTTATGATGGTTGAGTGTGGCAGCAGATGGTGGTTATGGTGGTGGAGTGCGGCAGCAGGTGGTGGTTATGGTGGTTGAGTCTGGCAGCAGATGGTGGTTATGGTGGTGGAGTGCGGCAACAGGTGGTGGTTATGGTGGTGGAGTGTGGTAGCAGGTGGTAGTTTTGGTGGTGGAGTTTGGCAGCATGTGGTGGTTATGGTGGTGGAGTGTGGCAGCATGTGGTGGTTATGGTGGTGGAGTGGGGCAGCAGGTGGTGGTGGTGGAGTGTGGCAGGAAGTGTTGGTTATGGTGGTTGAGTGTGGCAGCAGGTTGTGGTTATGGTGGTGGAGTGTGGTAGCAGGTGGTGGTGGTGGTGTTGGTGTGTGGCAGCAGGTGGTGGTGGTGGAGTGTAGCAGCAGGTGGTAGTTATGGTGGTGGAGTGTGGCAGCAGGAGGTGGTGGTGGTAGTGATGGAGTGTGGCAGCAGGTGGTGGTTATTGTGGTGGAGTATGGCAGCAGGTGGTGGTTATGGTGGTGGAGTGTGGCAGCAGGTTGTGGTTATGGTGGTGGAGTGTGGTAGCAGGTGGTGGTGGTGGTGGTGGTGGCGTGTGGCAGCAGGTGGTGGTGGTGGAGTGTGGCAGCAGGTGGTGGTTAACGTGGTGGAGTGTGGCAGCAGGTGGTGGTTATTGTGGTGGAGTATGGCAGCAGGCGGTGGTTATGGTGGAGGAGTGGGGCAGCAGGTGGTGGTGGTGGAGTGTGGCAGCAGGTGGTGGTTATGGTGGTGGAGTGTGGCAGCAGGTTGTGGTTATGGTGGTGGAGTGTGGTAGCAGGTGGTGATGGTGGTGGTGGCGTGTGGCAGCATGTGGTGGTGGTGGAGTGTGGCAGCAGGTGGTGGTTATGGTGGTGGAGTGAAGCAGCAGGTGGTGGTTATAGTGGTGGAGTTTAGCAACAGGTAGTGGTTATGGTGGGGGAGTGGGGCAGCACGTGGTGGTGGTGGTGGTGGAGTGTGGCAGCAGGTGTTGGTTATGCTGGTGGAGTGTGGCAGCAGGTTGTGGTTATGGTGGTGGTGTGTGTTAGCAGGTGGTGGTGGTGGAGTGTGGCAGCAGGTGGTGGTGGTGGAGTGTGGCAGCAGGTGGTGGTGGTGGAGTGTGGCAGCAGGTGGTGGTTATGGTGGTGGAGTGTGGCAGCAGGTGGTGGTGGTGATGGAGTGTGGCAGCAGGTGGTGGTTTTGGTGGTGGAGTGTGGCAGCAGGTGGTGGGTATGGTGGTGGAGTTTAGCAGCAGATGGTGGTGATGGTGGGGGGCTTTGCAGCAGGTGGTGGTTATGGTGGTGGAGTGTGGCAGCAGTTGGTGGTTATGGTGGTGGAGTGTGGCTGCAGGTGGTGGTTATGGTGGCGGAGTGTGGCAGCAGGTGGTGGTTATGGTGGTGGAGTGTGGCTGCAAGTGGTGGCTATGGTGGTGAAGTGTGGCAGCAGGTGGTGGTTATGGTGGTGGAGTGTGGCAGCAGGTGGTGGTTATGGTGGTGGAGTGTGGCAGCAGGTGGTGGTTATGGTGGTGGAGTGTGGCTGCAAGGGGTGGCTATAGTGGTGGAGTATGGCTGCAGGTGGTGGTTATGGTAGTGGAGTGTGGCAGCAGGTGGTGGTTATGGTGGTGGAGTGTGGCCGCAGGTGGTGGTTATGGTGGTGGAGTGTGGCAGCAGGTGGTGGAATGTGGCAGCAGGTGGTGGTTATGGTGGTGGAGTGAAGCAGTAGGTGGTGGTTATGGTGGTTGAGTTTAGGAGCAGGTGGTGGTTATGGTGGGGGAGTGGGGCAGCAGGTGGTGGTGGTGGTGGTTGAGTGTGGCAGCAGGTGTTGGTTATGCTGGTGGAGTGTGGCAGCAGGTTGTGGGGATGGTGGTGGTGTGTGTTAGCAGGTGGTGGTGGTGGAGTGTGGCAGCAGGTGGTGGTGGTGGAGTGTGGCAGCAGGTGGTGGTAATGTTGGTGGAGTGTGGCAGCAGGTGGTGGTGGTGGTGGTGATGGAGTGTGGCAGCAGGTGGTGGTTTTGGTGGTGGAGTGTGGCAGCAGGTGGTGGTTATGGTAGTGGAGTGTGGCTGCAAGTGGTGGCTATGGTGGTGAAGTGTGGCAGCAGGTGGTGGTTATGGTGGTGGAGTGTGGCCGCAGGTGGTGGTTATGGTGGTGGAGTGTGGCAGCAGGTGGTGGAATGTGGCAGCAGGTGGTGGTTATGGTGGTGGAGTGGGACAGCAGGTGGTGGTTACAGTGGTGGAGTGTGGAAGCAGGTGGTGATTATGGTGGTGGAGTGTGGTAGCAGGTGGTGGTTATGGTGGTGGAGTTTTGCAGCAGGTGGTGGTTATGGTGGTGGAGTGTGGCAGCAGGTGGTGGTTATGGTAGTGGAGTGAGGCAGCAGGTGGTGGTTTTGGTGGTGGAGGGTGGCAGCAGGTGGTGGTTATGGTGGTGGAGTGTGGCAGCAGGTTGTGGTTATTGTGGTGGAGTGTGGCATCAGGTGGTGGTTAACGTGGTGGAGTGTGGCAGCAGGTGGTGGTTATTGTGGTGGAGTATAGCAGCAGGTGGTGGTTATGGTGGTGGAGTGGGGCAGCAGGTGGTGGTGGTGGTGGGGTGTGGCAGCAGGTGGTGGCTATGGTGGTGGAGTGTGGCAGCAGGTTGTGGTTATGGTGGTGGAGTGTGGTAGCAGGTGGTGGTGGTTGTGGTGGCGTGTAGCAGCAAGTGGTGCTTATGGTGGTGGAGTGTGGCATCAGGTGGTGGTTAACGTGGTGGAGTGTGGCAGCAGGTGGTGGTTATTTTGGTGGAGTATGGCAGCAGGTTGTGGTTATGGTGGTGGAGTGTGGCAGCAGTTGGTGGTTATGGTGGTGGAGTGTGGCTGCAGGTGGTGGTTATGGTGGTGGAGTTTAGCAGCAGGTGGTGGTTATGGTGGTGGGGTGTGGCAGCAGGTGATGGTTATGGTGGTGGAGTGTGGCAGCAGGTGGTGGTTATGGTGGTGGAGTGTGGCTGCAAGTGGTGGCTATGGTGGTGAAGTGTGGCAGCAGGTGGTGGTTATGGTGGTGGAGTGTGGCAGCAGGTGGTGGTTATGGTGGTGGAGTGTGGCAGCAGGTGGTGGTTATGGTGGTGGAGTGTGGCAGCAGGTGGTGGTTATGGTGGTGGAGTGTGGCTGCAAGGGGTGGCTATGGTGGTCGAGTCTGGCAGCAGGTGGTGGTTATGGTGGTGGAGTGTGGCAGCAGGTGGTGGTTATGGTGGTGGAGTGTGGCTGCAAGGGGTGGCTATAGTGGTGGAGTATGGCTGCAGGTGGTGGTTATGGTAGTGGAGTGTGGCAGCAGGTGGTGGTTATGGTGGTGGAGTGTGGCCGCAGGTGGTGGTTATGGTGGTGGAGTGTGGCAGCAGGTGGTGGAATGTGGCAGCAGGTGGTGGTTATGGTGGTGGAGCGAAGCAGCAGGTGGTGGTTATGGTGGTTGAGTTTAGGAGCAGGTGGTGGTTATGGTAGGGGAGTGGGGCAGCAGGTGGTGGTGGTGGTGGTTGAGTGTGGCAGCAGGTGTTGGTTATGCTGGTGGAGTGTGGCAGCAGGTTGTGGGGATGGTGGTGGTGTGTGTTAGCAGGTGGTGGTGGTGGAGTGTGGCAGCAGGTGGTGGTGGTGGAGTGTGGCAGCAGGTGGTGGTAATGGTGGTGGAGTGTGGCAGCAGGTGGTGGTGGTGGTGGTGATGGAGTGTGGCAGCAGGTGGTGGTTTTGGTGGTGGAGTGTGGCAGCAGGTGGTGGTTATGGTGGTGGAGTGTGGCTGCAAGTGGTGGCTATGGTGGTGAAGTGTGGCAGCAGGTGGTGGTTATGGTGGTGGAGTGTGGCCGCAGGTGGTGGTTATGGTGGTGGAGTGTGGTAGCAGGTGGTGGAATGTGGCAGCAGGTGGTGGTTATGATGGTGGAGTGTGACAGCAGGTGGTGGTTACAGTGGTGGAGTGTGGAAGCAGGTGGTGATTATGGTGGTGGAGTGTGGTAGCAGGTGGTGGTTATGGTGGTGGAGTTTTGCAGCAGGTGGTGGTTATGGTGGTGGAGTGTGGCAGCAGGTGGTGGTTATGGTAGTGGAGTGAGGCAGCAGGTGGTGGTTTTGGTGGTGGAGTGTGGCAGCAGGTGATGGTTATGGTGGTGGAGTGTGGCAGAAGGTTGTGGTTATGGTGATGGAGTGTGGCATCAGGTGGTGGTTAACGATGTGGAGTGTGGCAGCAGGTGGTGGTTATTGTGGTGGAGTATAGCAGCAGGTGGTGGTTATGGTGGTGGAGTGGGGCAGCAGGTGGTGGTGGTGGTGGGGTGTGGCAGCAGGTGGTGGCTATGGTGGTGGAGTGTGGCAGAAGGTTGTGGTTATGGTGGTGGAGTGTGGTAGCAGGTGGTGGTGGTTGTGGTGGCGTGTGGCAGCAGGTGGTGGTGGTGGTGTGTGGCAGCAGGTGGTGGTTATGGTGGTGGAGTGAGGCAGCAGGTGGTGGTGGTGGTGGTGATGGAGTGTGGCAGCAGGTGGTGGTTATGGTGGTGGAGTGTGGCATCAGGTGGTGGTTAACGTGGTGGAGTGTGGCAGCAGGTGGTGGTTATTTTGGTGGAGTATGGCAGCAGGTGGTGGTTATGGTGGTGGAGTGGGGCAGCAGGTGGTGGTGGTGGTGGAGTTTAGCAGCAGGTGGTGGTTATGGTGGTGAAGTTTAGCAGCAGGTGGTGGTGGTGGTGGTGGTGGTGGAGTGTGGCAGCAGGTGTTGGTTATGGTGGTGGAGTGTGGCAGCAGGTGGTGGTGGTGGAGTGTGGCAGCAGGTGGTGGTGGTAGAGTGTGGCAGCAGGTGGTGGTGGTGGAGTGTGGCAGCAGGTGGTGGTTATGGTGGTGGAGTGTGGCAGCAGGTGGTGGTGGTGGTGGTGATGGAGTGTGGCTGCAGGTGGTGGTTTTGGTGGTGGAGTTTAGCAGCAGATGGTGGGTATGGTGGTGGGGTTTTGCAGCTGGTGGTGGTTATGGTTGTGGAGTGTTGCAGCAGGTAGTGGTTAAGGAAATTGAGTGTGGCAGCAGGTGGTGGTTATGGTGGTGGAGTGTGGCCGCAGGAGGTGATTTTGGTGGTGGAATGTTGCAGCAGGTGGAGTTTATAGTGGTGGAGTGTGGCAGCAGGTGTTGGGTATGGTGGTGGAATGTGGCAGCAGGTGGTGGTTATGGTGGTGGAGTGTGGCAGCAGGTGGTGGTTATGGTGGTTGAGTGTGGGAGCAGATGGTGGTTATGGTGGTAAAGTGCGGCAGCAGGTGGTGGTTATGGTGGTGGAGTGATGCAGCAGGTGGTGGTTTTGGTGGTGGAGAGTGTCTGCAGGTGGTGGCTATGGTGGTGGAGTGTGGCAGCAGGTGGTAGTTATGGTGGTGGAGTGAGGGCGCAGGTAGTGGTTATGGTGGTGGAGTGGGGCAGCAGGTGGTGGTTAATGTGGTGGAGTGTGGCAGCAGGTGGTGGTTATTGTGGTGGAGTATGGCAGCAGTTGGTGGTTATGGTGGTGGAGTGGGCAGCAGGTGGTGGTTATAGTGGTGGAGTGTGAAACAGGTGGTGGTTTTTATGGTGGAATGTGGCAGCAGGTGGTGGTTATGGTGGTGGAGTGTGGCAGCAGGTGGTGGTTATGGTGTTTGAGTGTGGCAGCAGATGGTGGCTATGGTGGTGAAGTGCGGCAGCAGGTGGTGGTTTTGATTGTGGAGTGTGGCAGCAGGTGGTGGTTATGGTGGTGGAGTGTGGCAGCAGGTGGTGGTGGTGGTGGTGATGGAGTGTGGCAGCAGGTGGTGGTTTTGGTGGTGGGGTGTGGCAGCAGGTGGTGGTTATGGTGGTGGGGTGTGGCAGCAGGTGGTGGTTATGGTGGTGGAGTGTGGCAGCAGGTGGTGGTTATGGTGGTGGGGTGTGGCAGCAGGTGGTCGTTATGGTGGTGGGGTGTGGCAGCAGGTGGTGGTTATGGTGGTGGAGTTTGGCAGCATGTGGTGGTTATGGTGGTGGAGTGTTGCAGCAAGTGGTGGTTATGGTGGTGGAGTTTAGCAGCAGGTGGTGGTTATGGTGGTGGAGTGTTGCAGCAGGTGGTGGTTTTGGTGGTGGAGTTTGGCAGCATGTGGTGGTTATGGTGGTGGAGTGTTGCAGCAGGTGGTGGTTATGGTGGTGGAGTTTAGCAGCAGGTGGTGGTTATGGTGGTGGGGTGTGGCAGCAGGTGATGGTTATGGTGGTGGGGTGTGGCAGCAGGTGGTGGTTATGGTGGTGGAGTGTGGCAGCAGGTGGTGGTTATGGTGGTGGAGTGTGGCAGCAGGTGGTGGTTATGGTGGTGGAGTGTGGCAGCAGGTGGTGGTTATGGTGGTGGGGTGTGGCAGCAGGTGGTGGTTATGGTGGTGGGGTGTGGCAGCAGGTGGTGGTTATGGTGGTGGGGTGTGGCAGCAGGTGGTGGTTATGGTGGTGGGGTGTGGCAGCAGGTGGTGGTTATGGTGGTGGGGTGTGGCAGCAGGTGGTGGTTATGGTGGTGGGGTGTGGCAGCAGGTGGTGGTTATGGTCGTGGAGTGTGGCAGCTGGTGGTGGTTATGGTGGTGGAGTGTGGCAGCAGGTGGTGGTTATGGTGTTGGAGTATGGCAGCAGGTGGTGGTTATGGTGGTGGAGTGTAGCAGCAGGTGGTGGAATGTGGCAGCAGGTGGTGGAGTGTGACAGCAGGTGGTGGTTACAATGGTGGAGTGTGGAAGCTGGTGGTGATTATGGTGGTTGAGTGTGGCAGCAGGTGGTGGTTATGGAGGTGCAGTGTGGCAGCAGGTGGTGGTTATGGTGGTGGAGTGTTGCCGCAGGTGGTGGTTATGGTAGTGGTGTATGGCAGCAGGTGGTGGAATGTGGCAGCAGGTGGTGGTTATCATGGTGGAGTGCGGCAGCAGGTGGTGGTTATGATGGTGGAGTGGGGCAGCAGGTGGTGGTTATGGTGATGGAGTGTGGCAGCAGGTGGTGGAGGTGGTGGAGGAGGAGTGTGTCAGCAGGTGCTGGTTATAGTGGTGGAGTGTGGCCGCAGGTGGTGGTTATGGTGGTGGAGTGTGAAACAGGTGGTGGTCTTGGTGGGGAATGTGGCAGCAGGTGGTGGTTATCATGAGGGAGTGCGGCAGCAGGTTGTGGTTATGATGGTGGAGTGGTGGAGGTGGAGTGTGGCAGCAGGTGGTGGTTATGGTGGTGCAGTGTGACCGCAGGTGGTTGTTATGGTGGTGGAGTGTGGCAGCAGGTGGTGGTTATTGTGGTGGAGTATGGCAGCAGGTGGTGGTTATGGTGGTGGAGTGGGCAGCAGGTGGTGGTTATGGTGGTGGAGTGAGGTAGCGGATAGTGGTGGTGGTGGTGGAGTGTGGCAGCATGTGGTGGTGGTGGAGTGTTGCAGTAGGTGGTGATTATGGTGGTGGAGTGTGGCAGCAGGTGGTGGTAATGGTGGTGGAGTGTGGCAGCAGGTGGTGGAGTGTGGCAGCAGGTGGTGATTATGGTGGTGGAGTGTGGCAGCAGGTGGTGGTTAATGTGGTGGAGTGTGGCAGCAGGTGGTGGTTATTGTGCTAGAGTATGGCAGCAGGTGGTGGTTATTGTGGTAGAGTATGGCAGCAGGTGGTGTAGTGGGGTAGAAGGTGGTGGTGGTGGTGGAGAGTGGCAGCAGGTTGTGGTTATGGTAGTGGAGTGTGGGAGTAGGTGGTGGTGGTGGTGGTGGTGGTGGTGGTGGTGGTGGTGAAGTGTGGCAGCAGGTGGTGGTGGTGGAGTGTGGCAGCAGGTGGTGTTTATGGTGGTGGAGTGTTGCAGCAGGTAGTGGTGGTGGTGGTGATGGAGTGTGGCAGCAGGTGGTGGTTTTGGTGGTGGAGTTTGGCAGCATGTGGTGGTCATGGTGATGGAGTGTGGCAGCAGGTGGTGGTTATAGTGGTGGAGTGTGGCCGCAGGTGGGGGTTATGGTGGTTGAGTGTGGCAGCAGATGGTGGTTATGGTGGTGAAGTGCGGCAGCACGTGATGGTTATAGTGGTGAAGAGTGGCTGCAGGTGGTGGCTATGGTGGTGGAGTGTGGCAGCAGGTTTTGGTTATGGTGGTGGAATGTGGCAGCAGGTGGTGGTTATTGTGGTGGAGTATGGCAGCAGGTGGTGGTTATGGTGGTGGAGTGGGGCAGAAGGTGGTGGTTACATTGGTGGATTGTGGCAGCAGGTGGTGATTATGGTAGTGGAGTGTGGCAGCAGGTGGTGGTGGTGGTGGTGATGGACTGTGGCAGCAGGTGGTGGTGGTGGAGTGTGGCAGCAGGTGGTGATTATGGTCGTGGAGTTTGGCAGCAGGTGGTGGTTATGGTGGTGGAGTGTGGCAGTAGGTGGTGGTTACAGTGGTGGAGTGTGACAGCAGGTGGTGATTATGGTGGTGGAGTGTGGCAGCAGGTGGTGGTTATGGTGGTGGAGTGTGGCAGCAGGTGGTGGTTATGGGGGTGGGGTGTGGCAGCAGGTGGTGGTTATGGTGGTGGGGTGTGGCAGCAGGTGGTGGTTATGGTGGTGGAGTGTAGCAGCAGGTGGTGGAATGTGGCAGCAGGTGGTGGAGTGTGACAGCAGGTGGTGGTTACAATGGTGGAGTGTGGAAGCAGGTGGAGATTATGGTGGTTGAGTGTGGCAGCAGGTGGTGGTTATGGTGGTGGAGAGTGGCAGCAGGTGGTGGTTATGGTGGTGGAGTGTGGCAGCAGGTGGTGGTTATGGTGGTGGAGTATGGCAGCAGGTGGTGGTTATGGTGGTGGAGTGGGCAGCAGGTGGTGGTTATGGTGGTGGAGTGAGGTAGCGGATAGTGGTGGTGGTGGTGGAGTGTGGCAGCATGTGGTGGTGGTGGAGTGTTGCAGTAGGTGGTGATTATGGTGGTGGAGTGTGGCAGCAGGTGGTGGTAATGGTGGTGGAGTGTGGCAGCAGGTGGTGGAGTGTGGCAGCAGGTGGTGATTATGGTGGTGGAGTGTGGCAGCAGGTGGTGGTTAATGTGGTGGAGTGTGGCAGCAGGTGGTGGTTATTGTGTTAGAGTATGGCAGCAGGTGGTGGTTATTGTGGTAGAGTATGGCAGCAGGTGGTGTAGTGGGGTAGAAGGTGGTGGTGGTGGTGGAGAGTGGCAGCAGGTTGTGGTTATGGTAGTGGAGTGTGGGAGTAGGTGGTGGTGGTGGTGGTGGTGGTGGTGGTGGTGGTGAAGTGTGGCAGCAGGTGGTGGTGGTGGAGTGTGGCAGCAGGTGGTGTTTATGGTGGTGGAGTGTTGCAGCAGGTAGTGGTGGTGGTGGTGATGGAGTGTGGCAGCAGGTGGTGGTTTTGGTGGTGGAGTTTGGCAGCATGTGGTGGTCATGGTGATGGAGTGTGGCAGCAGGTGGTGGTTATAGTGGTGGAGTGTGGCCGCAGGTGGGGGTTATGGTGGTTGAGTGTGGCAGCAGATGGTGGTTATGGTGGTGAAGTGCGGCAGCACGTGATGGTTATAGTGGTGAAGAGTGGCTGCAGGTGGTGGCTATGGTGGTGGAGTGTGGCAGCAGGTTTTGGTTATGGTGGTGGAATGTGGCAGCAGGTGGTGGTTATTGTGGTGGAGTATGGCAGCAGGTGGTGGTTATGGTGGTGGAGTGGGGCAGAAGGTGGTGGTTACAGTGGTGGATTGTGGCAGCAGGTGGTGATTATGGTAGTGGAGTGTGGCAGCAGATGGTGGTGGTGGTGGTGATGGAGTGTGGCAGCAGGTGGTGGTGGTGGAGTGTGGCAGCAGGTGGTGATTATGGTGGTGGAGTTTGGCAGCAGGTGGTGGTTATGGTGGTGGAGTGTGGCAGTAGGTGGTGGTTACAGTGGTGGAGTGTGACAGCAGGTGGTGATTATGGTGGTGGAGTGTGGCAGCAGGTGGTGGTTATGGTGGTGGAGTGTGGCAGCAGGTGGTGGTTATGGTGGTGGGGTGAGGCAGCAGGTGGTGGTTATGGTGGTGGTTATGGTGGTGGGGTGTGGCAGCAGGTGGTGGTTATGGTGGTGGAGTGTAGCAGCAGGTGGTGGAATGTGGCAGCAGGTGGTGGAGTGTGACAGCAGGTGGTGGTTACAATGGTGGAGTGTGGAAGCAGGTGGAGATTATGGTGGTTGAGTGTGGCAGCAGGTGGTGGTTATGGTGGTGGAGTGTGGCAGCAGGTGGTGGTTATGGTGGTGGAGTGTGGCAGCAGGTGGTGGTTATGGTGGTGGAGTGTGGCATCAGGTGGTGGTTATGGTGGTGGAGTGTTGCCGCCGGTGGTGGTTATGGTAGTGGTGTATGGCAGCAGGAGGTGGAATGTGGCAGCAGGTGGTGGTTATCATGGTGGAGTGCGGCAGCAGGTGGTGGTTACAGTGGTGGAGTGTGACAGCAGGTGGTGATTATGGTGGTGGAGTGTGGCAGCAGGTGGTGGTTATGGTGGTGGAGTGTGGCAGCAGGTGGTGGTTATGGTGGTGGAGTGTGGCAGCAGGTGGTGGTTATGGTGGTGGAGTGTGGCAGCAGGTGGTGGTTATGGTGGTGGAGTGTTGCCGCAGGTGGTGGTTATGGTAGTGGTGTATGGCAGCAGGTGGTGGAATGTGGCAGCAGGTGGTGGTTATCATGGTGGAGTGCGGCAGCAGGTGGTGGTTATGATGGTGGAGTGGGGCTGCAGGTGGTGGTTATGGTGATGGAGTGTGGCAGCAGGTGGTGGAGGTGGAGTGTGTCAGCAGGTGCTGGTTATAGTGGTGGAGTGTGGCCGCAGGTGGTGGTTATGGTGGTGGAGTGCGGCAGCAGGTGGTGATTACAGTGGTGGAGTGTGACAGCAGGTGGTGATTATGGTGGTGGAGTGTGGCAGCAGGTGGTGGTTATGGTGGTGGAGTGTGGCAGCAGGTGGTGGTTATGATGGTGGAGTGTGGCAGCAGGTGGTGGTTATGGTGGTGGAGTGTGGCAGCAGGTGGTGATTATGGTGGTGGAGTGTGGCAGCAGGTGATGGTTATGGTGGTGGAGTGAACCAGCAGGTGATGGAATGTGGCAGCAGGTGGTGGAGTGTGACAGCAGGTGGTGGTTACAATGGTGGAGTGTGGAAGCAGGTGGTGGTTATGGTGGTGGAGTGTGGCAGCAGGTGGTGGTTATGGTGGTGGAGTGTTGCCGCAGGTGGTGGTTATGGTAGTGGTGTATGGCAGCAGGTGGTAGTTATCATTGTGGAGTGCGGCAGCAGGTGGTGGTTATGATGGTGGAGTGGGGCAGCAGGTGGTGGTTATGGTGATGGAGTGTGGCAGCAGGTGGTGGAGGTGGTGGAGGTGGAGTGTGTCAGCAGGTGCTGGTTATAGTGGTGGAGTGTGGCCGCAGGTGGTGGTTATGGTGGTGGAGTGTGGCAGCAGGTGGTGGTTATGGTGGTGGAGTGTGAAACAGGTGGTGGTCTTGGTGGTGGGATGTGGCAGCAGGTGGTGGTTATCATGGTGGAGTGCGGCAGCAGGTTGTGGTTATGATGGTGGAGTGGTGGAGGTGGAGTGTGGCAGCAGGTGGTGGTTATGGTAGTGGAGTGTGGCAGCAGGTGGTGGAGGTGGTGGAGGTGGAGTGTGTCAGCAGGTGCTGGTTATAGTGGTGGAGTGTGGCCGCAGGTGGTGGTTATGGTGGTGGAGTGTGGAAGCAGGTGGTGGTTATGGTGGTGGAGTGTGAAACAGGTGGTGGTCTTGGTGGTGGGATGTGGCAGCAGGTGGTGGTTATCATGGTGGAGTGCGGCAGCAGGTTGTGGTTATGATGGTGGAGTGGTGGAGGTGGAGTGGAGCAGCAGGTGGTGGTTATGGTGATGGAGTGTGGCAGCAGGTGGTGGTTATGGTGGTGGAGTGTGACCGCAGGTGGTGGTTATGGTGGTGGAGTGTGGCAGCAGGTGGTGGAGTGTGGCAGCAGGTGGTGGTTATTGTGGTGGAGTATGGCCGCAGGTGGTGGTTATGGTGGTGGAGTGGGCAGCAGGTGGTGGTTATGGTGGTGGAGTGTGGTAGCGGATAGTGGTGGTGGTGGTGGAGTGTGGCAGCATGTGGTGGTGGTGGAGTGTTGCAGTAGGTGGTGATTATGGTGGTGGAGTGTGGCAGCAGGTGGTGGTAATGGTGGTGGAGTGTGGCAGCAGGTGGTGGAGTGTGGCAGCAGGTGGTGATTATGGTGGTGGAGTGTGGCAGCAGGTGGTGGTTAATGTGGTGAAGTGTGGCAGCAGGTGGTGGTTATTGTGGTAGAGTATGGCAGCAGGTGGTGGAGTGGGGCAGCAGGTGGTGGTGGTGGTGGAGTGGGGTAGCAGCTGGTGGTGGTGGTGGAGAGTGGCAGCAGGTTGTGGTTATGGTAGTGGAGGGTGGGAGTAGGTGGTGGTGGTGGTGGTGGTGGAGTGTGGCAGCAGGTGGTAGTGGTGGAGTGTGGCAGCAGGTGGTGGTGGTGAAGTGTGGCAGCAGGTGGTGTTTATGGTGGTGGAGTGTTGCAGCAGGTGGTGGTGGTGGTAGTGATGGAGTGTGGCAGCAGGTGGTGGTTTTGGTGGTAGAGTTTGGCCGCAGGTGGTGGTTATGGTGGTTGAGTGTGGCAGCAGATGGTGGTTATGGTGGTGAAGTGCGGCAGCAGGTGGTGGTTATGGTGGTGAAGAGTGGCTGCAGGTGGTGGCTATGGTGGTGGAATGTGGGAGCAGGTTTTGGTTATGGTGGTGGAATGTGGCAGCAGGTGGTAGTTATGGTGTTGGAGTGAGGGCGCAGGTAGTGGTTATGGTGGTGGAGTGTGGCAGCAGGTGGTGGTTAATGTGGTGGAGTGTGGCAGCAGGTGGTGGTTATTGTGGTGGAGTATGGCAGCAGGTGGTGGTTTTGGTGGTGGAGTGGGGCAGAAGGTGGTGGTTACAGTGGTGGAGTGTGGCAGCAGTTGGTGATTATGGTGGTGGAGTGTGGCAGCAGGTGGTGGTTATGGTGGTGGAGTGTGGCAGCAGGTGGTGGTGGTGGTGGTGATGGAGTGTGGCAGCAGGTGGTTGTGGTGGAGTGTGGCAGCAGGTGGTTATTATGGTGGTGAAGTGTGGCAACAGGTGGTGGTTATGGTGGTGGAGTGTGGCAGCAGGTGGTGGTTAATGTGGTGGAGTGTGGCAGCAGGTGGTGGTTAATGTGGTGGAGTGTGGCAGCAGGTGGTGGTTATTGTGGTGGAGTATGGCAGCAGGTGGTGGTTATGGTGGTGGAGTGGGGCAGAAGGTGGTGGTTACAGTGGTGGAGTGTGGAAGCAGGTGGTGGTTATGGTGGTGGAGTGTGGCAGCAGGTGGATGTGGTGGTGGTGATGGAGTGTGGCAGCAGGTGGTGGTGGTGGAGTGTGGCAGCAGGTGGTGAATATGGTGGTGGAGTGTGGCAGCAGGTGGTGGTTATGGTGGTGGAGTGTGGCAGTAGGTGGTGGTTACAGTGGTGGAGTGTGACAGCAGGTGGTGATTATGGTGGTGGAGTGTGACAGCAGGTGGTGGTTATGGTGGTGGAGTGTGGCAGCAGGTGGTGGTTATGGTGGTGGGGTGTGGCAGCAGGTGGTGGTTATGGTGGTGGGGTGTGGCAGCAGGTGGTGGTTATGGTGGTGGAGTGTAGCAGCAGGTGGTGGAATGTGGCAGCAGGTGGTGGAGTGTGACAGCAGGTGGTGGTTACAATGGTGGAGTGTGGAAGCAGGTGGAGATTATGGTGGTTGAGTGTGGCAGCAGGTGGTGGTTATGGTGGTGGAGTGTGGCAGCAGGTGGTGGTT
Source organism: Procambarus clarkii (assembly GCF_040958095.1). Taxonomy (NCBI): domain Eukaryota; kingdom Metazoa; phylum Arthropoda; class Malacostraca; order Decapoda; family Cambaridae; genus Procambarus; species Procambarus clarkii. The sequence continues at coordinate 39,610,280 of NC_091172.1, forward strand.
ATGGTGGTGGAGTGTTGCCGCAGGTGGTGGTTATGGTAGTGGTGTATGGCAGCAGGTGGTGGATTGTGGCAGCAGGTGGTGGTTATCATGGTAGAGTGCGGCAGCAGGTGGTGGTTATGATGGTGGAGTGGGGCAGCAGGTGGTGGTTATGGTGATGGAGTGTGGCAGCAGGTGGTGGTTATGGTGGTGGAGTGTGGCAGCAGGTGGTGGTTACAGTGGCGGAGTGTGACAGCAGGTGGTGATTATGGTGGTGGAGTGTGGCAGCAGGTGGTGATTATGGTGGTGGAGTGTGGCAGCAGGTGGTGGTTACAGTGGTGGAGTGTGACAGCAGGTGGTGATTATGGTGGTGGAGTGTGGCAGCAGGTGGTGGTTATGGTGGTGGTGTGTGGCAGCAGGTGCTGGTTATGGTGGTGGAGTGTGGCAGCAGGTGCTGGTTATGGTGGTGGAGTGTGGCAGCAGGTGGTGGTTATGGTGGTGGAGTGTGGCAGCAGGTGGTGATTATGGTGGTGGAGTGTGGCAGCAGGTGGTGGTTATGGTGGTGGAGTGTGGCAGCAGGTGGTGGTTATGGTGGAGGAGTGTGGCAGCAGGTGGTGGTTATGGTGGTGGAGTGTGGCAGCAGGTGGTGATTATGGTGGTGGAGTGTGGCAGCAGGTGGTGGTTATGGTGGTGGAGTGTGGCAGCAGGTGGTGGTTACAGTGGTTTAGTGTGACAGCGGGTGGTGATTATGGTGGTGGAGTGTGGCAGCAGGTGGTGGTTATGGTGGTGGAGTGTGGCAGCAGGTGGTGGTTATGGTGGTGGGGTGTGGCAGCAGGTGGTGGTTATGGTAGTGGGGTGTGGCAGCAGGTGGTGGTTATGGTGGTGGAGTGTAGCAGCAGGTGATGGAATGTGGCAGCAGGTGGTGGAGTGTGACAGCAGGTGGTGGTTACAATGGTGGAGTGTGGAAGCAGGTGGTGATTATGGTGGTTGAGTGTGGCAGCAGGTGGTGGTTATGGTGGTGGAGTGTGGCAGCAGGTGGTGGTAATGGTGGTGGAGTGTGGCAGCAGGTGGTGATTATGGTGGTGGAGTGTGGCAGCAGGTGGTGGTTAATGTGGTGGAGTGTGGCAGCAGGTGGTGGTTATTGTGGTAGAGTATGTCAGCAGGTGGTGGAGTGGGGCAGCAGGTGGTGGTGGTGGTGGAGTGGGGTAGCAGGTGGTGGTGGTGGTGGAGAGTGGCAGCAGGTTGTGGTTATGGTGGTGGAGTGTGGGAGTAGGTGGTGGTGGTGGTGGTGGTGGTGGTGGAGTGTGGCAGCAGGTGGTGGTGGTGGAGTGTGGCAGCAGGTGGTGGTTATGGTGGTGGAGTGTTGCAGAACTTGGTGGTGGTGGTGGTGATTGAGTGTGGCAGCAGGTGGTGATTTTGGTGGTGGAGTTTGGCAGCATGTGGTGGTTATGGTGATGGAGTGTGGCAGCAGGTGGTGGTTATGGTGGTGGAGTGTGGCCGCAGGTGGTGGTTATGGTGGTTGAGTGTGGCAGCAGATGGTGGGTATGGTGGTGAAATGCGGCAGCAGGTGGTGGTTATGGTGGTGAAGAGTGGCTGCAGGTGGTGGCTATGGTGGTGGAGTGTGGCAGCAGGTTTTGGTTATGGTGGTGGAGTGTGGCAGCAGGTGGTAGTTATGGTGTTGGAGTGAGGGCGCAGGTAGTGGTTATGGTGGTGGAGTGTGGCAGCAGGTGGTGGTTAATGTAGTGGAGTGTGGCAGCAGGTGGTGGTTATTGTGGTGGAGTATGGCAGCAGGTGGTGGTTATGGTGGTGGAGTGGGGCAGAAGGTGGTGGTTACAGTGGTGGAGTGTGGCAGCAGGTGGTGATTATGGTGGTGGAGTGTGGCAGCAGGTGGTGGTTATGGTGGTGGAGTGTGGCAGCAGGTGGTGGTGGTGGTGGTGATGGAGTGTAGCAGCAGGTGGTGGTGGTGGAGTGTGGCAGCAGGTGGTGATTATGGTGGTGGAGTGTGGCAACAGGTGGTGGTTATGGTGGTGGAGTGTGGCAGCAGGTGGTGGTTACAGTGGTGGAGTGTGACAGCAGGTGGTGGTTTTGGTGGTGGAGTTTGGCAGCATGTGGTGGTCATGGTGATGGAGTGTGGCAGCAGGTGGTGGTTATGGTGGTGGAGTGTGGCCACAGGTGGGGGTTATGGTGGTTGAGTGTGGCAGCAGATGGTGGTTATGGTGGTGAAGTGCGGCAGCACGTGGTGGTTATAGTGGTGAAGAGTGTCTGCAGGTGGTGGCTATGGTGGTGGAGTGTGGCAGCAGGTTTTGGTTATGGTGGTGGAATGTGGCAGCAGGTGGTGGTTATTGTGGTGGAGTATGGCAGCAGGTGGTGGTTATGGTGGTGGAGTGGGGCAGAAGGTGGTGGTTACAGTGGTGGATTGTGGCAGCAGGTGGTGATTATGGTAGTGGAGTGTGGCAGCAGGTGGTGGTGGTGGTGGTGATGGAGTGTGGCAGCAGGTGGTGGTGGTGGAGTGTGGCAGCAGGTGGTGATTATGGTGGTGGAGTTTGGCAGCAGGTGGTGGTTATGGTGGTGGAGTGTGGCAGTAGGTGGTGGTTACAGTGGTGGAGTGTGACAGCAGGTGGTGATTATGGTGGTGGAGTGTGGCAGCAGGTGGTGGTTATGGTGGTGGAGTGTGGCAGCAGGTGGTGGTTATGGTGGTGGGGTGTGGCAGCAGGTGGTGGTTATGGTGTTGGGGTGTGGCAGCAGGTGGTGGTTATGGTGGTGGAGTGTAGCAGCAGGTGGTGGAATGTGGCAGCAGGTGGTGGAGTGTGACAGCAGGTGGTGGTTACAATGGTGGAGTGTGGAAGCAGTTGGAGATTATGGTGGTTGAGTGTGGCAGCAGGTGGTGGTTATGGTGGTGGAGTGTGGCAGCAGGTGGTGGTTATGGTGGTGGAGTGTTGCCGCAGGTGGTGGTTATGGTGATGGAGTGTGGCATCAGGTGGTGGTTATGGTGGTGGAGTGTTGCCGCAGGTGGTGGTTATGGTAGTGGTGTATGGCAGCAGGTGGTGGAATGTGGCAGCAGGTGGTGGTTATCATGGTGGAGTGCGGCAGCAGGTGGTGGTTACAGTGGTGGAGTGTGACAGCAGGTGGTGATTATGGTGGTGGAGTGTGGCAGCAGGTGGTGGTTATGGTGGTGGAGTATGGCAGCAGGTGGTGGTTATTGTGGTGGAGTGTGGCAGCAGGTGGTGGTTATGGTGGTGGAGTGTGGCAGCAGGTGGTGGTTATGGTGGTGGAGTGTTGCCGCAGGTGGTGGTTATGGTAGTGGTGTATGGCAGCAGGTGGTGGAATGTGGCAGCAGGTGGTGGTTATCATGGTGGAGTGCGGCAGCAGGTGGTGGTTATGATGGTGGAGTAGGGCAGCAGGTGGTGGTTATGGTGATGGAGTGTGGCAGCAGGTGGTGGAGGTGGTGGAGGTGGAGTGTGTCAGCAGGTGCTGGTTATAGTGGTGGAGTGTGGCCGCAGGTGGTGGTTATGGTGATGGAGTGTGGCAGCAGGTGGTGGTTACAGTGGTGGAGTGTGACAGCAGGTGGTGATTATGGTGGTGGAGTGTGGCAGCAGGTGGTGGTTATGGTGGTGGAGTGTGGCAGCAGGTGGTGGTTATGGTGGTGGAGTGTGGCAGCAGGTGGTGGTTATGGTGGTGGAGTGTGGCAGCAGGTGGTGATTATGGTGGTGGAGTGTGGCAGCAGGTGGTGGTTATGGTGGTGGAGTGAACCAGCAGGTGATGGAATGTGGCAGAAGTGGTGGAGTGTGACAGCAGGTGGTGGTTACAATGGTGGAGTGTGGAAGCAGGTGGTGGTTATGGTGGTGGAGTGCGGCAGCAGGTGGTGGTTATGGTGGTTGAGTGTTGCCGCAGGTGGTGGTTATGGTAGTGGTGTATGGCAGCAGGTGGTGGAGGTGGTGGAGGTGGAGTGTGTCAGCAGGTGCTGGTTATAGTGGTGGAGTGTTGCCGCAGGTGGTGGTTATGGTGGTGGAGTGTGGCAGCAGGTGGTGGGTATGGTGGTGGAGTGTGAAACAGGTGGTGGTCTTGGTGGTGGGATGTGGCAGCAGGTGGTGGTTATCATGGTGGAGTGCGGCAGCAGGTTGTGGTTATGATGGTGGAGTGGTGGAGGTGGAGTGTGGCAGCAGGTGGTGGTTATGGTAGTGGAGTGTGGCAGCAGGTGGTGGTTATGGTGGTGGAGTGTGACCGCAGGTGGTGGTTATGGTGGTGGAGTGTGGCAGCAGGTGGTGGAGTGTGGCAGCAGGTGGTGGTTATTGTGGTGGAGTATGGCCGCAGGTGGTGGCTATGGTGGTGGAGTGGGCAGCAGGTGGTGGTTATGGTGGTGGAGTGTGGTAGCGGATAGTGGTGGTGGTGGTGGAGTGTGGCAGCATGTGGTGGTGGTGGAGTGTTGCAGTAGGTGGTGATTATGGTGGTGGAGTGTGGCAGCAGGTGGTGGTAATGGTGGTGGAGTGTGGCAGCAGGTGGTGATTATGGTGGTGGAGTGTGGCAGCAGGTGGTGGTTAATGTGGTGGAGTGTGGCAGCAGGTGGTGGTTATTGTGGTAGAGTATGGCAGCAGGTGGTGGAGTGGGGCAGCAGGTGGTGGTGGTGGTGGAGTGGGGTAGCAGGTGGTGGTGGTGGTGGAGAGTGGCAGCAGGTTGTGGTTATGGTAGTGGAGGGTGGGAGTAGGTGGTGGTGGTGGTGGAGTGTGGCAGCAGGTGGTGGTGGTGGAGTGTGGCAGCAGGTGGTGGTGGTGAAGTGTGGCAGCAGGTGGTGTTTATGGTGGTGGAGTGTTGCAGCAGGTGGTGGTGGTGGTGGTGATGGAGTGTGGCAGCAGGTGGTGGTTTTGGTGGTAGAGTTTGGCCGCAGGTGGTGGTTATGGTGGTTGAGTGTGGCAGCAGATGGTGGTTATGGTGGTGAAGTGCGGCAGCAGGTGGTGGTTATGGTGGTGAAGAGTGGCTGCAGGTGGTGGCTATGGTGGTGGAATGTGGGAGCAGGTTTTGGTTATGGTGGTGGAATGTGGCAGCAGGTGGTAGTTATGGTGTTGGAGTGAGGGCGCAGGTAGTGGTTATGGTGGTGGAGTGTGGCAGCAGGTGGTGGTTAATGTGGTGGAGTGTGGCAGCAGGTGGTGGTTATTGCGGTGGAGTATGGCAGCAGGTGGTGGTTATGGTGGTGGAGTGGGGCAGAAGGTGGTGGTTACAGTGGTGGAGTGTGGCAGCAGGTGGTGATTATGGTGGTGGAGTGTGGCAGCAGGTGGTGGTTATGGTGGTGGAGTGTGGCAGCAGGTGGTGGTGGTGGTGGTGATGGAGTGTGGCAGCAGTTGGTGGTGGTGGAGTGTGGCAGCAGGTGGTTATTATGGTGGTGAAGTGTGGCAGCAGGTGGTGGTTATGGTGGTTGAGTGTGGCAGCAGGTGGTGGTTAATGTGGTGGAGTGTGGCAGCAGGTGGTGGTTAATGTGGTGGAGTGTGTCAGCAGGTGGTGGTTATTGTGGTGGAGTATGGCAGCAGGTGGTGGTTATGGTGGTGGAGTGGGGCAGAAGGTGGTGGTTACAGTGGTGGAGTGTGGAAGCAGGTGGTGATTATGGTGGTGGAGTGTGGCAGCAGGTGGATGTGGTGGTGGTGATGGAGTGTGGCAGCAGGTGGTGGTGGTGGAGTGTGGCAGCAGGTGGTGATTATGGTGGTGGAGTGTGGCAGCAGGTGGTGGTTATGGTGGTGGAGTGTGGCAGTAGGTGGTGGTTACAGTGGTGGAGTGTGACAGCAGGTGGTGATTATGGTGGTGGAGTGTGGCAGCAGGTGGTGGTTATGGTGGTGGAGTGTGGCAGCAGGTGGTGGTTATGGTGGTGGGGTGTGGCAGCAGGTGGTGGTTATGGTGGTGGGGTGTGGCAGCAGGTGGTGGTTATGGTGGTGGAGTGTAGCAACAGGTGGTGGAATGTGGCAGCAGGTGGTGGAGTGTGACAGCAGGTGGTGGTTACAATTGGTGGAGTGTGGAAGCAGGTGGAGATTATGGTGGTTGAGTGTGGCAGCAGGTGGTGGTTATGGTGGTGGAGTGTGGCAGCAGGTGGTGGTTATGGTGGTGGAGTGTTGCCGCAGGTGGTGGTTACAATTGGTGGAGTGTGGAAGCAGGTGGAGATTATGGTGGTTGAGTGTGGCAGCAGGTGGTGGTTATGGTGGTGGAGTGTGGCAGCAGGTGGTGGTTATGGTGGTGGAGTGTTGCCGCAGGTGGTGGTTATGGTAGTGGTGTATGGCAGCAGGTGGTGGAATGTGGCAGCAGGTGGTGGTTATCATGGTAGAGTGCGGCAGCAGGTGGTGGTTATGATGGTGGAGTGGGGCAGCAGGTGGTGGTTATGGTGATGGAGTGTGGCAGCAGGTGGTGGTTATGGTGGTGGAGTGTGGCAGCAGGTGGTGGTTACAGTGGCGGAGTGTGACAGCAGGTGGTCATTATGGTGGTGGAGTGTGGCAGCAGGTGGTGAATATGGTGGTGGAGTGTGGCAGCAGGTGGTGGTTACAGTGGTGGAGTGTGACAGCAGGTGGTGATTATGGTGGTGGAGTGTGGCAGCAGGTGGTGGTTATGGTGGTGGAGTGTGGCAGCAGGTGCTGGTTATGGTGGTGGAGTGTGGCAGCAGGTGCTGGTTATTGTGGTGGAGTGTGGCAGCAGGTGGTGGTTATGGTGGTGGAGTGTGGCAGCAGGTGGTGATTATGGTGGTGGAGTGTGGCAGCAGGTGGTGGTTATGGTGGTGGAGTGTGGCAGCAGGTGGTGGTTATGGTGGAGGAGTGTGGCAGCAGGTGGTGGTTATGGTGGTGGAGTGTGGCAGCAGGTGGTGATTATGGTGGTGGAGTGTGGCAGCAGGTGGTGGGTATGGTGGTGGAGTGTGGCAGCAGGTGGTGGTTACAGTGGTGGAGTGTGACAGCGGGTGGTGATTATGGTGGTGGAGTGTGGCAGCAGGTGGTGGTTATGGTGGTGGAGTGTGGCAGCAGGTGGTGGTTATGGTGGTGGGGTGTGGCAGCAGGTGGTGGTTATGGTGGTGGGGTGTGGCAGCAGGTGGTGGTTATGGTGGTGGAGTGTAGCAGCAGGTGATGGAATGTGGCAGCAGGTGGTGGAGTGTGACAGCAGGTGGTGGTTACAATGGTGGAGTGTGGAAGCAGGTGGTGATTATGGTGGTTGAGTGTGGCAGCAGGTGGTGGTTATGGTGGTGGAGTGTGGCAGCAGGTGGTGGTAATGGTGGTGGAGTGTGGCAGCAGGTGGTGATTATGGTGGTGGAGTGTGGCAGCAGGTGGTGGTTAATGTGGTGGAGTGTGGCAGCAGGTGGTGGTTATTGTGGTAGAGTATGTCAGCAGGTGGTGGAGTGGGGCAGCAGGTGGTGGTGGTGGTGGAGTGGGGTAGCAGGTGGTGGTGGTGGTGGAGAGTGGCAGCAGGTTGTGGTTATGGTAGTGGAGTGTGGGAGTAGGTGGTGGTGGTGGTGGTGGTGGTGGTGGTGGAGTGTGGCAGCAGGTGGTGGTGGTGGAGTGTGGCAGCAGGTGGTGGTTATGGTGGTGGAGTGTTGCAGCACTTGGTGGTGGTGGTGGTGATGGAGTGTGGCAGCAGGTGGTGATTTTGGTGGTGGAGTTTGGCAGCATGTGGTGGTTATGGTGATGGAGTGTGGCAGCAGGTGGTGGTTATGGTGGTGGAGTGTGGCCGCAGGTGGTGGTTATGGTGGTTGAGTGTGGCAGCAGATGGTGGGTATGGTGGTGAAATGCGGCAGCAGGTGGTGGTTATGGTGGTGAAGAGTGGCTGCAGGTGGTGGCTATGGTGGTGGAGTGTGGCAGCAGGTTTTGGTTATGGTGGTGGAGTGTGGCAGCAGGTGGTAGTTATTGTGTTGGAGTGAGGGCGCAGGTAGTGGTTATGGTGGTGGAGTGTGGCAACAGGTGGTGGTTAATGTAGTGGAGTGTGGCAGCAGGTGGTGGTTATTGTGGTGGAGTATGGCAGCAGGTGGTGGTTATGGTGGTGGACTGGGGCAGAAGGTGGTGGTTACAGTGGTGGAGTGTGGCAGCAGGTGGTGATTATGGTGGTGGAGTGTGGCAGCAGGTGGTGGAGTGTGGCAGCAGGTGGTGGTGGTGGTGGTGATGGAGTGTAGCAGCAGGTGGTGGTGGTGGAGTGTGGCAGCAGGTGGTGATTATGGTGGTGGAGTGGGGCAGCAGGTGGTGGTTATGGTGGTGGAGTGTAGCAGCAGGTGGAGGTTACAGTGGTGGAGTGTGACAGCAGGTGGTGATTATGGTGGTGGAGTGTGGCAGCAGGTGGTGGTTATGGTGGTGGAGTGTGGCAGCAGGTGGTGGTTATGGTGGTGGGGTGTGGCAGCAGGTGGTGGTTATGGTGGTGGGGTGTTGCAGCAGGTGGTGGTTATGGTGGTGGAGTGTAGCAGCAGGTGGTGGAATGTGGCAGCAGGTGGTGGAGCGTGACAGCGGGTGGTGGTTACAATGGTGGAGTGTGGAAGCAGGTGGTGATTATGGTGGTTGAGTGTGGCAGCAGGTGGTGGTTATGGTGGTGGAGTGTGGCAGCAGGTGGTGGTTATGGTGGTGGAGTGTTGCCGCAGGTGGTGGTTATGGTAGTGGTGTATGGCAGCAGGTGGTGAAATGTGGCAGGAGGTGGTGGTTATCATGGTGGAGTGCGGCAGCAGGTGGTGGTTATGATGGTGGAGTGGAGCAGCAGGTGGTGGTTATGGTGATGGAGTGTGGCAGCAGGTGGTGGTTATGGTGGTGGAGTGTGGCAGCAGGTGTGGGTTACAGTGGCGGAGTGTGACAGCAGGTGGTGATTATGGTGGTGGAGTGTGGCAGCAGGTGGTGGTTATGGTGGTGGAGTGTGGCAGCAGGTGGTGGTTACAGTGGTGGAGTGTGACAGCAGGTGGTGATTATGGTGGTGGAGTGTGGCAGCAGGTGGTGGTTATGGTGGTGGAGTGTGGCCGCAGGTGGTGGTTATGGTGGTTGAGTGTGGCAGCAGATGGTGGGTATGGTGGTGGAGTGTGGCAGCAGGTGGTGGTTATGGTGGTGGAGTGTTGCCGCAGGTGGTGGTTATGGTAGTGGTGTATGGCAGCAGGTGGTGAAATGTGGCAGCAGGTGGTGGTTATCATGGTGGAGTGCGGCAGCAGGTGGTGGTTATGATGGTGGAGTGGGGCAGCAGGTGGTGGTTATGGTGATGGAGTGTGGCAGCAGGTGGTGGTTATGGTGGTGGAGTGTGTCAGCAGGTGGTGGTTATTGTGGTGGAGTATGGCAGCAGGTGGTGGTTATGGTGGTGGAGTGGGGCAGAAGGTGGTGGTTACAGTGGTGGAGTGTGGAAGCAGGTGGTGATTATGGTGGTGGAGTGTGGCAGCAGGTGGATGTGGTGGTGGTGATGGAGTGTGGCAGCAGGTGGTGGTGGTGGAGTGTGGCAGCAGGTGGTGATTATGGTGGTGGAGTGTGGCAGCAGGTGGTGGTTATGGTGGTGGAGTGTGGCAGTAGGTGGTGGTTACAGTGGTGGAGTGTGACAGCAGGTGGTGATTATGGTGGTGGAGTGTGGCAGCAGGTGGTGGTTATGGTGGTGGAGTGTGGCAGCAGGTGGTGGTTATGGTGGTGGGGTGTGGCAGCAGGTGGTGGTTATGGTGGTGGGGTGTGGCAGCAGGTGGTGGTTATGGTGGTGGAGTGTAGCAGCAGGTGGTGGAATGTGGCAGCAGGTGGTGGAGTGTGACAGCAGGTGGTGGTTACAATTGGTGGAGTGTGGAAGCAGGTGGTGGTTATGGTAGTGGTGTATGGCAGCATGTGGTGGAATGTGGCAGCAGGTGGTGGTTATCATGGTAGAGTGCGGCAGCAGGTGGTGGTTATGATGGTGGAGTGGGGCAGCAGGTGGTGGTTATGGTGATGGAGTGTGGCAGCAGGTGGTAGTTATGGTGGTGGAGTGTGGCAGCAGGTGGTGGTTACAGTGGCGGAGTGTGACAGCAGGTGGTGATTATGGTGGTGGAGTGTGGCAGCAGGTGGTGAATATGGTGGTGGAGTGTGGCAGCAGGTGGTGGTTACAGTGGTGGAGTGTGACAGCAGGTGGTGATTATGGTGGTGGAGTGTGGCAGCAGGTGGTGGTTATGATGGTGGAGTGTGGCAGCAGGTGCTGGTTATGGTGGTGGAGTGTGGCAGCAGGTGCTGGTTATTGTGGTGGAGTGTGGCAGCAGGTAGTGGTGGAGTGTGGCAGCAGGTGGTGATTATGGTGGTGGAGTGTGGCAGCAGGTGGTGGTTATGGTGGTGGAGTGTGGCAGCAGGTGGTGATTATGGTGGTGGAGTGTGGCAGCAGGTGGTGGTTATGGTGGTGGAGTGTGGCCGCAGGTGGTGGTTATGGTGGTTGAGTGTGGCAGCAGATGGTGGGTATGGTGGTGAAATGCGGCAGCAGGTGGTGGTTATGGTGGTGAAGAGTGGCTGCAGGTGGTGGCTATGGTGGTGGAGTGTGGCAGCAGGTTTTGGTTATGGTGGTGGAGTGTAGCAGCAGGTGGTAGTTATGGTGTTGGAGTGAGGGCGCAGGTAGTGGTTATGGTGGTGGAGTGTGGCAGCAGGTGGTGGTTAATGTAGTGGAGTGTGGCAGCAGGTGGTGGTTATTGTGGTGGAGTATGGCAGCAGGTGGTGGTTATGGTGGTGGAGTGGGGCAGAAGGTGGTGGTTACAGTGGTGGAGTGTGGCAGCAGGTGGTGATTATGGTGTTGGAGTGTGGCAGCAGGTGGTGGTTATGGTGGTGGAGTGTGGCAGCAGGTGGTGGTGGTGGTGGTGATGGAGTGTAGCAGCAGGTGGTGGTGGTGGAGTGTGGCAGCAGGTGGTGATTATGGTGGTGGAGTGTGGCAGCAGGTGGTGGTTATGGTGGTGGAGTGTGGTAGCCGGTGGAGGTTACAGTGGTGGAGTGTGACAGCAGGTGGTGATTATGGTGGTGGAGTGTGGCAGCAGGTGGTGGTTATGGTGGTGGAGTGTTGCAGCAGGTGGTGGTTATGGTGGTGGGGTGTGGCAGCAGGTGGTGGTTATGGTGGTGGGGTGTGGCAGCAGGTGGTGGTTATGGTGGTGGAGTGTAGCAGCAGGTGGTGGAATGTTGCAGCAGGTGGTGGAGTGTGACAGCAGGTGGTGGTTACAATGGTGGAGTGTGGAAGCAGGTGGTGATTATGGTGGTTGAGTGTGGCAGCAGGTGGTGGTTATGGTGGTGGAGTGTGGCAGCAGGTGGTGGTTATGGTGGTGGAGTGTTGCCGCAGGTGGTGGTTATGGTAGTGGTGTATGGCAGCAGGTGGTGAAATGTGGCAGCAGGTGGTGGTTATCATGGTGGAGTGCGGCAGCAGGTGGTGGTTATGATGTTGGAGTGGGGCAGCAGGTGGTGGTTATGGTGATGGAGTGTGGCAGCAGGTGGTGGTTATGGTGGTGGAGTGTGGCAGCAGGTGGTGGTTACAGTGGCGGAGAGTGACAGCAGGTGGTGATTATGGTGGTGGAGTGTGGCAGCAGGTGGTGGTTATGGTGGTGGAGTGTGGCAGCAGGAGGTGGTTACAGTGGTGGAGTGTGACAGCAGGTGGTGATTATGGTGGTGGAGTGTGGCAGCAGGTGGTGGTTATGGTAGTGGAGTGTGGCAGCAGGTGGTGGTTAATGTGGTGGAGTGTGGCAGCAGGTGGTGGTTATTGTCGTAGAGTATGGCAGCAGGTGGTGGAGTGCGGCAGCAGGTGGTGGTGGTGGTGGAGTGGGGTAGCAGGTGGTGGTGGTGGTGGAGAGTGGCAGCAGGTTGTGGTTATGGTAGTGGAGGGTGGGAGTAGGTGGTGGTAGTGGTGGTGGTGGAGTGTTGCAGCAGGTGGTGGTGGTGGTGGTGATGGAGTGTGGCAGCAGGTGGTGGTTTTGGTGGTAGAGTTTGGCCGCAGGAGGTGGTTATGGTGGTTGAGTGTGGCAGCAGATGGTGGTTATGGTGGTGAAGTGCGGCAGCAGGTGGTGGTTATGGTGGTGAAGAGTGGCTGCAGGTGGTGGCTATGGTGGTGGAATGTGGGAGCAGGTTTTGGTTATGGTGGTGGAATGTGGCAGCAGGTGGTAGTTATGGTGTTGGAGTGAGGGCGCAGGTAGTGGTTATGGTGGTGGAGTGTGGCAGCAGGTGGTGGTTAATGTGGTGGAGTGTGGCAGCAGGTGGTGGTTATTGCGGTGGAGTATGGCAGCAGGTGGTGGTTATGGTGGTGGAGTGGGGCAGAAGGTGGTGGTTACAGTGGTGGAGTGTGGCAGCAGGTGGTGATTATGGTGGTGGAGTGTGGCAGCAGGTGGTGGTTATGGTGGTGGAGTGTGGCAGCAGGTGGTGGTGGTGGTGGTGATGGAGTGTGGCAGCAGGTGGTGGTGGTGGAGTGTGGCAGCAGGTGGTTATTATGGTGGTGAAGTGTGGCAGCAGGTGGTGGTTATGGTGGTTGAGTGTGGCAGCAGGTGGTGGTTAATGTGGTGGAGTGTGGCAGCAGGTGGTGGTTAATGTGGTGGAGTGTGTCAGCAGGTGGTGGTTATTGTGGTGGAGTATGGCAGCAGGTGGTGGTTATGGTGGTGGAGTGGGGCAGAAGGTGGTGGTTACAGTGGTGGAGTGTGGAAGCAGGTGGTGATTATGGTGATGGAGTGTGGCAGCAGGTGGATGTGGTGGTGGTGATGGAGTGTGGCAGCAGGTGGTGGTGGTGGAGTGTGGCAGCAGGTGGTGATTATGGTGGTGGAGTGTGGCAGCAGGTGGTGGTTATGGTGGTGGAGTGTGGCAGTAGGTGGTGGTTACAGTGGTGGAGTGTGACAGCAGGTGGTGATTATGGTGGTGGAGTGTGGCAGCAGGTGGTGGTTATGGTGGTGGAGTGTGGCAGCAGGTGGTGGTTATGGTGGTGGGGTGTGGCAGCAGGTGGTGGTTATGGTGGTGGGGTGTGGCAGCAGGTGGTGGTTATGGTGGTGGAGTGTAGCAGCAGGTGGTGGAATGTGGCAGCAGGTGGTGGAGTGTGACAGCAGGTGGTGGTTACAATTGGTGGAGTGTGGAAGCAGGTGGTGGTTATGGTAGTGGTGTATGGCAGCAGGTGGTGGAATGTGGCAGCAGGTGGTGGTTATCATGGTAGAGTGCGGCAGCAGGTGGTGGTTATGATGGTGGAGTGGGGCAGCAGGTGGTGGTTATGGTGATGGAGTGTGGCAGCAGGTGGTGGTTATGGTGGTGGAGTGTGGCAGCAGGTGGTGGTTACAGTGGCGGAGTGTGACAGCAGGTGGTGATTATGGTGGTGGAGTGTGGCAGCAGGTGGTGAATATGGTGGTGGAGTGTGGCAGCAGGTGGTGGTTACAGTGGTGGAGTGTGACAGCAGGTGGTGATTATGGTGGTGGAGTGTGGCAGCAGGTGGTGGTTATGATGGTGGAGTGTGGCAGCAGGTGCTGGTTATGGTGGTGGAGTGTGGCAGCAGGTGCTGGTTATTGTGGTGGAGTGTGGCAGCAGGTAGTGGTGGAGTGTGGCAGCAGGTGGTGATTATGGTGGTGGAGTGTGGCAGTTGGTGGTGGTTATGGTGGTGGAGTGTGGCAGCAGGTGGTGGTTATGGTGGAGGAGTGTTGCAGCAGGTGGTGGTTATGGTGGTGGAGTGTGGCAGCAGGTGGTGATTATGGTGGTGGAGTGTGGCAGCAGGTGGTGGGTATGGTGGTGGAGTGTGGCAGCAGGTGGTGGTTACAGTGGTGGAGTGTGACAGCGGGTGGTGATTATGGTGGTGGAGTGTGGCAGCAGGTGGTGGTTATGGTGGTGGAGTGTGGCAGCAGGTGGTGGTTATGGTGGTGGGGTGTGGCAGCAGGTGGTGGTTATGGTGGTGGGGTGTGGCAGCAGGTGGTGGTTATGGTGGTGGAGTGTAGCAGCAGGTGATGGAATGTGGCAGCAGGTGGTGGAGTGTGACAGCAGGTGGTGGTTACAATGGTGGAGTGTGGAAGCAGGTGGTGATTATGGTGGTTGAGTGTGGCAGCAGGTGGTGGTTATGGTGGTGGAGTGTGGCAGCAGGTGGTGGTAATGGTGGTGGAGTGTGGCAGCAGGTGGTGATTATGGTGGTGGAATGTGGCAGCAGGTGGTGGTTAATGTGGTGGAGTGTGGCAGCAGGTGGTGGTTATTGTGGTAGAGTATGTCAGCAGGTGGTGGAGTGGGGCAGCAGGTGGTGGTGGTGGTGGAGTGGGGTAGCAGGTGGTGGTGGTGGTGGAGAGTGGCAGCAGGTTGTGGTTATGGTAGTGGAGTGTGGGAGTAGGTGGTGGTGGTGGTGGTGGTGGAGTGTGGCAGCAGGTGGTGGTGGTGGAGTGTGGCAGCAGGTGGGGTTATGGTGGTGGAGTGTTGCAGCACTTGGTGGTGGTGGTGGTGATGGAGTGTGGCAGCAGGTGGTGATTTTGGTGGTGGAGTTTGGCAGCATGTGGTGGTTATGGTGATGGAGTGTGGCAGCAGGTGGTGGTTATGGTGGTGGAGTGTGGCCGCAGGTGGTGGTTATGGTGGTTGAGTGTGGCAGCAGATGGTGGGTATGGTGGTGAAATGCGGCAGCAGGTGGTGGTTATGGTGGTGAAGAGTGGCTGCAGGTGGTGGCTATGGTGGTGGAGTGTGGCAGCAGGTTTTGGTTATGGTGGTGGAGTGTGGTAGCAGGTGGTAGTTATTGTGTTGGAGTGAGGGCGCAGGTAGTGGTTATGGTGGTGGAGTGTGGCAACAGGTGGTGGTTAATGTAGTGGAGTGTGGCAGCAGGTGGTGGTTATTGTGGTGGAGTATGGCAGCAGGTGGTGGTTATGGTGGTGGACTGGGGCAGAAGGTGGTGGTTACAGTGGTGGAGTGTGGCAGCAGGTGGTGATTATGGTGGTGGAGTGTGGCAGCAGGTGGTGGTTATGGTGGTGGAGTGTGGCAGCAGGTGGTGGTGGTGGTGGTGATGGAGTGTAGCAGCAGGTGGTGGTGGTGGAGTGTGGCAGCAGGTGGTGATTATGGTGGTGGAGTGTGGCAGCAAGTGGTGGTTATGGTGGTGGAGTGTAGCAGCAGGTGGAGGTTACAGTGGTGGAGTGTGACAGCAGGTGGTGATTATGGTGGTGGAGTGTGGCAGCAGGTGGTGGTTATGGTGGTGGAGTGTGGCAGCAGGTGGTGGTTATGGTGGTGGGGTGTGGCAGCAGGTGGTGGTTATGGTGGTGGGGTGTGGCAGCAGGTGGTGGTTATGGTGGTGGAGTGTAGCAGCAGGTGGTGGAATGTGGCAGCAGGTGGTGGAGCGTGACAGCGGGTGGTGGTTACAATGGTGGAGTGTGGAAGCAGGTGGTGATTATGGTGGTTGAGTGTGGCAGCAGGTGGTGGTTATGGTGGTGGAGTGTGGCAGCAGGTGGTGGTTATGGTGGTGGAGTGTTGCCGCAGGTGGTGGTTATGGTAGTGGTGTATGGCAGCAGGTGGTGAAATGTGGCAGGAGGTGGTGGTTATCATGGTGGAGTGCGGCAGCAGGTGGTGGTTATGATGGTGGAGTGGAGCAGCAGGTGGTGGTTATGGTGATGGAGTGTGGCAGCAGGTGGTGGTTATGGTGGTGGAGTGTGGCAGCAGGTGGTGGTTACAGTGGCGGAGTGTGACAGCAGGTGGTGATTATGGTGGTGGAGTGTGGCAGCAGGTGGTGGTTATGGTGGTGGAGTGTGGCAGCAGGTGGTGGTTACAGTGGTGGAGTGTGACAGCAGGTGGTGATTATGGTGGTGGAGTGTGGCAGCAGGTGGTGGTTATGGTGGTGGAGTGTGGCGCAGGTGGTGGTTATGGTGGTTGAGTGTGGCAGCAGAAGGTGGGTATGGTGGTGAAATGCGGCAGCAGGTGGGTGGTTATGGGGGTGAAGAGTGGCTGCAGGTGGTGGCTATGGTGGTGGAGTGTGGCAGCAGTTTTTGGTTAATGTAGTGGAGTGTGGCAGCAGGTGGTGGTTATTGTGGTGGAGTATGGCAGCAGGTGGTGGTTATGGTGGTGGAGTGGGGCAGAAGGTGGTGGTTTACAGTGGTGGAGTGTGGCAGCAGGTGGTGATTATGGTGATGGAGTGTGGCAGCAGGTGGTGGTTATGGTGGTGGAGTGTGGCAGCAGGTGGTGGTGGTGGTGGTGATGGAGTGTAGCAGCAGGTGGTGGTGGTGGAGTGTGGCAGCAGGTGGTGATTATGGTGGTGGAGTGTGGCAGCAGGTGGTGGTTATGGTGGTGGAGTGTGGTAGCCGGTGGAGGTTACAGTGGTGGAGTGTGACAGCAGGTGGTGATTATGGTGGTGGAGTGTGGCAGCAGGTGGTGGTTATGGTGGTGGAGTGTTGCAGCAGGTGGTGGTTATGGTGGTGGGGTGTGGCAGCAGGTGGTGGTTATGGTGGTGGGGTGTGGCAGCAGGTGGTGGTTATGGTGGTGGAGTGTAGCAGCAGGTGGTGGAATGTTGCAGCAGGTGGTGGAGTGTGATAGCAGGTGGTGGTTACAATGGTGGAGTGTGGAAGCAGGTGGTGATTATGGTGGTTGAGTGTGGCAGCAGGTGGTGGTTATGGTGGTGGAGTGTGGCAGCAGGTGGTGGTTATGGTGGTGGAGTGTTGCCGCAGGTGGTGGTTATGGTAGTGGTGTATGGCAGCCAGGTGGTGAAATGTGGCAGCAGGTGGTGGTTATCATGGTGGAGTGCGGCAGCAGGTGGTGGTTATGATGGTGGAGTGGGGCAGCAGGTGGTGGTTATGGTGATGGAGTGTGCAGCAGGTGGTGGTTATGGTGGTGGAGTGTGGCAGCAGGTGGTGGTTACAGTGGCGGAGAGTGACAGCAGGTGGTGATTATGGTGGTGGAGTGTGGCAGCAGGTGGTGGTTATGGTGGTGGAGTGTGGCAGCAGGTGGTGGTTACAGTGGTGGAGTGTGACAGCAGGTGGTGATTATGGTGGTGGAGTGTGGCAGCAGGTGTGGTTATGGTAGAGGAGTGTGCAGCAGGTGGTGGTTATGGTGGTGGAGTGTGGCAGCAGGTCGTGGTTATGGGGGTAGAGTGTGGCAGCAGGTGGTGGAGTGTGGCAGCAGGTGGTGGTTATTGTGGTGGAGTATGGCAGCAGGTGGTGGTTATGGTGGTGCAGTGTGGTAGCGGATGGCGGTGGTGGTGGTGGTGGTGGAGTGTGGCAGCATGTGGTGGTGGTGGAGTGTGGCAGTAGGTGGTGATTATGGTGGTGGGAGTGTGGCAGCTGGGGGTTTTGATTATGGTGGTGGAGTGTAGCAGTAGGTGGTTGTTAATGTGGCGGAGTGTGGCAGAAGGTGGTGGTTATTGGTGGTGGAGTATGGCAGCAGGTGGTGGAGTGGGGCAGCAGGTGGTGGTGGTGGTGGAGTGGGGTAGCAGGTGGTGGTGGTGTGGAGAGTGGCAGCAGGTTTTGGTTATGGTAGTGGAGTGTGGGAGTAGGTGGTGGTGGTGTGGTGGGTTAGTGTGGCAGCAGGTGGTGG
>NC_091172.1:39628142-39845642 GCF_040958095.1 Procambarus clarkii
AGAAGTAAGCAGAATTGCTAAGCTTGCTAGCAGCAGTGGTGAGCCTGCTAGCAGCAGCACTGAGCCTACTAGTGGCAAAAGTGAGCCTGCTAGCGGCAATGGTGAACCTACTAGACTCATTCATCTCGTTAGCAGAGATGCTTCCATCTCAACATATTAATATATTAATCTATATAAATAAAAATGTAAATGTTCGTTTGTTCAAAATCCCTATTATACGAAAGATCTTCACCGATTGCTTTGAAATTTGACACAACGTTCCATTCGCATCCGAGCAGATTTTTATATACATACTATATAGATGTCACGTCTATGTCAGGAAAAAACATGCATTTAAAAAAAAAACAGTGTATGTTGCCCTTACACCAAACAGATGATTTTTTAAGCATGTTTTTACCCGTCACAGGTGAGGCATGTATATAGTAGGTATATAAAAACACACACGTTTTTGAATGGAACATTGTGTCAAAATTTCAAAGCAATCAGTAAAGAGGCTTCGAAGATTTCCCCTCACATGAAACCACTGTAATCTCCAAACGTTCTCCACTGATTGCTTTGAAAATTTGACACAACTTTCCATTCGAATAATTACGTGTTTTTTATATACCTACTATATAGATGCCACAGCTGTGACAGGTAAAAAAAGTTTTTTTGAAAAACAGTGCCATCTGTTATCTTGAGATGATTTCAGGGCTTTAGTGTCCCCACGGCCCGGTCATTGACTAGGCCTCCACCCCCAGGAAGCAACCCGTGACAGCTGACTAACACCCAGGTACCAATTTTACTGCTAGGTAACAGGGACATAGGGTGAAAGAAACTGCCCATTGTTTCTCGCCAGTGCCCTGGATCGAACCTGGGACCACAGGATCACAAGGCCAGCGTGCTGTCCGCTCAGCCGACCGGAGCACATAAGAGCCGAGCACGTAAGAGCTACACACGCTATACTAAATATGTTACAATTCCATTTCAATGTTTCTGATTGCATAGATAAATTGAATTTCAAAGATTTCGATTAATTTACCTTTTGATTTAATTATGTTGTGTGACATTGCATTGAAATTAAGTTGTGTTGCTTACCATACCCTTCATTTCGTGAGTGTAGTTTTTTTTTATTTTTCATTGTTTTCTTTTTGTTTGTTTTTAATTGTTCTTCTTAATTTTCAGTGATGGTAACATCAGATCATTTGATGTTCCCAAGTTTTTGATGGGAACATCACATCATTTGGGAATACATCGGACAAGGGAGTGGGGAATGGAAAAAAAAGAGGAAAGGGAACGGGAGTGGGGGATGTTGGGGAGGACGAGGAGACAGTGGAGGGGGTAATGGTGGGGAGGACGAGGTGCGGGGGAGTTGGGAATGACAGGACAGGGGAATGGAGAATGATGGGGAGGACGAGGAGACGGTGTAGTGGAGGTTGGTGGGAAGGACAAGGGGATGGGGGAGTGGGGAATGGTTGGGAGGACTAGGGAATTGCGAAGGGGATAATTGTGGGGAAGGGAAAATGGTGGGGTGGACTGGAAGAAAGGAGAAGGTTGCTGCTGCTGAGCAATGCACATGCGTTACTGAGCCACAGCAATGCATAGCTGGGTACAGGTAGTATTTAAATAAGTGAATGTAAGATATATAAAATGCCTTTAACAATGTTAAAGTAAGTTCTGAAAATTTGTGGTTATTTGAAAATTAATAAAGTCACAATGATTTGAAACAAAATGATATAGAAGAAATTTGATTATTGAAAGTTAATTACTTTTGACTCTGGTATTTCTTGTTGTTGGTGTTCTGGTCACGCTGGTGTTTCCTGTTGTTGGTGTTTTGGTCACGCTGGTGTTTCCTGTTGTTGGTGTTTTGGTCACGCTGGTGTTTCCTGTTGTTGGTGTTTTGGTCACGCTGGTGTTTCTTGTTGTTGGTGTTCTGGTGACGCCGGTGTTTCTTGTTGTTTGTGTTTTGGTCACGCCGGTGTTTCTTGTTGTTGGTGTTCTGGTGACGCCGGTGTTTCTTGTTGTTTGTGTTTTGGTCACGCCGGTGTTTCTTGTTGTTTGTGTTTTGGTCACGCCGGTGTTTCTTGTTGTTTGTGTTTTGGTCACGCCGGTGTTTCTTGTTGTTTGTGTTTTGGTCACGCCGGTGTTTCTTGTTGTTTGTGTTTTGGTCACGCCGGTGTTTCTTGTTGTTGGTGTTCTGGTCACGCCGGTGTTTCTTGTTGTTTGTGTTTTGGTCACGCCGGTGTTTCTTGTTGTTTGTGTTTGGTCACGCCGGTGTTTCCTGTTGTTTGTGTTTTGGTCACGCCGGTGTTTCTTGTTGTTTGTGTTTTGGTCACGCCGGTGTTTCTTGTTATTGGTGTTTTGGTCACGCCGGTGTTTCTTGTTGTTGGTGTTTTGGTCACGCCGGTGTTTCTTGTTATTGGTGTTTTGGTCACCCCGGTGTTTCTTGTTGTTGGTGTTTTGGTCACGCCGGTGTTTCTTGTTATTGGTGTTTTGGTCACCCCGGTGTTTCTTGTTGTTGGTGTTTTGGTCACGCTGGTGTTTCTTGTTGTTGGTGTTTTGGTCACGCCGGTGTTTCCTGTTGTTGGTGTTTTGGTCACGCCAGTGTTTCTTGTTGTTGGTGTTTTGGTCACGCCGGTGTTTCCTGTTGTTGGTGTTTTGATCACGCCGGTGTTTCTTGTTGTTGGTGTTTTGGTCACGCCGGTGTTTCTTGTTATTGGTGTTTTGGTCACCCCGGTGTTTCTTGTTATTGGTGTTTTGGTCACGCCGGTGTTTCCTGTTGTTGGTGTTTTGGTCACGCCAGTGTTTCTTGTTGTTGGTGTTTTGGTCACGCCGGTGTTTCTTGTTGTTGGTGTTCTGGTCACGTCGGTGTTTCTTGTTGGTGTTGTAGCAACTCTGTTGTTTCTTGTTGTTGGTGTTTTGGTCACGCCGGTGTTTCTTGTTGTTAGTGTTCTGGTCACGCCGGTGTTTCTTGTTGTTGGTGTTCTGGTCACGCCGGTGTTTCTTGTTGTTGGTGTTTTGGTCACGCTGGTGTTTCTTGTTGTTGGTGTTCTGGTCACGCCGGTGTTTCTTGTTGTTTGTGTTTTGGTCACGCCGGTGTTTCTTGTTGTTAGTGTTCTGGTCACGTCGGTGTTTCTTGTTGGTGTTGTAGCAACTCTGTTGTTTCTTGTTGTTGGTGTTTTGGTCACGCCAGTGTTTCCTGTTGTTGGTGTTCTGGTCACGTCGGTGTTTCTTGTTGTTGGTGTTCTGGTCACGCCGGTGTTTCTTGTTGGTGTTGTAGCAACTCTGTTGTTTCCTGTTGTTGGTGTTTTGGTCACGCCGGTGTTTCTTGTTGTTAGTGTTCTGGTCACGCCGGTGTTTCTTGTTGTTGGTGTTCTGGTCACGCCGGTGTTTCTTGTTGTTGGTGTTTTGGTCACGCTGGTGTTTCTTGTTGTTGGTGTTCTGGTCACGCCGGTGTTTCTTGTTGTTTGTGTTTTGGTCACGCCGGTGTTTCTTGTTGTTAGTGTTCTGGTCACGCCGGTGTTTCTTGTTGTTGGTGTTCTGGTCACGCCGGTGTTTCTTGTTGTTGGTGTTCTGGTCACGCTGGTGTTTCTTGTTGTTGGTGTTCTGGTCACGCCGGTGTTTCTTGTTGTTGGTGTTCTGGTCACGCTGGTGTTTCTTGTTGTTGGTGTTCTGGTCACGCCGGTGTTTCTTGTTGTTGGTGTTCTGGTCACGCCGGTGTTTCTTGTTGTTGGTGTTCTGGTCACGCCGGTGTTTCTTGTTGTTGGTGTTCTGGTCACGCCGGTGTTTCTTGTTGGTGTTGTAGCAACTCTGTTGTTTCTTGTTGTTGGTGTTTTGATCACCCTAGTTTTTCTTGTTGGTGTTGTAGCAACTCTGTTGTTTCTTGTTGTTGGTGGTGGTATTTTGGTCACATTAGATATTCTTGTAGATTGTGATCTCGCTGGTGTTTCTCCTTGTGATTAGTATTTTGATCACTCTGGTGTTTCCTGTTGATGGTGTTTCAGTCACACTGCTATTTCTTGTTTTTGACATTTCGGAAACTCTGGTGTTTCTAGTGGTGAGTGTTTTGATCACTCTGGTGTTTCTTGGTGTTGGTATTTGGTTTCTCTGGTGTATCTTGTTGTTGGAGTTTGGGCACGCTGGTGTTTCTTCTTATTAGTGTTTTGATCACGATGCTGTTTCTAGTTTTTGGTGTTCTGGTTACTGCGATGTTTATTATTATTTGTTATTTGATCACTGTGGGTTTTTTTTCTTTGTGTTTGTCACGCTGGTGTGTGTTGGTGTTTTGGTCACACAGAGGCTTCTTGTTCGTAAGTGTTTTGGTTTCGCTGGATTTTCTTGTTTTAGTGTATTGGTCACGCTATTTTGTTGTTGTTGGTGTTGTCATCACACTTGAGTTTTTTTTTTTTTGGTGTTTTCGTCAACGTGGTGTTTCTTGTTGTTGGTTATTTAGTCAATCAGGTGTTTCTTGTGGTTATGGTTTTTGTCACGCTGTTCTTTCTTGTTATTCGTGTTTTAGTCACTGGAGTTTTGTGTTGTAGGAATTTTGATCACAATGATGTTTATTGTAGTTAGTAATTTGGTCAAGCTTGAGTTTCTCTTTCTTGTCGGTTTAGTCACGCTGGCGTTTCTTCATGTTATACGTGCTTTGGTCACACTGGAGTTTCTTGTAGATTGTGTTTTGATCATGCTGGTGTTTCACCTTGGGGCTGGTGTTTTGACGCTCTGGTTTTTCTTGTTGTTGGTGTTTTGATCACCAAATGTCAGTTGCCAAACTCTACCACCAGATGAACTACATCAGCACCACTAGGTGCTTGTTCAACCAATATCAGCCACACCCCACCACAACCAACTGCCACATCCCACCACCACCACCAACAACCACATCCCACTACCACCAATTGCCACATCCCACCACCAGTAACTGCCACATCCCATCACCACCACCACTACCACTAAATGCCACACCCCACCACCACCACCATCCGCCACACCCCACCACCGCCCACTGCCACACCCCACCACCACCAACTGCCAAATCCCACCACCACCAACTGCCACACCCCACCACCACAACATACTGCCACACCCCACCACCACCAACTGCCACACCCAACCACCACCAACTGCCACTCCCCACCACCACCATCAACTGCCATATCCCACCACCACTACCAACTGCCAAAACCCCACCACCACAACCACCACCACCAACTGCCACATCGCTCCACCACCACAACCAACTGCCAAACCCCACCACCACCACCACCAACTGCCACACCCCACCACTACCAACTGTCACATCCTACCACCCAGACCACCAACAACTGCCACACTCCACCACCACCCCCAACTGCCACACTCCACCACCACCCCCAACTGCCACATCCCACCACCACCACCACCACCACCAACTGCCACATTCCACCACCACTACCACAACCAACGGCCACATCCCACCACCACCACAAACTGCCACATCCCATCACAACCACCAACTGCCACATCTCACCACCATCACCACCACTACCACCACCAACTGCCACATTCCACCACCACCAACTGCAACATCCCATCACTACCACCACCACCACCACCAACTGCCACAACCCACTACCACCAACTGCCACACTCCACCACAACCACCTGCCACATCCCACCACCACCACCACCACCACCACCACCACCATCACCACCATCACCAACTGCCCTACCCCACCACTACCAACTGCAACATCCCACCACTACCACCACAACCAACTGCCATATCCCACCACCACCAACTGCCACTCCCCACCACACCACCACCTGCCACCCCCCCCCCCACCACCACCACCAACTGCCACACCCCACTACCACCACCAACTGCCAGACCCCACCACCACCACCAACGGCCACACCCCACCACGACCACCAACTGCCACACCCCACCACCACCTCCAACTGCCACACCCCACCACCACCACCAACTGCCACACCCCACCACCACCACCAACTGCCACACCCCCACCACCACCACTAACTGCCATATCCCACCACCACAACCAACTGACATATCCCACCACCACCACCACCTGCAACACCTCACCACCACCAACTGCCACATCCCACCACCACCACCACCACAAACTGCCATATACCATAACAACCATCACCACCACCACCACCACCACCACATACTGACACATCCCACAAACCACCACCACCAACAACCATATCCCACCACCACCAACTGCCACATCCCACCACCACCACCACTACCACTAATTGCCACAACCCACAACCACCACCACCAACCGCCACACCCCACTACTACCAACAGCCACATCCCACCACCACCATAACCAACTGCCACACCCCACCACCACCAACAGCCACACTCCACCACCACCAACTGCCACATCCCACCACCACCACCACAACTAACTGCCATATCCCACCAAAACCTCCAACTGCCACACCCCACCACACCACCAACTGCCACACCCCACCACCACTAACTGCCACACCCCACCACACTACCAACTGCCACACCCTACCACCACCACCACCTGCCACACTTCACTACCACCACCATCTGCCACACCCCACCACCACCACCAACTGCCACACCCCACTACCACCACCAACTGCCACACCCCACCACCACCACCAACTGCCACACCCCACCACCACCACCAACTACCACACCCCACCACCACCAGCAACTGCCACACTCTACCAACACCAACTGCCACATCCCACCACCATCACCACCAACTGCCACACCCCACCACCACCAACAACTGCCGCACCCCGCCACCACCATCAAATGCGACACCCCACCACCACCAACTGCCATACTCCAACACTACCAACTGCCACACCCCACCACCACCACCAACTGCCACACCCCAGCACCACCACCAACTGCCACACCCTACCACCACCACCATCTGCCACACCCCAGCACCACCACCAACTGCAAGACTCCACCACCACCAACTGCCACATCCCACCATAACCACCCCCACCACCAAATGCCACACCCCACCATCACCACCAACTGCCACTCTCCACCACCAACACCAAATGCCAAACCCCACCACCACAAGATTCCAACACCACCAAATGTCATACCCCACCACTACCAACTGCCACCCCACCACCACCACCACCAAATGCCACAATCCACCACTACCAACTGTCACATTTCAACACCACCAACTGCCATCCCCTACCACTACCAACTGCCACACCCCAACACCACCACCAACTGCCACACCCCACCACCACCACCAACTGCCACACCCCACCACCACCACCAACTGCAACACTCCACCACCACCATCTGCCCCATCCCACCACCACCACCACCAACTGCCATACTCCACCACAACCACCACCAACTGCCACACTCCACCACCACCAACTGCCACACCCCACCACCAGCACCAAATGTCACACCCCACCACCACCAACTGCCATACCCCACCACTACTAACTACCACACCCCACCACCACCACCAACTGACACACTCCACCACCACCATCTGCTACATCCCACCCCCACCACCACCTACTGCCAAACTCCACCACCACGACTACCACCAACTGCCACACCCCACCACCACCACTAACAGCCACACCCCACAACTACCAACTGCCACTTTCCACCACCCCCCCAACCACCAATAGCCACATTCCACCACTACCACCCCCACACCCACCACCACTAATTGCCACATTCCACCACCAACACCACCTGCCACATTCTGCCACCACCACCACAACAAACTGCCACATCCCACCACCACCACCACCACCAAGTGACACATCCCACAAACCACCACCGCCAACAACCACATCCCACCACCACCAACTACCACATCCCACCACCACCAACACCACTACTACCAACTGCCACACCCCCCACCACCACCAACTGCCACACTCCACCACCACCAACTGCCACACTCCACCACTACCATGAACTGCCACATCCTACCACCTCCACCACCACCAACTGCCACATTCCACCACCACCACCACCACCACCCCCACCACCACCACCACCTCACCTCCAACTGCCACCTTTAACCACCACCAACTACCACATCCAACCACTATCACCACTACCACTAATTGCCACTCCCCACCAACACCACCAACCGCCTCACCCCACCACCGCCAACTGCCACATCCCACCACCACCACTAACTGCCATATCCCACAACTGCCACATCCCACCACCACCACCTCCACCAACTACAACATTCCACAACCATCACCACTAACACTAATTGCCACACTCCACCTACACCACCAACCGCCTCACCCCACCACCACCACCAACTGCCACACCCCACCACCGCCATCTGCCACATCCCACCACCGCCATCTGCCACATCCCACCACCACCAACTGCCACACCCCACCACCACCACCACCAACTGCCACATCCCACCACCTCCACAAAATGCCATATCCCACCACTACCACCAACTGCCACACCCTACCACCACCACCAACTGCCACACCCCAACACCACCACAAACTTCCACACCCGACCACCACCAACTGCCACACCCAATCACCACCACCAACTGCCATATCCCACCACCACCATCACCACCGCGACCACCAACTGCCACACCCCCACTACCACCAACTGCCACACCCCCACCACCACAAACTTCCACACCCCCACCACCACCAACTGCCACACCCAACCACCACCACCAACTGCCACACCCCACCACCATCACCATCTGCTACACCCCACCACCACCAACTGCCACACCCCACCACCACCACCAACTGCCACACCCCACCACCACCAACTGTAACATCCCACCACCACTACCACCAACTGCCACACCCCACCACCACCACCAACTGCCACACCCCACTACCACCAACTGCCACAACCCAACACCACCAACTGCCACACCCCACTACCACCACCACCAACTGCCACACTCTACCACCACCACTAACTGCCACATCCCACCACCACAACGACTACCACCAACTGCCACACCCCACCTTCACCAACTGCCACATCCCACCACCACCAAAACTACTACATCCAACTGCCACATCCAGCCACCTCCACCACCAACTGCCATACCCCACCACTACCAACTGCCACATCCCACCACCACCAACTGCCACATCCCCCCACCACTTCCACCAACTGCCACACCTCACCACCACCAACTGCCACATCCCACCACCACCAACAACCACATCCCACCACAACCAACTCCCACACCCCACCACCACCACCAACTGCCACACCCCACCACCACCACCATCTGCCACACCCCACAACCACCACAAACTGCCACACTCCACCACCACCAACTGCCACATCCCACCACCACAACGACTACCACCAACTGCCACACCCCACCACCACCAACTGTCACATCCCAACTCCACAAACTTCCATACCCTACCACCACCACCAACTGCCACACCCCACCACCATCACCAACTGCCACACCCCACCACGACCAACTGCTACACTCCACCACCACCAACTGCCACACCCCACCACGACCAACTGCCACACACCCACCAACACCACCAACTACCTCACCCCACCACCACCACCAACTGCCACACTCCACCACCACCAACTGCCAAACCAAATGCCACACCCCACCACTACCAACTGTCACATTTCAACACCACCAACTGCCATCCCCTACCACTACCAACTGCCACACCCCACCACTACCACCAACTGTCACACCCCACCACCACCACCAACTGCCACACCCTACCATCACCACCAACTGCCACACTCCACCACCACCATCTGCCAGATCCCACCACCACCACCACTACCACCAACTGCCACACCCCACCACCACCACCAAATGTCACACCCCACCACCACCACCAAATGTCACACCCCACCACTACCAACTGCCACATTCCAACACCCCCAACAACTGCTTACTCCACCACCACCAACTGCTACATCTCACCACCACCACAACTACCACCAACTGCCACACCCCACCACCACCACCACCTACTGCCACACCCCACCACCACCAACTGCCACATCCCACCACCACCAACACAACTACCACCAACTGCCACACCCCACCACCACCACCAACTGCCACACCCCACCACCACCACCAACTGCCACACTCCACCACTACCACAAACTGCCACATCCCACCACCACCACCACCACCACCACCATCATCTCCAACTGCCACCTTTAACCACCACCAACTACCACATCCAACCACTATCACCACTACCACTAATTGCCACACTCCACCAACACCACCAACCGCCTCATCCCACCACCACCAACTGCCGCACTCCACCACCACCACCAACTGCCATATCCCACCACCACCAACTGCCACACCCCACCACCACCACCAACCACAACACCCCACCACCACCACCAACTGCCACACCCCCACCACCACCAACTGCCATACCCCCACCACCTCCAACTGCCACACCCCACTACCACCAAATGCCACACCCTACCACCACCACCAACTGCCACACCCCAACACCACCACAAACTTCCACACCCGACCACCACCAAAAACCACACCCAACCACCACCAACTGCCTACCCCCAACACCACCACCAACTGCCACACCCCACCACCACCACCAACTGCCACACCCCACCACCACCACCAACTGCCACACCCCACCACCACCAACTGCCACATCCCACCACCACTACCCCCAACTACCACACCCCACCACCACCACCAACTGCCACACCCCACTACCACCAACTGCCACAACCCAACACTACCAACTGCCACACCCCACTACCACCACCAACTGCCACACTCAACCTTCACCAACTGCCACATCCCACCACCACCACCACTACTACATCCAACTGCCACATCCCACTACCTCCACAACCAACTGCCATACCCCACCACTACCAACTGCCACATCCCACCACCACCAACTCCCACACCCCACCACCACCATCAACTGCCACACCCCACCACCACCACCATCTGCCACACCCCACAACCACCACAAACTGCCACACCCCACACCCACCACAAACTGCCACACTCCACCACCACCAACTGCCACATCCCACCACCACAACCACCAACTGCCACACCCTACCACAACCACCAACTGCCACACCCCACCACCACCACTAACAGCCACACCCCACAACTACCAACTGCCACTTTCCACCACCCCCCCAACCACCAATAGCCACATTCCACCACTACCACCCCCACACCCACCACCACTAATTGCCACATTCCACCACCAACACCACCTGCCACATTCTGCCACCACCACCACAACAAACTGCCACATCCCACCACCACCACCACCACCAACTGACACATCCCACAAACCACCACCGCCAACAACCACATCCCACCACCACCAACTACCACATCCCACCACCACCAACACCACTACTACCAACTGCCACACCCCCCACCACCACCAACTGCCACACTCCACCACCACCAACTGCCACACTCCACCACTACCATGAACTGCCACATCCTACCACCTCCACCACCACCAACTGCCACATTCCACCACCACCACCACCACCACCCCCACCACCACCACCACCTCACCTCCAACTGCCACCTTTAACCACCACCAACTACCACATCCAACCACTATCACCACTACCACTAATTGCCACTCCCCACCAACACCACCAACCGCCTCACCCCACCACCGCCAACTGCCACATCCCACCACCACCACTAACTGCCATATCCCACAACTGCCACATCCCACCACCACCACCTCCACCAACTACAACATTCCACAACCATCACCACTAACACTAATTGCCACACTCCACCTACACCACCAACCGCCTCACCCCACCACCACCACCAACTGCCACACCCCACCACCGCCATCTGCCACATCCCACCACCGCCATCTGCCACATCCCACCACCACCAACTGCCACACCCCACCACCACCACCACCAACTGCCACATCCCACCACCTCCACAAAATGCCATATCCCACCACCACCACCAACTGCCACACCCTACCACCACCACCAACTGCCACACCCCAACACCACCACAAACTTCCACACCCGACCACCACCAACTGCCACACCCAATCACCACCACCAACTGCCATATCCCACCACCACCATCACCACCGCGACCACCAACTGCCACACCCCCACTACCACCAACTGCCACACCCCCACCACCACAAACTTCCACACCCCCACCACCACCAACTGCCACACCCAACCACCACCACCAACTGCCACACCCCACCACCATCACCATCTGCTACACCCCACCACCACCAACTGCCACACCCCACCACCACCACCAACTGCCACACTCCACCACCACCAACTGTAACATCCCACCTCCACTACCACCAACTGCCACACCCCACCACCACCACCAACTGCCACACCCCACTACCACCAACTGCCACAACCCAACACCACCAACTGCCACACCCCACTACCACCACCACCAACTGCCACACTCTACCACCACCACTAACTGCCACATCCCACCACCACAACGACTACCACCAACTGCCACACCCCACCTTCACCAACTGCCACATCCCACCACCACCAAAACTACTACATCCAACTGCCACATCCAGCCACCTCCACCACCAACTGCCATACCCCACCACTACCAACTGCCACATCCCACCACCACCAACTGCCACATCCCCCCACCACTTCCACCAACTGCCACACCTCACCACCACCAACTGCCACATCCCACCACCACCAACAACCACATCCCACCACAACCAACTCCCACACCCCACCACCACCACCAACTGCCACACCCCACCACCACCACCATCTGCCACACCCCACAACCACCACAAACTGCCACACTCCACCACCACCAACTGCCACATCCCACCACCACAACGACTACCACCAACTGCCACACCCCACCACCACCAACTGTCACATCCCAACTCCACAAACTTCCATACCCTACCACCACCACCAACTGCCACACCCCACCACCATCACCAACTGCCACACCCCACCACGACCAACTGCTACACTCCACCACCACCAACTGCCACACCCCACCACGACCAACTGCCACACACCCACCAACACCACCAACTACCTCACCCCACCACCACCACCAACTGCCACACTCCACCACCACCAACTGCCAAATCCCACCACCACCACCACTGCCACCAACTGCCACACCCCACCACCACCACCAAATGCCACACCCCACCACTACCAACTGTCACATTTCAACACCACCAACTGCCATCCCCTACCACTACCAACTGCCACACCCCACCACTACCACCAACTGTCACACCCCACCACCACCACCAACTGCCACACCCTACCATCACCACCAACTGCCACACTCCACCACCACCATCTGCCAGATCCCACCACCACCACCACTACCACCAACTGCCACACCCCACCACCACCACCAAATGTCACACCCCACCACCACCACCAAATGTCACACCCCACCACTACCAACTGCCACATTCCAACACCCCCAACAACTGCTTACTCCACCACCACCAACTGCTACATCTCACCACCACCACAACTACCACCAACTGCCACACCCCACCACCACCACCACCTACTGCCACACCCCACCACCACCAACTGCCACATCCCACCACCACCAACACAACTACCACCAACTGCCACACCCCACCACCACCACCAACTGCCACACCCCACCACCACCACCAACTGCCACACTCCACCACTACCACAAACTGCCACATCCCACCACCACCACCACCACCACCACCATCATCTCCAACTGCCACCTTTAACCACCACCAACTACCACATCCAACCACTATCACCACTACCACTAATTGCCACACTCCACCAACACCACCAACCGCCTCATCCCACCACCACCAACTGCCGCACTCCACCACCACCACCAACTGCCATATCCCACCACCACCAACTGCCACACCCCACCACCACCACCAACCACAACACCCCACCACCACCACCAACTGCCACACCCCCACCACCACCAACTGCCATACCCCCACCACCTCCAACTGCCACACCCCACTACCACCAAATGCCACACCCTACCACCACCACCAACTGCCACACCCCAACACCACCACAAACTTCCACACCCGACCACCACCAAAAACCACACCCAACCACCACCAACTGCCTACCCCCAACACCACCACCAACTGCCACACCCCACCACCACCACCAACTGCCACACCCCACCACCACCACCAACTGCCACACCCCACCACCACCAACTGCCACATCCCACCACCACTACCCCCAACTACCACACCCCACCACCACCACCAACTGCCACACCCCACTACCACCAACTGCCACAACCCAACACTACCAACTGCCACACCCCACTACCACCACCAACTGCCACACTCAACCTTCACCAACTGCCACATCCCACCACCACCACCACTACTACATCCAACTGCCACATCCCACTACCTCCACCACCAACTGCCATACCCCACCACTACCAACTGCCACATCCCACCACCACCAACTCCCACACCCCACCACCACCATCAACTGCCACACCCCACCACCACCACCATCTGCCACACCCCACAACCACCACAAACTGCCACACCCCACACCCACCACAAACTGCCACACTCCACCACCACCAACTGCCACATCCCACCACCACAACCACCAACTGCCACACCCTACCACAACCACCAACTGCCACACCCCACCACCACCAACTGTCACATCCCAACTCCACAAACTTCCATACCCCACCACCACCACCCACTGCCACACCCCACCACCATCACCAACTGCCACACTCCACCACCACCAACTGCCACATCCCACCACCACCACAACTACCATCAACTGCCACACCCCACCACCACCACCACCAAATGCCACACCCCACCACTACCAACGGCCACACCCCACCACCACCACCAACTGCCACACCCCACCATCACCACCAACTGCCACACCCCACCACCACCACCAACTGCCACATCCCACCACCACCACCACTACCACCAACTGCCACACCCCACCACCACCACCACCAAATGCCACACCCCACCACTACCAACTGCCCACTTTCCAACACCACCAACTGCCATACCCCACCATCACCACCAACTGCCACATCCCACCACCACCACAACTACCATCAACTGCCACACCCCACCACCACCACTACCAAATGCCACACCCACCACTACCAACTGCCACACCCCACCACCACCACCAACTGCCACACCCCACCATCACCACCAACTGCCACACTCCACTACCACCATCTGTCCCATCCCACCACCACCACCACCAACTGCCATACTCCACCACAACCACCACTAACTGCCACACCCCACCACTACCTACTGCTACTTCCTAAAACCCCCACCCGCACCAACTGCCAAACCCCAGTCACATCCCAACTCCACCAACTGACACATTCCACCACCACCACCACTACCACCAACTGCCACACCCCACCACCACCACACGCCACACCCCAGCACCACCACCAACTGCCACACCCCACTACCACCACCAACTGCCACATCCCACCACCACCACCACTACCACCAACTGCCACACCCCACCACCACCACCAAATGTCACACCCCACCACCACCAACTGCCACTTTCCAACACCACCAACTGCCATACCCCACCACTACCAACTGCCACACCCCACCACCACCACCAACTGCCACACCCCATTACCACCATCTGCCACATCCCGCCCCCACCACCACCAACTGCCAAACTCCACCACAACCACCACTACCAACTGCCACTTCCTACCACCCCCAACAACTGCTTACTCCACCACCACCAACTGCCACATCCCACCACCACCACCACTACCACCAACTGCCACACCCCACCACCACCACCAAATGTCACACCCCACCACCACCAACTGCCACATTCCAACACCACCAACTGCCATACCCCACCACCACCAACTGCCACACCCCACGACCACCACCTACTGCCACACCCCACCACCACCAACTGCAACATCCCACCACCACCAACACCACTACCACCAACTGCCACACCCCACCACCACCACCAACTGCCACACCCCACCACCACCACCAACTGCCACACTCCACCACTACCACAAACTGCCACATCCCACCACCACCACCACCACCACCACCATCATCATCTCCAACTGCCACCTTTAACCACCACCAACTACCACATCCAACCATTATCACCACTACCACTAATTGCTGCACTCCACCACCACCACCAACTGCAATATCCCACCACCACCAACTGCCACACCCCACCACCACCACCAACCACAACACCCCACCACCACCACCAACTGCCACACCCCCACCACCACCAACTGCCATACCCCCACCACCTCCAAATGCCACACCCTACCACCACCACCAACTGCCACACCCCAACACCACCACAAACTTCCACACCCGACCACCACCAACTGCCACACCCCAACACCACCACCAAAAACCACACCCAACCACCACCAACTGCCTACCCCCAACACCACCACCAACTGCCACACCCCACCACCACCACCAACTGCCACACCCCACAACCACCACCAACTGCCACACCCCACCACCACCAACTGCCACATCCCACCACCACTACCCCCAACTACCACACCCCACCACCACCACCAACTGCCACACCCCACTACCACCAACTGCCACAACCCAACACTACCAACTGCCACACCCCACTACCACCACCAACTGCCACACTCCACCTTAACCAACTGCCACATCCCACCACCACTACCACTACTACATCCAACTGCCACATCCCACCACCTCCACCACCAACTGCCATACCCCACCACTACCAACTGCCACATCCCACCACCACCAACTCCCACACCCCACCACCACCATCAACTGCCACACCCCACCACCACCACCATCTGCCACACCCCACAACCACCACAAACTGCCACACCCCACACCCACCACAAACTGCCACACTCCACCACCACCAACTGCCACATCCCACCACTACAACGACTAAAACCAATTGCCACAACCACCAACTGCCACACCCCACCACCACCAACTGTCACATCCCAACTCCACAAACTTCCATAAACCACCACCACCACCTACTGCCACACCCCGCCACCATCACCAACTGCCACACTCCACCACCACCAACTGCCACACACCCACCAACACCACCAACTGCCAAACCAGACCACCACTACCAACTGCCACACTCCACCACCACCAACTGCCACATCCCACCACCACCACAGTAGTAGGGAGTACAGCTCACAGACGAATTTTTGTTTTTTCTGGAAATTCGTCTGTGAGATGTACAGTCCACAGACGAATTTTTGTTTTTTCTGGAAATTCGTGTGTAGCATGTCGGGGTTTTCAGGTGAATTTGGGGACTCACAGATTTGGGATTAAGGATTTCTTATGATTGAGTAATTTCCGAGATTTTAGAAGTATGGAATTATAATGAGAAAAATAATTTCCGAAACTTAGAAGTTTGTTAAGGTCTTATGGGAGAAATTCAAATATCGTATGTAGCGCTGTAGGGTTTTCAGGAGAAGTCTACGGACATATTTTACATGTTTTCAACTTATATATATATATATATATATATATATTCAACAAATACGTCAAAAACACAATAAACTACATCTGAAAGGTTAGGTTAAAGGGTTGGGTGAATAAGAACATATGATAGAACCTACCCAATACACTAAGATTACAAGAGGTTAGGTTAAGGGGTTGGGGAATAAGAATAAATGATAACAAACATAATAAATACAACTTATGAGCAACTTGATGAACCCTTGATCTACAACTTGATGAACAAATAACCCTTGATCTGCAAAATGGCCATTTGAGAAATTAGCCCTTGAAACGAGTAAATTCCCATATATAACAAAAATCCTTTGAAATGATTAAACACCCAATCTTAAACAAATAACACTTGAAATGCAAAAACGTCCATTTGAGAAATTATCCCTTGAAATGAGTAAGTTCCCATATATAACAAAAATCCTTTGAAATGGTTAAACACCCAATCTTAAACAAATAACACTTGAAATGCAAAAACGTCCATTTGAGAAATTATCCCTTGAAATGAGTAAATGAATATGAGACAATGATTGACGAAACACAAAAGACAAGAAGGAATAATTATGTAAGTTAGGTCATGTCTGGTTTGACTAGATAAGTTAGGATACATCAGTTTGGGAATGTAAGATTAAGTTAGGTAAAGCAAGTTAGGTTAGGATAGGATAGGTAAGATAAGTTAAATAAGTTAGGTTAAGCAGGTTAAGTTAGGTAAGGTAAGGTAAGTTAGGTTAGGTTAAATTATGTAAGTTAGGTAAGATAGGTAAGGTAAGGTAAGGTAAGTTAAGAAGGTTAGGTTATGCAGGTTAAGTTAGGTAATGTAGGTATGATAGGTAAGGTAAGGTAAGTTAGGTTAGGCAGGTTAAGTTAGGTAAATGTAGGTAAGTTAGGTAAGATAGGTAAAGTTAGGTAAGATAGGTAAGGTAAGTTAGGATATGTAAAGTTAGGTTGTGCAGGTTAAGTTAAGATAGGTAATGTAAGGAAGTTAGGTTAAGCAGGTTAAGTTAAGTTAGGTAATGTAGGTAAGATAGGTAAGGTAAGGTAAGTTAAGTTAAGCAGGTTAGGTTATGCAGGTTAAGTTAGGTAATGTAGGTATGATAGGTAAGGTAAGGTAAGTTAGGTTAGGCAGGTTAAGTTAGGTAAATGTAGGTAAGTTAGGTAAATGTAGGTAAGTTAGGTTAAGCAGGATAAGTTATGTAAGTTAGGTAAGATAGGTAAAGTTAGGTAAGATAGGTAAGGTAAGTTAGGATATGTAAAGTTAGGTTGTGCAGGTTAAGTTAAGATAGGTAATGTAAGGAAGTTAGGTTAAGCAGGTTAAGTTAAGTTAGGTAATGTAGGTAAGTTAGGTAAGATAGGTAAGGTAAGGTAAGTTAAGTTAAGCAGGTTAGGTTATGCAGGTTAAGTTATGTAATGTAGGTAAGTTAGGTTAAGCAGGTTAAGTTAAGTTAGGTAATGTAGGTAAGTTAGGTAAGATAGGTAAAGTTAGGTAAGATAGGTAAGGTAAGGTAAGTTATGTTAGGATAGGTAAAGTTAGGTTATGCAGGTTAAGTTAGGTAAGATAGGTAAAGTTAGGTAAGATAGGTAAAGTTAGGTTAGGTTAGGTTAGGTAAGATAGGTAAGGTAAGATAGGTAAAGTTAGGTTATGCAGGTTAAGTTAAGTTAGGTAAGTAACATTGGGTGGGGAGGATAGGTTACGTAGGTTTGAACAGTGTAGTTCAGAGAACAGTTTTAGGGTAAAGCGACTAAGGAAATATATTTTAACAAGTGCAGGTTTGGTATGAAAAGCTGAACTAGTTACATTTTGGAGAGAAAATTTTATGACTGAAGATGTCTTAAAGAATAACATGATGGAAGAAGGAGAGTTTCTTTGATGAATGAAGGTGTCTTAGAGAACAACTTTTTGGAGAACGAAGATGAATTAGAGATCGCTTTGATGACTCTGAGAATAACTCTGGTCAACGAATATGGATTGGAAAGTTTCTCTAATGAACGAAGGTGAGTTAAGATTAACTTTTATGATTTACAGAACATCTTTGATGTCTTAGATAGCAACATTTATGTCTTAGAGAACAACTTTTGATGACTCTGAGAATAACTTTGATGACTTTGAGAATGTCTTTTGAGAACATGAGTAGTATTTTGTTAGCTCAGAGAATAACTTTTTGATGACATAGAGAATAACTTTGATGACTCTGAGAATAACTTTGCTGTCTTAGAGAATAACTTTCAGGACTTAGAGAATGTCTTTGATGAATGGAAGGTTACTTAGAGAATAACATATCATGACTGAGAATAACTTTTGATAGCTCTTAGAATAACTTTGATGTCTTAGAGAATAACTTTAGATGTCTCTGAGAATAACTTTTATGAACGAAGATGTCTGAGATTAACTTTGACGTCTCTTGGAATAACTTTTGTGGACATGAGAATATCTTTGGATAACTCTGAGATTAACTTTGATGTCTTTGAAACAACTTTGATGAACGAGAGTGAGTTAGAGATTACCTTTGTTAACTCTGAGATCAACTTTGATGAACGAGAAAATACTTTTGATGACATCGAGAATAATTTTGATAGCTCTGAGAATGACTTTTATGCCTCTGAGAATAACTTTGAGGATGCAAGTAAATTTTTGAGTGTTTGAGAGTGTCTTTTGATATCTCGAAGAGTCCCATTGAAGTCTTAAAGGATGTCTTTGATGTCTCAAAGGATGTCTTTGAGCGCAACTTTGATGTCTTTGATTAAGTCCTTGATGTCTCGAAGAGTGTCTTTGACTATATTTCTTACTTAACGACATATAATTTTAGTTAGGAACAACGATGAATATGACTATTCTAGCGAATTGAAAGGTTACTTTAGTTAAGAACAGTGTTGGAAAGAGGCTACACATGACTATTTTAAATGAGAGAAGTGATATTTCAGTTAAGAAATGACAAGGAAACATGATGAAGTAACTATTTTTTAGTTGACTGATGAATACTTTAGTTAAGGAAAAAGACAAAACATGAAGAGGGAGACTATTTTTTGTGCTCCCCAAAGTATAATGTCAGTTAAGAACAGCGATGAAAGATATCTTTGGTTATTTTTTCTTACTTGACAAAACATAATTTTAGTTAAGCAAAAAGACAAAACATGATGAACATGGCTTTTTCTGTTGATTGATGGATAATTTTAGTTATGAAATGACAATGAAACATGAAGAACACGGTTATTTTCTGATGACTAGGGAATAAGTTTAGTTATGAACAGTGCTGGAAAGATTCCTTTGACAATTTTTAGCTAAGAGAAAGGTTGTTTTAATTAAGAACGGTGTTGAATGAGATTATTCCTGACTGTTTTGGTTGATTGGATAATAAGTTTAGTTGAGAAATGACGAAAGTGACTATGTTTTAGTTGATTGGCGAAAGATTTTTAGTTAAGAAGTTACAAGAAAGATTTGTCTTTGTAAATTTGGAACTGAATAAAGTGTAGATTTGTTTAAGAACATGGCTGGTAGAACTATTAAGTTGACTACGAGAATTACTTTGACATAGTTTTACAAATAAAAACTTGGTGACTAAAATTGTTGAGGAAACTGTAATGCAGTATAATATTATTTGACAAAGAACTAGTTAGTGAATGGAAGAAACAAATTGGTTTAAAGAAACAAAGAACATAAAAAATTGAGGTTAAGTAGGGGAATGAACACAGTGAACATACGGTGAACACAGAAAACATGTAAGAAAAAGTTGATGAATAGAGTGAACATGCAGGGAATATGAACTTTTAGAGAATATGAAGACATGATAAGGAACATAGGGAATACAAAGAATGAACACTGAACATGTGAAGAACAAGCTAAGAACATTGAGAACATGAATATTGAGTATAAAAGTTATACAGAGAACATATGATGCACATGAAAACATGACAAAGAACATAGTGAATATACGGGGAAAGCGGTAGAAAAAATTTGAACTGAGCATGCTGTGAACATTTATAGAACATGGAATGAATGCAGGAAACATGGAAAAAATGTGAAGAATAAGCTAAGAACATTGAGAACATGAATATTGAGTATAAAAGTTATACAGAGAACATATGATGCACATGAAAACATGACAAAGAACATAGTGAACATACGGGGAAAATGGTAGAAAACAGAAAAAATGAGAAAAACAGGTGAAAAAAATTGAACTGAGCATGCTGTGAATATTTGTAGAACATGGAATGAACACAGAAAACATGGAAAAAATGTGAAGAACACAGCTGAATATAGAGAAAATATGTAAATACAGGGGGACAAGAGCTGGAGCTCGGTAACTGACTTGCTCTTATTTACCACGTCTGAAATACAGAGGGTAAAAATTTCAGGGGAATTGATGGGTTATTTACAAATATACGAGAGAGAACTAAGGTGGGGACGAGAGCTGGAGCTCAGTAACTGACTTGATCTTATTTACTAACTTTGAAGTATGTCTGCTTTAATTTTCAGGGAAAAATGATCTGTTACTAACGATCGTGTACAAATGAACTAAGGTGGAGGACGAGAGCTGGAGCTCGATAACTGTTTTGATCTTATTTCCGGTGCCTG
The DNA here is from genome assembly GCF_040958095.1 of Procambarus clarkii. Taxonomy (NCBI): domain Eukaryota; kingdom Metazoa; phylum Arthropoda; class Malacostraca; order Decapoda; family Cambaridae; genus Procambarus; species Procambarus clarkii. The sequence goes on from NC_091172.1 coordinate 39,650,332, forward strand.
AAATACAGAGGGTAAAAATTTCAGGGAAATTGATGGGTTATTTAAAAAGATACGAAAGAGAACTAAGGCGGGGACGAGAGCTGGAGCTCGATAACAGTTTTGATCTTATTTACGGAGCCTGAAAATACAGAGGGTAAAAAATTTCAGGGGAATTGATCTGTTACTAACGATCTTGTACAAATGAACTAAGGTGGGGGACGAGAGCTGGAGCTCGATAACTGTTTTGATCTTATTTACGGTGTCTGAAATACAGAGGGTAAAAATCTCAGGGAATTTGGACTGTTACTAACGATCTTGTATAAATGAACTAAGCCGGGGACAAGAGCCAGAGTTTGATAATTGTTTGCATTTACTAAACTATGTCTGAAATACAGCGGGTAGAAATTTCGGGGAATTTGAATAGGTATTAACGAAGATTCGAGAGAGAGCTAAGGCGGAGGACAAGCGCTGGACCTCGGTAACTAAATTACTGTATTGAAATACGTTTGAAATATGATTATTTTTAAATTTTAGAGGGATTGGAATGATAGTATTCATTATGCGACAGGGGACTAAGGCGGGGGAACGTGAGCTAGAACATGCTTACTAACACGATTTATTTCTGTAAAACTGACTTGCTTAATGAAAAGGAGCAAACATACGATGTTGGAAAATAGCTGAACTGAATGAAAGGAGAGAGAGAGAGAGTGGAGGGACGGTCCAGATATTATTATGGAGAAGATAAGATAAGAGGCGACCTACACGAAGCGTCTGGCTGGCTGGGCGTAAGGTAAATAAAGGTGACGCGAGAGATTGCGAGGTAAGGGGGAGGGAGGGGGTGTGAGGTACGAGACCTGAAAACCCTGGCTCACACAGGTGATTTTCTAAATTTACCTGAAAACTAAGGCTTACATAGACGATTTTTGTAAGTTGAAAACATGTAAAATATGTCCGTAGAGTTCTCCTGAAAACCCTACAGCGCTACATACGATATTTGAATTTCTCCCATAAGACCTTAACAAACTTCTAAGTTTCGGAAATTATTTTTCTCATAAGAATTCCATACTTCTAAAATCTCGGAAATTACTCAATCATAAGAAATCCTTAATCCCAAATCTGTGAGTCCCCAAATTCACCTGAAAACCCCGACATGCAACACACGAATTTCCAGAAAAAACAAAAATTCATCTGTGGACTGTACATCTCACAGACGAATTTCCAGAAAAAACAAAAATTCGTCTGTGAGCTGTACTCCCTACTACTCACCACCACTACCACCAACTGCCACACCCCACCACCACCACCACCACCACCAAATGCCACACCCCACCACTACCAACTGCCACACCCCACCACCACCACCAACTGCCACACCCCACCATCACCACCAACTGCCACACTCCACCACCACCATCTGCCCCATCCCACCACCACCACCACCAACTGCCATACTCCACCACAACCACCACTAACTGCCACACCCCACCACTACCAACTGCTACTTCCTAAAACCCCCACCCGCACCAACTGCCAAACCCCAGTCACATCCCAACTCCACCAACTGACACATCCCACCACCACCACCACTACCACCAACTGCCACACCCCACCACCACCACACGCCACACCCCAGCACCACCACCAACTGCCACACCCCACCACCACCACCAACTGCCACACTCCACCACCACCAACTGCCACATCCCACCACCACCACCACTACCACCAACTGCCACACCCCACCACCACCACCAAATGTCACACCCCACCACCACCAACTGCCACATTCCAACTGCCATACCCCACCACTACCAACTGCCACACCCCACCACCACCACCAACTGCCACACCCCACCATCACCACCAACTGCCACACTCCACCACCACCATCTGCCACATCCCGCCCCCACCACCACCAACTGCCAACCTCCACCACAACCACCACTACCAACTGCCACTTCCTACCACCCCCAACAACTGCTTACTCCACCACCACCAATTGCCACATCCCACCACCACCACCACTACCACCAACTGCCACACCCCACCACCACCACCAAATGTCACACCCCACCACCACCAACTGCCACATTCCAACACCACCAACTGCCATACCCCAGCACTTCCAACTGCCACACCCCACCACCACCACCAACTGTCACACCCCATTACCACCACTAACAGCCACACCCCACAACTACCAACTGCCACTTTCCACCACCCCCACAACCACCAATAGCCACATCCAACCACTACCACCACCCCCACCACCACCAATTGCCACATCCCACCACCAACACCACCAATACCAACTGCCACATCCCACAACCACCACCACCACCAACTGTCACATCCCACCACCACCACCACCACCAACTGACACATCCCACAAACCACCACCACCAACAACCACATCCCACCACCACCAACGGCCACATCCCACCACCACAAACTGCCACATCCCACTAACACTACCACTACCACTAATTGCCAAAACCCACCACCACCACCAACAGCCACATCCCACCACCACCACCACCACAACCAACTGCCACATCCCACCACCACCACTACTACATCCAACTGCCACATCCCACGACCACCACCAACTGCCACACCCCACCACCACCACCAACTGACAAACCCCACCACTACCAACTGCAATATCCCACCACCTCCATCACCACCACGACCACCAACTACCACATCCCACCACCACCACCACCAACTGCCACACTCCACCACCACCAACTGCCACATCCCACCACCACTACCACCAACTGCCACACCCCACCACCACCACCAACTGCCACACCCCACTACCACCAACTGCCACACCCCAGTACCACCACCAACTGCCACACTCCACCACCTTCACCAACTGCCACATCCCACCACCACCACCACCACCAACTGCCATACCCCACCACCACCAACTACCACATCCCACCCCCACTTCCACCAACTGCCACACCTCACCACCACCAACTGCCACATCCCACCAGCACCACAACCAACTGCCACATCCCACCACCACCACCAACTGCCACACCCCACCACCACCACCACCTACCATACCTCGTCACCACCACCAACTGCCACACCCCACCACCACCACCAACTGCCACACCCCACTACCACCACCAACTGCCACACCCAACCACCATTACCAACTGCCAAACCCCACCACGACCACTAACTGCCACACACCACCACCACCAACTTCCACATCCCACCATCACCACCACTTCCATTAACTGCCACACCCCACCACCAAATACCACACCCCACCACCACCACCAACTGCCACATCCCACCACCACCACCAACTGCCACACCCCACCACCACCACGACTACCACCAACTGCCACACCCCACCACCCCCACCAATTGCCAAACTTCACCACCACCAACTGCCACATTCCACCACCACCAACACCACTACTATCTGCCACATCCCACCAACACCACCACCAACTTCCACACTTCACCACCAACACCACTAACTGCCACACCCCACCACTTCCAACTGCCACATTCCACCACCCTCACCACCACAAACTGCTACATCCCACCACCACCACCACCAACTGCCACATCCCACCACCACCACCACCAATACCAACTGCCACATCCCACCACCACCACCACCGACTGCCACACCCCACCACCACCACCACCAATACCAACTGCCACATCCCACCACCACCACCACCAACTGCCACACCCCACCACCACCACAAACTGCCACATCCCACCACCACCACCACCAATACCAACTGCCACATCCCACTACCACCACCACCAACTGCCACACCCCACCACCACCACAAACTGCCACATCCCACCACCACCACCACCAACTGGCACATCCCACCACCACCACCACCAATACCAACTGCCACATCCCACCACCACCACCACCGACTGCCACATACCATAACAACCACCACCACGATTACCACCACAACAAACAACTGACACATCCCACAAACCACCACCACCACCACCTTCCACCACACCCCACCACTACCAACAGCCACATCCCACCACCATCACCACCACCATCACTAACACCAAATGCCACATCCCTCCACCACCACCACCACAACCAACTGCCAAATCCCACCACCACCACCAGGACTACCACCAACTGCCACATCCCACCACCACCAACTGCCACATCCCACCACACCACCAACTGGCACACCCACCACCACCACCACCGGTCATACTTCACCACCACAACCAACTGCCACATCCCACCACCACCACAACCAACTGCCACATCCCACCACCACCGCAAACTGCCACATCCCAACAAACGACCAACTGTCACATCCCACCACCATCACCACCACTACCACCACCAACTGCAACATCCCACCACCACCAACTGCCACATCCCTCAACCACCACCACAACCAACTGCCACATCCCACCACCACCACCACCACCAACTGTCACATCCCACCACCACAACCACCACAACCAACTGCCACACCCCACCACCACCACCAACTGCCACACCCCACCACCACCACCAACTGCCACACCCCACCACCACCACCAACTGCCACATCCCACCATTACTACCACCAACTGGCACACCCCACAACCGCCACCAAATGCCACGCCCCACCACCACCAACTGCCACATTCCAACACCACCAACTGCCATACCCCACCACTTTCAACTGCCACACCCCACCACCACCACCAACTGCCACACCCCACCATCACCAAAAACTGCCACACTCCACCACCACCATCTGCCACATCCCAACACCACCACCACCACCACCACCAACTGCCATACTCCACCACAACCACCACTAACTGCCAATTCCTACCACCCCCACCCACACCAACTGCCACACTCCACCACCACCAACTGCTATGTCCCACCACCACCACCAACTGCCACACCCCACCACACCACCAACTGGCACACCCTCCACCACCTGCCACACCTCACTACCACCACCAACTGCCACACCCGCACCACCACTACCAACTGCCACACGCCACTACCATCACAAACTGACACACCCCACCACTACCACCAACTGCTACACCCCACCACCACCAACAACTGCTACACCCCACCACCACCACCAACTGCCACACCCCACCACCACCACCAACTGCCACAACCCACTACCACCACCAACTGCCACACTCCACCACCACCACCGACCACCACACCCCACCACTACCAACAGCCATATCCCACCACCACCACCACCACCACTAACACCAACTGCCACATCCCTCCACCACCACCATTACAACCAACTGCCACATCCCAAAACCTCCAACACAACCACCTGCCATATCCCACCACCACCGCAAACTGCCACATCCCAACAAAACGACCAACTGCCACACCCCACCACCATCACCATCACCAACACCAACACCAACTGCAACATCCCATCACCACAACAACCACTATCAACTGCCGCACCCCACCACCACCACTAACTGCCACACCCCACCATAACCACCAACTGCCACACTCCACCACCACCATCTGCCACATCCCACCACCACCAACTGCCTTACTCCACCACAACCACCACTAACTGCCACACTCCACCACTACCAACTGCCACTTCCTACCACCCACACCCCAGCAACTGCCACACTCCACCACCACCAACTGCCCCACATCCCACCACCACAACGACTACCACTAACTGTCACACCCCACCACCACCACCAACTGCCACACTCCACCACCACAAACAACCACATACCACCATCACCACCACTACCATTAACTGCCACACCCCACCACCAAATGCCACACCCCACCACCACCACCAACTGCCACACCCCACCACCACCACCAACTGCCACACCCCACCACCACCACCAACTGCCACACTCCACCACCACCAACTGCCACATCCCACCACCACAACGACTACCACTAACTGCCACACCCCACTACAACCACCAAATGCCACACCCCACCACCAGCAACTGCCACACCCCAAAACTACCACAAACTCCCACACCCCACCACCACCAACAACTACCACACTCCACCACCACCAACTACCACATTCCTCCACCACCAACACCACTACTATCTGCCACATCCCACCACCACCACCACCAACTGCCACACCCCACCACCACCACTAACTGCCACACCCCACCACCACCAACTGCCACATCCCACCACCACCAACTGCCACATCCCACCACCACCAACTGCCACATCCCACCACCACCAACTGCCACACCCAACGACCACCAACTGCCTCACCCCACCACCACCACCACTACCACCAACTGCCACAACCCACCACCACCACCAACCGCCACACCCCACCACTACCAACAGCCAAATCCCACCACCACCACAACCACCACTAACACCAACTGGCACATCCCACCACCACCGCCGCAACCAACTGCCACATCCCACCACCACCAAAAACTGCCAGATTCCAACAAAACCACTAACTGTGACATCGCACCACCATCACCACCACTACTACCTCCAACTGCCATATCCCATCACCACCAACTGCCACATCCCACCACCACAACCACCAAGTGCCACATACCACCACCCCCACCACCACCAACTGCCACATCCCACCACCACCAACACCAACTGCCACATCCCACCACCACCACCACCACCACCAACTGCCACATTCTACCACCACCACCACAACGAACTGCCACATCCCACCACCACTACCAACTGCCACATCCCACCACCACCACCATCTGACACATATTATAACAACCACCACCACCACCACCACCAACAACAACTGACACATCCCACAAACCACCATCACCAACAATCATATCCCACCACCACCGACTGCCACATCCCACTACGACTCACTGCCAAATCCCACCACCACCACCAACTGCCACATCCCACCACCACCACCACCACAACCAACTACCACCTCCCACCACCACCACCACCACTACCTGCCACATCCCATCACCACCACCAATTGCCAAAACCCACCACCACCAACTGCCAAAATCCCACATACCACCACCACCAACAACACATCCCACCATCACCAACTGCCACATCCCACCACCACAAACTTCCACATCCCACCACCACCACCACCAACTGCCACACCCAACCACCACCACTAACTGCCACACCCCACCACTACCACCAAATGCCACACCCCACCACCACCAACTGCCACACCCCACCACCACCTACTGCCACATCCCACCACCACCAACTGCCACACCCCACCACCACCAACTGTCACATCCCAACTCCACAAACTTCCATACCCCACCACCACCACCTACTGCCACACCCCACCACCATCACCAACTGCCACACTCCACCACCACCAACTGCCACACACCCACCAACACCACCAACTGCCAAACCCCACCACCACCACCAACTGCCACACCCAACCACCACCACTAACTGCCACACCCCACCAACACCACCAACTGCCACTCCCCACCATCACCAACTGCCACATCCCACCACCACCAACTGCCACACCCTTCTATTACCACCAACTGCCACACTCCACCACCACCACCAATTGCCACACTCCACCTTCACCAACTGACACATCCCACCACCACCACAGCCACATCCAACTGCCACATCCCACAACCACCACCAACAACTGCCAAACCCAACCTCCACCACCAACTGCCACATCCCACCACCACCAACTGCCACATCCCACCACCACCAACTGCCACAACCCACCACCACCTCCACCAGCTGCCACACCCCACCACTACCAACTGCCACATCCCACCACCACCAACTGCCACACCCCACCACCACCATCTGCCACACCCCATCACCACCACCAACTGCCACACCGCAACATTACCACCAACTGCCACACCCCACCACCACCATCTGCTACACCCAACCATAACCAACTTCAACCTGAAGCAATTCAGGAAATAAAGAAAAATCCAAAATATTTTTTCTCATATGCGAAATCAAAAGCAAAAACCACTGCCAGTATTGGACCTATTCGTACAAGTGAAGGTTCATACACGGAGGATGACAAAGAAATTAGTGAAATCCTAAAAAAGCAGTATGAGGACATGTTTAGCACTCCAATAAACAACATGAAGGTGGAAGATCCAGACAATTTCTTTATGCGGGATATTCAAACCCCGGTAAATATAACTGATATAAACACGAGCGCACTAAATTTTGAAAAAGAAATTGAAAACATGCCCATGCACTCGGCCCCAGGTCCAGACTCATGGAATTCAATATTTATAAAGAAATGCAAAGTGCCGGTAGCACAGGCACTCAGTATAGTGTGGAGGAAGAGCTTGGACACGGGGGAGATACCAGATGCACTTAAAGTAGCAGACATAGCCCCTCTACACAAGGGAGGGAGCAAAGCATTGGCAAAAAATTATAGACCAGTTGCACTAACATCGCACATCATAAAAGTATTTGAGAGAGTGATTAGGAGTCAGGTCACCAATTTGCTCGTCGTGGACGTGGTGGCGAGCAGACGTGCTTTGCTTCGCTCTGCTACTGGCGTCTGGTGGGTGGACGTGTTTGTCGTCGCTGTTGGCCGGCGTGTTGACGGATGGGCGGATAACGTCACGCTGGGGGTGGTATATGTGCCATCATGGGCTCCTACACACCTCCACTAAAGCGCAAGGAGTCCATAGGACTCAAGTTTAGTTGTCATGCTGCTCCCGACCTTGTATCCACCACGATCTTCGATATGTTACAGATCAAGCAGGAAGAAATATTTGGTTACCAACCACTGCCAGGGAACAGGGTGGTGTTGAAATTTGGAAACAATGTGGCATTTTCAGAGTTTCTTAAGAAGTATGATGATGACATTATAAGTTTACCTAATGGGAAAGGATCAGTACAAATGCTTAATTTGAGCAAAACGTTTACATACGTTTCTGTGAGGGATGCGCCATTTGAAATGTTGAATGGAACTATTGTACACATACTGGAACAATATGGGAAAGTGGACAATGTTCGTTTTAATAAATATACGTATGGCCCAGGGAAAGGGTGTTTTAATGGAACACGAACAGTAAAGACGGAACTTCACCGTAATATTCCATCATCAATGTCAGTAGCAGGTCATTATATTAAGTTTATATACAATGGCCAAATGCAAACTTGTTTCAAGTGTGGGCGTACTGGTCACATGGCTGCTGCCTGCCAGGTGGAGGCATCGGAACGGATCAACATTTTTCATGAACATGACTTTCCGCCATTAATAGAGGATAGTGTATCAGGAAATGAACCCGCTGCTGTAAATACTGTAGTTCTAGGTGAGGTAGATGAAGTAACCCACAACTCTGTAAGTGAAACGTCTGTGGAAGTGACTCCCAGTGCGAATGAGGCCGGTGAAGGTAACTTAGATCAGGACGATGAAGGTAATGCAGACAAGGAGGGTGCAGGGGACACTGCTCAGGACGCTTTACCGGCTGTTGGTAGCCCTGGTGAGGGTGAGGTAAGTCTGGACACTATACATGTGGACGCCCATAACATAGGTGCTGACGCTGCGAAGAGCTGCGAGGCTGGCGGTGGTGCTGACCTTGGTGAGGTGACGATGGAACAAGTAATTGGTTGTCAACTGGATGTGGAGGATGACACAATGGTGGATAGTGATGTAGAAATGTCTGTGCAGAGAGCAACTCCACCCTCTTCAGTAAGGTATGATAGAAAGGGTAGGGGTAGTGTGACGGCTGGGGGTGTGAAGGCTATGGGTGTGAAGGCTGGTTCTGTAACCAGTCACGGGAAGAAACGGAAAAAATTTACTAGGAGTATTGATCTGGAACGTATGAAGGACTACGCCGCTAAATTAAGTCTCTGAAAAAATTGAGCAGGTTGTTGCCGTTGAAGTTCACCGTGACCAAGGCCCCGAAGAGTCACCGAAACGTAGCGAGGGCACAGTACAACCGGTGAGTGAGGATCATGGTAGAGAGAACAGAGATAAGACATGGTGGGATCTTGTGGAACATGAACAGAATCGAGACGCGAGTGCAAATATTAAACTTAAACTTCGAAAAGGGAAAGATGACACTAAGATAGTGTCAAGTGAGATAATGACGGATAAAGGGTAATTTTGGTTTCTCTTCAAATTCCATTCGTGAAGCCAATTAATTTTAATTGTGCTACTTTGAACATTAATGGGCTCAATTGTAGAAATAAACAGTTGCAGCTGTTATCATTGTTTAAATATCATAATTTGGATGTACTTTTAGTGCAAGAACACAATGTTCAAGATGTTAAGAAACTTGATGTGCTGCTTGATTTCTTTGAAATATTGATAAATCCAACGACTTTGTTGAAAGGTGGTACGATGATATTGATTGCTAAGCGAGCCCACATCAAGGTTCTTAATACTGAAATGGATGATAATGGTAATGTTTTATATGCTAGGATTTCCTTTTTTGACACAATAATTCCTGTACTTAATGTGTATGCTCCCTCTGGCACCCGCAGGAAGAAAGAGAGGGAGGACTTGTTCTCTAACGAGTTATTATATTTTTTCAGAAATGATACGCGTAACGTTATTTTTGGTGGCGACTTTAATTGTGTCACTTCTATGAGAGATTGTAGCATTCAGTCGAACGCATGTGTATCTCCTGCTTTAATTACACTTTTGAAATGTATTGGTCTCAAGGATGCAAATAGCATTAACGGAGGTGTATATGAATACACATATGTTCGCCAGAATTATGGTTCTAGGCTTGACAGGTTATATATGCACTCGTTCCATGATAAAATTAGTTCTTGCAGTACTGTTCCGGTCAGCTTTTCAGATCACTGTATGGTTGTGGTGAAGCTTGTTATTGACGATCAGGTTAAAGTGGGGACAGGGTCATGGAAGCTCAATTGCAGTCTGTTGCAGAGTAGAGATGTAATTGATAATTTTCAAGTATTGTGGGAACATCTGGTTGGGCAAAAACGTAAGTTCAGATGTCTATTGGAGTGGTGGGACATGTGTAAAGTTGCATGCAAAAGTTTCTTCGTGAAAGTATCCAAACGAAAGGCTGCTGAAAAATATGGTCTGTTAAACTTATTCCAACACAGACTAAAACAACTTTATGTAAAGGTCAATATGGGATTAGACAAGTATGAAGAAATTACCATTTTAAAAGACAGAATTAACAAATTGAGGGATGAAATATCTGAAGGAGTCAATGTTCGCCTCCAGATTAATGATAGGATGTATGGTAAAAACTCTCTCCTTATTTGTTAAGTAAAGTAAAAAATAACAAGGGTACAGCACTTGTGATTAGTATTAAAGCAGGTGATGGGACGGATATGACAAATACGGATGGGATTGTATGTTATGTTCGAGGTGAATTAGAGAAATTGTACAAAAAAGTGAACGTAGACCAAGGTATGCGGGAGTATTTCCTTGGAAAATGTCCACGGGTTTTAAACCAGGATGACAACACGTCATTATTGGCAGATGTAGATAAGCAGGAGGTGTGGAGTGTTGTCAAGAGTTTAAAGAAGGGTAAATCACCTGGCTGTGATGGGTTCCCGGCGGAATTTTATTTCTATCTATGGGATGTCATTGGTAAAGACTTTGTACAAGTGGTGCAGTATAGCATACAGCATAGGAAGCTTAGCAGGTCACAATCTCATGGGATTATTAAGATGATACCTAAAACGGGTGATTTGCATATTCTAACGAACTGGAGGCCACTTTCCCTACTAAACCAGGATTATAAAATAGTATCGAAACTGTTGGCAAATAGACTTAGGATTGCAATGGATAAAATTATATCAAAGGAACAGTTTTGTGGTGTGCCTGGAAGATCTATAATCAATTGTAATAATGTAATTAGGGATGTTGTGTATTATGTGTCTGAGAATAATGTTCCTTCCTCCATGATAAACCTTGACTGGTCGAAAGCCTTTGACCGTGTTGATGTTCAGTTTGTATTAGAAATATTGGATAGGATAGGAGTGGCACAAGAATTTATTGATTGGATCCGTATGCTTTATAAACAGTGTCGGAGCAGCGTCTGTATCAATGGAGTCTTAAGTAAACCTTTTTCAGTTGAACGATCTGTACGTCAGGGATGTCCCCTTTCAATGATTTTGTATGTTATATTTCAAGAGCCACTGTACTTGGCAATAAAAAGCAATGACTTTATTGTTCCACCTCGTCTTCCTAATGCAATGACACTTCCTGTTGTTGGTTATGCAGATGATACAACTATTTTTGTGTCGACAGAAGACTCGGTGGTGAATGTTCAGAATGAGTTAGACAACTTTGAACGAGCGACAGGTGCTGTTATTAACAAGAACAAAACGTGTATGATGGGTCTTGGCAGTTGGTGTAATAAGGTTAACTGGACAGGTTCATGGTTCAAGGTTGTGGAGTCTATTAAAGCTCTTGGGATTTGCTGGTGTAAAACATATGAAACAACATTGATTACGAATTGGCAAGTACTATGTGGGAATATAATAGTTGCAACGAATATGTTGTCAAATAGGAAATTGACCCTGTTTCAGAAGGCTGTAATAATCAATTGCAAAATTTTGTCTAAAGTGTGGTATTTGTCTCACAGCTTTCCCATAGACAAGAAAAGTGCTATAGAGATTGACAAAACTATTTTTAGATATGTATGGTATGGTAGATACCAGCCAATTAAACGAACTACCCTATGTAAAGGTAAGAAAAACGGTGGAATAGGAATACTGAATGTGTACCATAAGTCATTGGCAATCTTATGTGTTACTTTTAGAAAGGAGATAATGCAGAGGGATAGTGTAAATGCACTAGGACATTACTATTGTAAATTACGTGTTAGCTATTTGATACATATGCCAGAGTATACTGACCTTGCCTTTATTTCACCGCACTTTTATTCATGTGCAATTGATGTTCTCAGGCGGATTTGTAATATTGAAGGTTTTTTAATGATGAACAGTAAACAAGTGTATGATGTTATACTACCAAATATAGTTCCTAGAGTAGAGGAGGCATATCCACTCTTTAGCTGGCAAGTAATATGGGCAAACCTTCATGTTAAATTTATTGCCCCAAAACAACGTGAGCTATTGTATCGCTATATTCATGAGACCCTTCCTACTAATGATAGGTTGTTGATGTTGGGCATTAAAGACGACAATAGGTGTGACCAATGTACTGAAATTGAGAATAATATGCATATATTTTATTTCTGTAAGCAGAAAGTTGTTCTTGTAAACTGGATTAGAGACACTCTTAAAGATTTATGTGGACCAAGTATTAGAGTGGAGTTAATGAGGTTTTTAATGTTTCATATTGACATAAAATGCAAGAAAATTAGGAATACAATAATTATGTTGCTTTCTGATTACATTTTTTGTGTGTGGATAGGCAGGCAGGAAGGTTACTCAGTAGACAAAATATTGAAGTTCTTGCGAGGCAGGATCAGGTATAACATCTGGGGTTTAAGGCTCATGCTCGGTGATGATATAGAAAATTGGTTTACTGAGGCTTATATAAAATATATATAAATGTAATATTTTCCCCTGTATTTTAATGTAAGTTTATTCTTCAATTTTTGTAACTCGTTTATAGGGGTTTTCTAAAAAATCTTGTTCTGTACTACTGAAACACTTGTTCACTAAGAATTGTCATGTATAATTGCCTTGTAACATTTATGTATATGTAACTTATATTGTATTTTTTTAAATAAAGATAAAAACAAAAAAGTATTGGACCTATTCGTACAAGTGAAGGTTCATACACGGAGGATGACAAAGAAATTAGTGAAATCCTAAAAAAGCAGTATGAGGACATGTTTAGCACTCCAATAAACAACATGAAGGTGGAAGATCCAGACAATTTCTTTATGCGGGATATTCAAACCCCGGTAAATATAACTGATATAAACACGAGCGCACTAAATTTTGAAAAAGAAATTGAAAACATGCCCATGCACTCGGCCCCAGGTCCAGACTCATGGAATTCAATATTTATAAAGAAATGCAAAGTGCCGGTAGCACAGGCACTCAGTATAGTGTGGAGGAAGAGCTTGGACACGGGGGAGATACCAGATGCACTTAAAGTAGCAGACATAGCCCCTCTACACAAGGGAGGGAGCAAAGCATTGGCAAAAAATTATAGACCAGTTGCACTAACATCGCACATCATAAAAGTATTTGAGAGAGTGATTAGGAGTCAGGTCACCAATTTCATGGAGACCAATGACCTTCATAACCCAGGCCAACATGGATTTCGAGCGGGAAGATCGTGCCTCTCACAGCTACTTGAGCACTACGACAAAGTCACTGAGGCATTAGAAGAGAAACAGAATGCTGATGTGATATACACGGACTTCGCAAAGGCCTTCGATAAATGTGACCATGGCGTGATAGCACACAAAATGAAGTCAATGGGAATAACCGGTAAAATAGGACGCTGGATACTCAGTTTTCTGTCAAACAGGACTCAGCGAGTAACTGTCAACCATATAAAATCTAGTCCAAGTGCAGTGAAAAGCTCTGTACCTCAGGGTACAGTCCTTGCACCACTGCTTTTCCTTATTCTCATATCAGATATAGACAAAAATACAAGTCACAGCTTCGTATCATCCTTTGCAGATGACACAAAAATCAGTATGAAAATTACCTCGGCTGAGGACATTGAAAAACTTCAAGCTGATATTAATAAAGTTTTCGACTGGGCATCAGAAAATAACATGATGTTTAACAGTGATAAATTCCAGGTACTCAGGTACGGTAAAAATGAGGACCTTAAACATAATACAGAGTACAAAACACAATCAAATGTACCCATAGTAGGAAAACAGCATGTAAAGGATTTGGGAATAATAATGTCTGACGACCTAACGTTTAAGGAGCATAACCAAGCAAATATTGCGACAGCCAGAAAAATGATAGGATGGATTACGAGAACTTTCAAATCCAGGGATCCCATCACAATGGTTGTACTCTTCAAGGCACTTGTGTTGTCCCGTCTTGAGTACTGCTCAGTACTCACTTCCCCCTTCAAAGCAGGAGAGATTGCTGAAATAGAGGGAATACAGAGAACATATACGGCACGCATAGACGCAATAAAGCACCTAAATTATTGGGATCGTCTCAAAGCCCTCCAAATGTACTCACTAGAAAGAAGACGAGAGAGATATCAAATAATATACACCTGGAAGATACTGGAGGGCCAAGTACCAAATCTACACAGTAAAATAATAACGTACTGGAGTGAACGACATGGAAGAAAATGTAGAATAGAACCAATGAAGAGCAGAGGTGCCATAGGCACAATCAGAGAACACTGTATAAACATCAGAGGTCCGCGGTTGTTCAACGTCCTCCCAGCAAGCATAAGAAATATTGCCGGAACAACCGTGGACATTTTCAAGAGGAAACTAGATTTATTCCTCCAAGGAGTGCCGGACCAACCGGGCTGTGGTGGGTATGTGGGCCTGCGGGCCGCTCCAAGCAACAGCCTGGTGGACCAAACTCTCACAAGTCGAGCCTGGCCTCGGGCCGGGCTTGGGGAGTAGACGAACTCCCAGAACCCCATCAACCAGGTAACCAGGTATCAACTGCCACACCCCCACCACCACCACCAACTGCCATATCCCCCCACCACTACCACCAACTGCCACACACCACCACCACCATCACTAACTGCCACTCCCCACCACCACCACCATCTGCCACACCCCACCACCACCAACTGCCACACCCCACCCCACCACCAACTGCCACACTCCACCACCACCAACTGCCACATCCCACCAGCAAAACCACCACTACCAACTGCAACATCCCAACACCACCACCACCAACTGCCAAACCCCACCACCACCACCACCAACTGCCAAACCCCACCACCACCACCACCAACTGCCACATCCCACCACCACCACCACTACCACCAACTGTCACACCCTACCACCACCACCAACTGCCGCACCCCACCACCACCTACTGCCACATCCCACCACCACCAACTGCCACACCCCACCACCACCCACTGCCACACCCTACCACCAGAACCAACTGCCACACCCCAACACCACCACCAACGGCTACACCCAACAACCACCAACTGCCACATCCCACCACCACCACCACCAACTGCCTCACCTCACCACCACCTCCACTACCACCAACTGCCACAACCCACAACCACTCCCAACCGTCACACCCCACCTCTACCAACAGCCAAATCCCACCACCACAACCACCACTAACACCGACTGCCACATCCCACCACCACCACAACCAACTGCCACATCCCACCACCACAACAAACTGCCACATTCCAATAAAACCACTAACTGCCACATCCCAACACCATCACCACCACTACCACCACCAACTGCCATATCCCACCACCACCAAATGCCACATTCCACCACCACCAACTGCAGCACCCCACCACCAACAACAGCCACACCCCACCACCAACACCAACTGCCATACCCCACCACCACCAACTGCCACATCCAACCACCACCAACTGCCACACCCCACCACCACCACCAACTGCCATATCCCACCACCACCACCACCACCTCGACAACCAACTGCCACACCCCATCACCACCACCAACTGCCACGCCCCACCACCACCCCCAACTGCCAAACCCCAGCACCACCACCAACTGCCACACCCCACCACCATCAACTGCCACATCCCACCACCTCCAACTGCCACACCCCACTACCACTACCAACTGCCACACTCCACCACCACCACCAACTGCCATACACCACCTTCACCAATTGCCATATCCCACCACCACCACCACCACATCCAACTGCCAAACCCCACCTCCACCACCAACTGTCAAACCCCACCACGACCAACTGCCACACCCCACTACCACCAACTGCCACACCCCATCACCACCATCTGCCACACCCCACCACCACCACCAACTGCCACATCCCAACCCCACCACCAACTGCCACACCCCACCACCACCAACAACTGCCACATCCCAACCCCACCACCAACTGCTACACCCAACCAGCACCAACTGCTACACCCCACCACCATCAGCAACTGCCCACCCCACCACCACCACCAACTGCCATATCCCACCACCACCATTACTACCACCAACTGCCACACTCCATCACCACCACCAACTGCGACACCCCACCACCACCAACTGCTACACCCAACCACCACCAACTGCCACACCCCACCACCATCAGCAACTGCCCACCCCACCACCACCACCAACTGCCATATCCCACCACCACCACCACTACCACCAACTGCCACACTCCATCACCACCACCAACTGCGACACCCCACCACCACCAACTGCTACACCCAACCACCAATAACTGCTACACCCCACCACCATCACCAACTGCCCACCCCACCACCACCACCATCTGCCACACCCCACCACCACCACCAACTGCCACATCCCAACCCCACCACCAACTGCCACACCCCACCACCACCACCAACTGCCATATCCCACCACCACCACTACTACCACCAACTGCCACACCCCACCACCACCACCAACTGCCACACCCCACCACCACCACCAACTGCCACACTCCACCACCACCAACTGCCACACCCCCACCACCACCACCACCAACTGCCGCATCCCACCACCACCACTAACTGCCACACCCCACCACTACCAACTGCCACATTCCACCACCCCCACCACCACAAACTCCCACACCCCACCACCACCACCAAGTGCCACATCCCACCACCCCCACCACCACCAACTGCCACATCCCACCACCACCACCACCACCACTACCAACTGCCACATCCCACCACCACCACTATCTGCCACATACCGTAGCAACCACCAGCACCACCACCACCAACAACAACTGACACATCCCACAAACCACCACCATTAACAACCACTTCCCACCACCACCTACTGTCACATTCCACCAACACCACCACTACCACTAATTGCCACAACCCACCACCACCACCTACCGCCACACCCCACCACTACCAACAGCCACATCCCCCCACCACCACCACCACAACCAACTACCACCTCCCACCACCACCACCAACACCACCACCTGCCACATCCCACCACCACCACCACCAACTGCCATATCCCACCACCACCACCACTACTACTACCAACTGCCACACCCCACCACCACCACCAACTGCCACACCCCACCACAACCACCAACTGCCACACCCCACCAACACCAACTGCCACACCCTACCACCACCCCCAACTGAAACACCATAACACCACCACCAATTGCCACATCTCACCACCACCAACACCACAACCACCACCACCACCAACTGCCAAATCCCACAAACCACCACCACCAACTGCCACATCCCACCACCATCACAACAACCACTAATTGCCAAACCCCACCACAACCAACTGCCATATCCCACTACCACCACCAACTGCCACACCCAACCACCACCACCAACTGCCACACCCCACCACCATCAACTGCCACACTCCACCACCAACAACTGCCACATCCCACCACCACCTCCACCACCACCACCAACTACCACACTCCACCACCAACAACTGCCAAACCTCTCCACCACCACCACCAACTGCCACATCCAACCACCACCACTACCACCAACTGCCACACCCCCCACAACCACCAACTGCCACACCCCAATACCACCAATTCCAGATCCCACCACCACCAACTGCCACACCCTATCACCACCAACTGCCACACCCCACCACCACCAATTGCCACACCCTACCACCACCAATAACTGCCACACCCCACCACCACCACCAACTGCCACACCCCACCACCACCAACTGCCACACTCCACCACCAACAACTGCCACATCCCACCACCACCTCCACCACCACCACCAACTGCCACACTCCACCACCAACAACTGCCAAACCCCTCCACCACCACCACCAACTGCCACATCCAACCACCACCACTACCACCAACTGCCACACCCCCCACAACCACCAACTGCCACACCCCACTACCACCAATTCCAGATCCCACCACCACCAACTACCACATCCCACCACCACCAACTGCCACATCCCACCACCACCACCACTACCACCAACTGCCACTCCCCACCACCATCACCAACTGCCACACCCCACTACCACCACCAACCGTCAAACCCCACCACCACCAACTGCCACATCCCACTACCACTAACTGCCACACCCCACCACCACCAACTGCCACACCCTGCCATCACCACTAACTGCCACACCCCAACACCACCACCAACGGCCACACCCGACACCACCACCAACTGCCACACCCAACGACCACCAACTGCCTCACCCACCACCACCACCAACTGCCACACCCCACCACCACCCCCAACTGCCATATCCCACCAACACCACCACCACCTCGACCACCAAATGCCACACCCCACCACCACCACCAACTGCCACTCCCCACCACCACCACCAACTGCCAAACCCACCACCACCATCTGCCACACCTCACCACCACCAACTACTGCCACACCCCACCTCCACCACCAACTGCCAAACCCCACCACAACCAACTGCCACACCCTACCACCACCACCATCTGCCACACCTTACCACCACCAACAACTGCCACATCCCACCACCACGTCCACCAACTGCCATACCCCACCACCACCAACTGCCACATCCCACCACCACCAACTGCCACACCACACCACCACCACCGTCTGCCATACCCCACCACCACCATCAACTGCCACACCCCAACCCCACCACCAACTGCCACACCCCACCACCACCACCAACTGCTACACCAAACCACCACCAACTGCCACACCCCCACCACCATCACCAACTGGCACAACCCAACACCACCACCAACTGCCATATGCCACCACCACCACTACTACCACCAACTGCCACACCCCACCATCACCACCAACTGCCACACCCCAACACCACTACCAACTGCCACACCCCACCACCACCAACTTCGACACCCCACCACCACCACCAACTGCCACACCCCACCACCACCAACTGCCACACCCTACCACTACCACCAACTGCCACACCCTAACACCACCACCAACGGCCACACCCGACCACCACCAGCTGCCACACCCAACAACCACCAACTGCCTCACCCCACCACCACCACCAACTGCCACACTCCACCACCACCACCAACTGCCACACCCCACCACCATCACTAACTGCCACACTCCACCACCACCAATTGCCATATCCCACCACCACCACCACCACTACCACCAACTGCCACACACCACCACGACCACCAACTGCCACTCCCCACCACCACCAACTGCCACATCCCACCACCACCAACTGCCACACCCTTCTACCACCACCAACTGCCACACTCCACCACCACCACCAATTGCCACACTCCACCTTCACCAACTGTCACATCCCACCACTACCACAACCACATCCAACTGCGACATCCCACCACCACCACCAACAACTGCCAAACCCCACCTCAACCACCAACTGCCACATCCCACCACCACCAACTGCCACAACCCACCACCACCTCCACCAGCTGCCACACCCCGCCACTACCAACTGCCACATCCTACCACCACCAACTGCCACACCCCACCACCATCATCTGCCACACCCCACCACCACTACCAACTGCCACACCCCAACACCACCAACAACTGCCACATCCCACCACCACCTCCACCACCACCACCAACTGCCACACCCCCCACAACCACCAACTGCCACACCCCACTACCACCAATTCCAGATCCCACCACCACCAACTGCCACACCCTAACACCACCAACTACCACACCCCACCACCACCAACTGCCAAACCCCTCCACCACCACCACCAACTGCCACATCCAACCACCACCACTACCACCAACTACCACACCCCCCACAACCACCAACTGCCACACCCCACTCCCACCAATTCCAGATCTCACCACCACTTACTGCCACACCTTAACACCACCAACTGCCACACCCCACCACCACCAACTTCCACACCCCACCACACCACCAACTGCCACACCCCACCACCACCAACTGCCACACCCTTCTACCACCACCAACTGCCACACGCCACCACCACCACCAACTGCCACACCCCACTACCACCACCAACTGTCAAACCCCACCACCACCAACTGCCACATCCCACTACCACCAACTGCCACACCCCACCACCACCAACTGCCACACCCTGCCATCACCACCAACTGCCACACCCCAACACCACCACCAACGGCCACACCCGACACCACCGACTGCCACACCCAACGACCACCAACTGCCTCACCCCACCACCACCACCAACTGCCACACCCCACCACCACCACCAACTGCCACATCCCACCACCACCACCACCAACTGCCACATCCTACCACCACCACAACCAACTGCCACATCCCACCACCACCACCAATTGCCACATCCCACCACCACCACCACCAACTGCCACATCCCACCACCACCACAACTACCATCAACTGCCACACCCCACCACCACCACCACCAAATGCCACACCCCACCACAACCAACTGCCACATCCCACCACCACCACCAATTGCCACATCCCACCACCACCACCACCAACTGCCACACCCCACCACCACCACCAACTGCCACACCCCAACACCACCACCAACTGCCACACCCCACCACCACCAACTTCCACACCCCACCACCACCACCAATTGCCACACCCCACCACCACCAACTGCCACACCCCAACACCACCACCAACTGCCACACCCTAACACCACCCCCAATAGTTAATAAATGGAATGCACTAGGAAGTGATGTGGTGGAGGCTGACTCCATACACAGTTTCAAATGTAGATATGATAGAGCCCAGTAGGCTCAGGAATCTGTACACCAGTTGATTGACAGTTGAGAGGCGGGACCAAAGAGCCAAAGCTAAACCCCCGCAAGCACAATTAGGTGAGTACAATTAGGTGAATACCAACGGCCACACCCGACCACCACCAGCTGCCACACCCAACAACCACCAGCTGCCTCACCCCACCACCACCACTAACTGCCACACTCCAACACCACCACCAACTGCCACACCCCACCACCATCACTAACTGCCACACTCCACCACCACCAATTGCCACATCCCACCACCACCACCACCACTACCACCAACTGCCACACACCACCACGACCACCAGCTGCCACTCCCCACCACCACGAACTGCCACATCCCACCACCACCAACTGCCACACCCTTCTACCACCACCAACTGCCACACTCCACCACCACCACCAATTGCCTCACTCCACCTTCACCAACTGTCACATCCCACCACTACCACAACCACATCCAACTGCGACATCCCACCACCACCACCAACAACTGCCAAACCCCACCTCAACCACCAACTGCCACATCCCACCACCACCAACTGCCACAACCCACCACCACCTCCACAAGCTGCCACACCCCACCACTACCAACTGCCACATCCTACCACCACCAACTGCCACACCCCACCATTGTCATCTGCCACACCCCACCACCACTACCAACTGCCACAACCCAACACCACCAACAACTGCCACATCCCACCACCACCTCCACTACCACCACCAACTGCCACACCCCACTACCACCAATTCCACATCCCACCACCACCAACTGCCACACCCCACCACCACCAACTGCCACACCCTACCACCACCAACAACTGCCACACCCCAACACCACCACCAACGGCCACACCCAACCACCACCAACTGCCACACCCCACCACCACCAACTGCCACACCCCACCACCACCACCAACAGCCACACCCCACCACCACCACCAACTGCCACACCCAACCACCACCAACTGCCACATCCCACCACAACCACCACCTCCAATTGCCACCTTCCATTACCACCAACTGCCACATCCCACCACCACCACCACTACCACCAACTGCCACACCCCACCACCACCACCAACTGCCACACCCCACTACCACCACCAACTGTCAAACCCCACCACCACCAACTGCCACATCCCACTACCACCAACTGCCACACCCCACCACCACCAACTGCCACACCCCACCACCACCAACTGCCGCACCCCAACACCACCACCAACGGACACACCCGACACCACCAACTGCCACACCCAACGACCACCAACTGCCTCACCCCACCACCACCACCAACTGCCACACCCCGCCACCACCAACAACTGCCACATCCCACCACCACCACCACCAACTGCCACATCCTAGCACCACCACCACCACAACAAACTGCCACATCCCACCACCACCACCAATTGCCACATCCCACCACCACCACCACCAACTGCCACATCCCACCACCACCACCACAACCAACTGCCACATCCCACCACCACCACCACCACCACCATCTGCCACACCCCACCACCAACACCAACTGCCACACTCCACCACCACCAACTAGCTTCTAAATGCCACATCCCACCACCACCACTAATAGCCACACCCCACCACCACCACTAATAGCCACACCTCACCACTACCACCTGCCACATTCCACCACCCTCACCACCTTCAACGGCCACATCCCACCACCACAACCAACTGCCACGTCGCGCCACCTCCACCGACTGCCACATCCCACCACCACCACCACTACCACCACCAACAACCACATCCCACCACCACCAACTGCCATACCCCACCATCACCACCACTACCACTAATTGCCACACCCCACCACCACCACCAACCGCCACACCCCACCACCGCTAACTGCCATATCCCATCACCACCAACTGCACACCCCACCACCACCAACTGCCACACTCCACTACCAACTGCCACATCCCACCTCCACCACCAACTGCCACACCCCACCACCACCACCAACTGCCACATCCCACCACCACCAACTGCTACACCCAACCACCACCAATTGCCACACCCCACCACCATCACCAACTGCCACACCCCAACACCACCACTAAGTGCCATATCCCACCACCACCACTACTACCACCAACTGCCACACCCCACCACCACCACAAACTGCCACACTCCACCACCACCAACTGCCACACCCCACCACCACCACCACCACCACAACCACCAACTGCCAGTCCCCACCACCACCACCAACTGTCACACCCCACCACCACCACAAACTGCCACACTCCACCACCACCAACTGCCACACCCCACCACCACCACCACCACTACCATCAACTGCCACACCCCACCACCACCACTAACTGCCACACCCCACCACCACCACAAACTGCCACACCCCACCACCACCACAAACTGCCACACTCCACCACCACCAACTGCCACACCCCACCACCACCACCACCACAACCACCAACTGCCACTCCCCACCACCACCACCAACTGTCACACCCCACCACCACCACCATCAACTGCCACTCCCCACCACCACCACTAATTGCCACACCCTACCACCACCAACAACCACATCCCACCACCACCAACTGCCACACCCCACCACCATCACCACTACCACTAATTGCCACACCCCACCAACACTAACTACCACATCCCACCACCATCACCACTACCACTAATTGCCACACCCCACCACCACCACCAACCGCCTTACCCAACAACCACCTACTGCCATATCCTACTACCACCACCAACTGCCACACCCCACCACCACCACCTACTACCACACCCCACCACCACCACCAAAAGCCACACCCCAACCACCACCAACTGCCACATCCCACCACCACCACCACCACCACCACCAACTGCCACACCCCACCACCACCACCAACTGCCACATCCCACCACCACCAACTGCCACACCCCACCACCACCAACTGCCAAACCCTACCACCACCACCAACTGCCACACCCCAACACCACCACCAACGGCCACACCCGACCACCACCAACTGCCTCACCCCACCACCACCACCAACTGCCACACCCCACCACCACCCCCAACTGCCATATCCCACCACCAACACCACAACCTCGACCACCAACTGCCACACCCCACCACCACCACCAACTGCCACACCCCACCACCACCACCAACTGCCACACTCCACCACCACCAACTGCCACATCCCACCACCACCACCACCACTACCATCAACTGCCACACCCCACCACTACCACTAACTGCCACACCCCACAACCACCAACTGCCACATCCCACCACCACCAACTGCCACACCCCACTACCACCACCAACTGCCACATCCCACCACCACCAACTGCCACAACCCACCACCACCTCCACCAGCTGCCACACCCCACCACTACCAACTGCCACATCCTACCACCACCAACTGCCACACCCCACCATTGTCATCTGCCACACCCCACCACCACTACCAACTGCCACAACCCAACACCACCAACAACTGCCACATCCCACCACCACCTCCACCACCACCACCAACTGCCACACCCCACTACCACCAATTCCACATCCCACCACCACCAACTGCCACACCCCACCACCACCAACTGCCACACCCTACCACCACCAACAACTGCCACACCCCAACACCACCACCAACGGCCACACCCAACCACCACCAACTGCCACACCCCACCACCACCAACTGCCACACCCCACCACCACCACCAACAGCCACACCCCACCACCACCACCAACTGCCACACCCAACCACCCCTAACTGCCACATCCCACCACAACCACCACCTCCAATTGCCACCTTCCATTACCACCAACTGCCACATCCCACCACCACCACCACTACCACCAACTGCCACGCCCCACCACCACCACCAACTGCCACACCCCACTACCACCACCAACTGACAAACCCCACCACCACCAACTGCCACATCCCACTACCACTAACTGCCACACCCCACCACCACCAACTGCCACATCCCACTACCACTAACTGCCACACCCCACCACCACCACCAACCGCCTTACCCAACAACCACCTACTGCCATATCCTACTACCACCACCAACTGCCACACCCCACCACCACCACCTACTACCACACCCCACCACCACCACCAAAAGCCACACCCCAACCACCACCAACTGCCACATCCCACCACCACCACCACCACCACCACCAACTGCCACACCCCACCACCACCACCAACTGCCACATCCCACCACCACCAACTGCCACACCCCACCACCACCAACTGCCAAACCCTACCACCACCACCAACTGCCACACCCCAACACCACCACCAACGGCCACACCCGACCACCACCAACTGCCTCACCCCACCACCACCACCAACTGCCACACCCCACCACCACCCCCAACTGCCATATCCCACCACCAACACCACAACCTCGACCACCAACTGCCACACCCCACCACCACCACCAACTGCCACACCCCACCACCACCACCAACTGCCACACTCCACCACCACCAACTGCCACATCCCACCACCACCACCACCACTACCATCAACTGCCACACCCCACCACTACCACTAACTGCCACACCCCACAACCACCAACTGCCACATCCCACCACCACCAACTGCCACACCCCACTACCACCACCAACTGCCACATCCCACCACCACCAATTGCCACAACCCACCACCACCTCCACCAGCTGCCACACCCCACCACTACCAACTGCCACATCCTACCACCACCAACTGCCACACCCCACCATTGTCATCTGCCACACCCCACCACCACTACCAACTGCCACAACCCAACACCACCAACAACTGCTACATCCCACCACCACCTCCACCACCACCACCAACTGCCACACCCCACTACCACCAATTCCACATCCCACCACCACCAACTGCCACACCCCACCACCACCAACTGCCACACCCTACCACCACCAACAACTGCCACACCCCAACACCACCACCAACGGCCACACCCAACCACCACCAACTGCCACACCCCACCACCACCAACTGCCACACCCCACCACCACCACCAACAGCCACACCCCACCACCACCACCAACTGCCACACCCAACCACCCCTAACTGCCACATCCCACCACAACCACCACCTCCAATTGCCACCTTCCATTACCACCAACTGCCACATCCCACCACAACAGTAGTAGGGATGGCAACGCACAGGGGATTTTTTTTTGGGGGGGAGAAAAATCCCCTGTACGTTGCCAGGGTTTTCAGGTGAATTTGGGGGGGGAAAAAAAGGGGTCTGTGCGTTGCCAGGGTTTTCAGGTGAATTTGGGGGGTCACAGATTTGGAATTAGGGAATTCGTATAAAGAAAAATAATGTCATACGAGTTTGTTACAGTTCCTATGAGAAAAATAATTTCCGAGACATAGAAGTTTGTTAAGGCCTTATGGGACAAATTCAAGTAACGTATGTAGCTCTTTAGGGCTTCCAGGAGAACTCTACGGACATGTTTTACATGTTTTCAACTTACAAAATCGTCTATGTAAGCCTTAGTTATTCATATAAATTTAGAAAAACACCTGTGTAAGTCATGGTTTTCAGGGTTTCGTACATCACACCCCCCTCCCTCCCCCCTTACCTCGCAATCTCTCGCGTCACCTTTATTTACCTTACGCCCGGCCAGCCAGACCTCTTATCTTATCTTCTCCATAATAATATCTGGACCGTCCCTCCTCTCTCTCTCTCTCTCCTTTCATTCAGTTCAACTATTTTCCAACATCGTATGTTTGCTCCTTTTCATTAAGCAAGTCAGTTTTACACAAATAAATCATGTTAGTAAGCATGTTCTAGCTCACGTTCCCCCACCTTAGTCCCCTGTCGTATAATGAATACTATCATTCCAATCCCTCTAAAATTTTAAATAATCATATTTCAAATGTAGTTCAATACAGTAATTTAGTTACCAAGCTCCAGCGCTTGTCCTCCGCCTTAGCTCTCTCTCGTATCTTCGTTAGTATCAGTCCAATTTCCCTGAAATTTTTACCCTCTGTATTTCGGGACACCGTAAATAAGATCAAAACAGTTACCAAGCTCCAGCTCTTGTCCTCCGCCTTAGCTCTCTCTCGTATCTTCGTTAGTATCAGTCCAATTTCCCTGATATTTCTACCCTCTGTATTTCAGGCACCGTAAATAAGATCAAAACAGTTACCAAGCTCCAGCGCTTGTCCTCCGCCTTAGTTCTCTTTCGTATCTTTGTAAATAAACCATCAATTTCCCTTAAATTGTTACCCTCTGTATTTCAGACACCGTAAATAAAATCAAGTCAGTTATCGAGCTCCAGCTCTCGTCCCCGCCTTAATTCTCTTTCGTATCTTTGTAAATAACCCATCAATTTCCCTAAAATTAAAAGCAGACATACTTCAAAGTTAGTAAATAAGATCAAGTCAGTTACTGAGCTCCAGCTCTCGTCCCCCACCCTCTTCCACCCTCAAGTCTTTGTAAATAACCCATCAATTTCCCTAAAATTTAAAGCAGACATACTTCAAAGTTAGTAAATAAAATCAAGTCAGTTATCGAGCTCCAGCTCTCGTCCCCGCCTTAGTTCTCTTTCATATCTTTGTAAATAAACCATCAATTTCCCTGAAATTTTTACCCGCTGTATTTCAGACATAGTAAATATGAAGTAAACAATTATAAAACTCTAGCTCTTGTCCTCTGTCCAAGCTCACTTTTGTAAAATCATTACTCTCAGTCCAAATCACCCAACTACATTTTCAGACATAGTAAATAAAAACCAGTTCAGTTATCAAGTTTCAACTCTTGTGCCCCAGCTTAGTTCATTTGTACAAGTTCTTTATTTTCCAACTAAATCACCCTGAGATTTAAGATCACCGTATTTCTAACGTAGTAAAATTAATCGGGGCATTAACCAAGCTCCATTTCCTCAGCCTTAGATCATCAGACATAAATATATTCGATCAAGTCCCTCTCCAGCCTATCTGTTTATCAGAGTATTTACTTTACCCTTCTCATCCCCAACGTATCAAAACCTTCAATAATCATACTGTATTTGCATATTTTCTCTATATTCAGCTGTGTTCTTCACATTTTGTCCATGTTTTCTATGTTCACTCCATGTTCTTCAAATGTTCACAGTCCCATTCAGTTTATATTTTCACAAGTATCTCCATTTTTTCTATAATCTTTCTCTTAGTCTCATTACTTTCTCTACAAATTCTAGTCATATTTTCTATGTTTTCATGTTCATCACATGTTCTCTTTACAACTTTTATACTCAATATTCATGCTAACTTCCATATTTTGTGTTCTTTGCAATATTCATGTTCCTCTACAAGTTCATGTTCCTCACAAGATCACTTCGTTTTTTCACCTTCACTTACATGTTTTCTACATTCTTTGTCATATTCTCCATGTTCTTCACAAGTCCATTGTTCATTCTTTGTATTCCCTATTCTCCTTATCATGTTTTCATGTCCACTGTATTCATCAACTTTTCTTACATATGTTCTTTGCCATGTTCCCCATATGTTCTCTGGGTTTTTCCCCTATCTAACATTCCTTAACTAAAAAAATCTTTCACCAATCAACTAAAACATAGTCACTTTCGTCATTTCTCAAGTAAACTTATTATCCAGTCAACTAAAAATAGTCAGAAATAGCCTCGTTCAACACTGTTCTTAACTAAAAACCTTTCTCTTAGCTAAAAATTGTCAAAGGAAACTTTTTTCAGCACTTTCTTAACAGGCGCTATGTTTCATCAAGAAAAATTGTCAAAGGAAACTTTCCAAAACTGTTCATAACTAGCTTTTATCCATCGTCAATCAACTAAAAATAATAACTTTCATCATTTCTTAACTAAACTTATTCCCCAGTCATCAGAAAATAACCGTGTTCATCATGTTTCATTGTCATTTCATAACTAAAATTATCTGCCAATCATCAGAAAAAGTCATGTTCATCATGTTTTGGCTTTTGCTCAACTAAAAGTATTCATCGGTCAACTAAAAATAGTTACTTCATCATGTTTCCTTGTCATTTCTTAACTGAAATATCACTTCTCTCATCTGAAATAGTCAGGATTAATCTCATTCAACACCGTTCTTAACTAAAGTAACCTTTTGCTTAGCTAAAAATTGTCAAAGGAATCTTTCAGCACTGTTCATAACTAACTTTATCCATCGTCAAGTAAGAAAATATAGTCAAAGATATCTATCATCGTCGTTCTTAACTGCCCTTTATACTTTGTGGAGCACTAAAAATAGTCAAATGTAACTTTTTCAACACTTTCGTAACTAAAATTATATGTCGCTAAGTAAGAAAAATAGTCAAATGTAACTTTTTCAGCACTTTCGTAAAAAAAATTATATGTCGTCAAGTACGAAAAATAGTCAAAGGTGCTCTCCGTGACACCAAAGTTACTCTTCGAGAAATCAAAGACACTCTTCAATACATCAAGGACTTACTCAAAGATACCAAAGTTACACTCTAAGACCTCCTTCGAGACATCAAAGACATCCTTTAAGACTTCAAGGGCACTCTTCGAGATATCAAAAGACACTCTCAAACACTCAAAATTTACTCGCATCCTCAAAGTTATTCTCAGAGTCATCAAAAAGTTAATCTCAGTCATCAAAATGCTATTCTCTAAGTAGCCTTTCGTTCATCAGAGAAACTTTCTAAGACATCTTCGTTCATTAAAGTTAATCTCAGAGGCATAAAAGTTATTCTCGGAGCTATCAAAATTAATCTCTAAAACAACAAAAGTTAATCTCTGTCATCAAAGTTGATCTGCAAGATATCTTCGAGACGTCAAAGTTACTTTTCATTACATCAAAGACGCATTCAAATACTACCCATGTTCTCA
Organism: Procambarus clarkii; assembly: GCF_040958095.1. Lineage (NCBI taxonomy): Eukaryota > Metazoa > Arthropoda > Malacostraca > Decapoda > Cambaridae > Procambarus > Procambarus clarkii. The sequence continues at coordinate 39,681,032 of NC_091172.1, forward strand.
GAAGTCATTCTCTAAGCCATCAATGTTCTTCTCTAAGACATAAAAGTTATTCTCTATGTCATCAAAAAGTTATTCTCTGAGCTAACAAAATACTACCCATGTTCTCAGAAGTCATTCTCCAATTCGTCAATGTTGTTTCAAAGACATCAAAGTTAATCTCAGAGTTATCCAAAGACATTCTCAAAGTCATCTAAAGTTATTCTCTAAGACATCAAAGTTATTCTAAGAGTTATCAAAAGTTATTCGCAGTCATGTTATGTTATTCTCTAACTCACTTCCATTCATCAAAGACATTCTCTAAGCCCTCAAAGTTATTCTCTAAGACAGCAAAGTCATTCCCAGAGTCATCAAAAAGTTATTCTTCGAAACATAAAATTTGCTCTGTAAGATATCTTCGTTCATCAAACTTATTCTCTGAGATATCTAAAGTTATTCTCAGAACAATCAAAAGTTATTCTAAGACAACAAAAGTTATTCTCAGAGCTACCCAAAGCTATTCTCAGAGTCACCTTCGTTCGTCAGAGAAACTTTCAAAACATCTTTGTTCAACAAACTTGTTTTCAAAGTCATCAAAAGTTAATCTAAGACATCTGCTTTCATCAAAGTTATTTTCAGAGACATCTAAAGTTATTATGTAAGACATAAAAGTTATTCTCAGAGACATCAAATGTTATTCTCGAAGTCATCAAAGATATTTTCAGAGACATCTAAAGTTAATTTCTATGTTATAAAGTTATTCTCAGAGACATCTAAAGTTAATCTTGGTCATCAAAGTTGTTCTCTAAACATCAATGTTGATCTCTAAGTCACCTTTGTTCATCAAAGAAACTCTCCTTCTTCCATCAAGTTATACTTTAAGACAACATTGTTGTTCTCTAAGACATCTTCAGGCATAAAATTTCTCCCCAAATGTAACTAGTTCAGCTTTTCATATCAAACTTACACTTCTGTTAAATATATTTTCTTAGACATTTTACCTTTTAAACTGTTCTCTGAACTACACTGTTCAAACCTACGTAACCTATCCTCTCCACCCAATGTTACTTAGTTAACGTAACGTTCCTAAACCTAACTTTACCTATCCTATCCTAACATAACTTACCTTACCTTACCTACCTTTCCTAACTTAACCTGCTTAACCTATCTTACCTAACTTTACCTATATTACCTTACCATACCTTACCTATCTTACCTGACTTTACCTATCTTACCTAACTTAACCTGCATAACCTAACTTTACCTATGTTACCTTACCTACCTTACCTATCTTACCTAACCTAACCTAACCTAACTTTACCTATGTTACCTTACCTTACCTACCTTTCCTAACTTAACCTGCTTAACCTATCTTACCTAACTTTACCTATGTTACCTTACCTTACCTACCTTTCCTAACTTAACCTGCTTAACCTATCTTACCTATCTTACCTAACTTTACCTATCTTACCTAACTTTACCTATGTTACCTTACCTTACCTACCTTTCCTAACTTTACCTATCTTACCTAACTTACCTACATTACCTAACTTAACTTAACCTGCTTAACCTAACTTACCTTACCTTACCTAACTTATATAACTTATCTTACCTATCTTAACGTAACCTAACTTGCTTTACCTAACTTAATCTTACATTCCCAAACTGATGTATCCTAACTTATCTAGTCAAACCAGACATGATCTAACTTAAGTATTCCTTCTTGTCTTTGTGTTTCGTCAATCATTGTCTCATATTCATTTACTCATTTCATTAGTTAACTTCTCAAATGGTCACTTATGCATTTCAAGTGCTATTTTGTTAGAGATTGGATATTTAAGCATTTCAAAGAATTATAATTTCTCAAATGGACGTTTTGCATTTCAAGTGCTATTTGTTAGAGATTGGATATTTAAGCATTTCAAAGAATTTTTGTTATATATGGGCATTTACTCATTTCAAGGGATAATTTCTCAAATGGACGTTTTTGCATTTCAAGTGTTATTTGTTTAAGATTGGGTGTTTAACCATTTCAAAGGATTTTTGTTATATATGGGAACTTACTCGTTTCAAGGGCTAATTTCTCAAATGGTAATTTTTGCAGATCAAGGGTTATTTGTTAAAGTTCATCAAGTTGCCCATAAGTTGTATTTATTATGTTTGTTATCATTTATTCTTATTCCCCAACCCTTTAACCTAACCTTTCAGATGTAGTTTGTTGAATATATTATCCTTTTCCTAACCTTTCAGATGTAGTTTTGTTTCTCCTTTTTGTATATTTTTACCCAAACCCACCATCCCACTTAACCTTCTTTCCTTCTTTTTACTTTGTTTTCACATATAAGTTCATTCTTTATCATAGTAATAATAAAAATTACAATAGTAAAGAATCAGATCTACTAAGACTTGAAATTGAGAAACAAGAGCTCAAGGGAGTGAGAGCATGAAAGAAGAGCAAATGAGGGAGAGAGAGGAGGCGGAAGAAAATGGGACCAAAGAAGAGAGAATGAGAGAGAGTGTGGGCATGGGAGCACTAAGACTTGAATTTGAGAAAAAGAAAAACTAAGTGAATGAGAGTGAGGGTGTGAGAATGGGAGCATTAAGACTTGAATTTGAGAAACAAGAGAGCAAGTGAGTGAGAGCATGAAAAGAGGAGAAAAGAGTAAGAGAGGGGGGGAGAGGAAGAGCATTGGAGCACTAAGACTTGAATTTGAGAAAAAGAAAAACTAAGTGAATGAGAGTGAGGGTGTGAGAATGGGGGCATTAAGACTTGAATTTGAGAAAGAAGAGAGCATTTGAGCAAATGAGGGAGAGAGAGGGGGAGGAAGAGAGAGAATAAGGGAGAGAGATAGAAAAGGAGGTTAGAAGGAGTAGGAGAATCAAAGTAAAAGAAGGAAAGAAGGTTAAGTGGGATGGTGGGTTTGGGTAAAAATATACAAAAAGGAGAAACAAAACTACATCTGAAAGGTTAGGAAAAGGATAATATATTCAACAAACTACATCTGAAAGGTTAGGTTAAAGGGTTGGGGAATAAGAATAAATGATAACAAACATAATAAATACAACTTATGGGCAACTTGATGAACTTTAACAAATAACCCTTGATCTGCAAAAATTACCATTTGAGAAATTAGCCCTTGAAACGAGTAAGTTCCCATATATAACAAAAATCCTTTGAAATGGTTAAACACCCAATCTTAAACAAATAACACTTGAAATGCAAAAACGTCCATTTGAGAAATTATCCCTTGAAATGAGTAAATGCCCATATATAACAAAAATTCTTTGAAATGCTTAAATATCCAATCTCTAACAAATAGCACTTGAAATGCAAAACGTCCATTTGAGAAATTATAATTCTTTGAAATGCTTAAATATCCAATCTCTAACAAAATAGCACTTGAAATGCATAAGTGACCATTTGAGAAATTAACTAATGAAATGAGTAAATGAATATGAGACAATGATTGCCGAAACACAAAGACAAGAAGGAATACTTAAGTTAGATCATGTCTGGTCTGGTTTGACTAGATAAGTTAGGATACATCAGTTTGGGAATGTAAGATTAAGTTAGGTAAAGCAAGTTAGGTTACGTTAAGATAGGTAAGATAAGTTATATAAGTTAGGTAAGGTAAGGTAAGTTAGGTTAAGCAGGTTAAGTTAAGTTAGGTAATGTAGGTAAGTTAGGTAAGATAGGTAAAGTTAGGAAAGGTAGGTAAGGTAAGGTAACATAGGTAAAGTTAGGTAAGATAGGTAAAGTTAGGTAAGATAGGTAAGATAGGTTAAGCAGGTTAAGTTAGGAAAGGTAGGTAAGGTAAGGTAACATAGGTAAAGTTAGGTAAGATAGGTTAAGCAGGTTAAGTTAGGAAAGGTAGGTAAGGTAAGGTAACATAGGTAAAGTTAGGTTAGGTTAGGTTAGGTAAGATAGGTAAGGTAGGTAAGGTAACATAGGTAAAGTTAGGTTATGCAGGTTAAGTTAGGTAAGATAGGTAAAGTCAGGTAAGATAGGTAAGGTATGGTAAGGTAATATAGGTAAAGTTAGGTAAGATAGGTTAAGCAGGTTAAGTTAGGAAAGGTAGGTAAGGTAAGGTAAGTTATGTTAGGATAGGATAGGTAAAGTTAGGTTTAGGAACGTTACGTTAACTAAGTAACATTGGGTGGAGAGGATAGGTTACGTAGGTTTGAACAGTGTAGTTCAGAGAACAGTTTAAAAGGTAAAATGTCTAAGAAAATATATTTAACAGAAGTGTAAGTTTGATATGAAAAGCTGAACTAGTTACATTTGGGGAGAAATTTTATGCCTGAAGATGTCTTAGAGAACAACAATGTTGTCTTAAAGTATAACTTGATGGAAGAAGGAGAGTTTCTTTGATGAACAAAGGTGACTTAGAGATCAACATTGATGTTTAGAGAACAACTTTGATGACCAAGATTAACTTTAGATGTCTCTGAGAATAACTTTATAACATAGAAATTAACTTTAGATGTCTCTGAAAATATCTTTGATGACTTCGAGAATAACATTTGATGTCTCTGAGAATAACTTTTATGTCTTACATAATAACTTTAGATGTCTCTGAAAATAACTTTGATGAAAGCAGATGTCTTAGATTAACTTTTGATGACTTTGAAAACAAGTTTGTTGAACAAAGATGTTTTGAAAGTTTCTCTGACGAACGAAGGTGACTCTGAGAATAGCTTTGGGTAGCTCTGAGAATAACTTTTGTTGTCTTAGAATAACTTTTGATTGTTCTGAGAATAACTTTAGATATCTCTGAGAATAAGTTTGATGAACGAAGATATCTTACAGAGCAAATTTTATGTTTCGAAGAATAACTTTTTGATGACTCTGGGAATGACTTTGCTGTCTTAGAGAATAACTTTGAGGGCTTAGAGAATGTCTTTGATGAATGGAAGTGAGTTAGAGAATAACATAACATGACTGCGAATAACTTTTGATAACTCTTAGAATAACTTTGATGTCTTAGAGAATAACTTTAGATGACTTTGAGAATGTCTTTGGATAACTCTGAGATTAACTTTGATGTCTTTGAAACAACATTGACGAATTGGAGAATGACTTCTGAGAACATGGGTAGTATTTTGTTAGCTCAGAGAATAACTTTTTGATGACATAGAGAATAACTTTTATGTCTTAGAGAAGAACATTGATGGCTTAGAGAATGACTTCTGAGAACATGGGTAGTATTTGAATGCGTCTTTGATGTAATGAAAAGTAACTTTGACGTCTCGAAGATATCTTGCAGATCAACTTTGATGACAGAGATTAACTTTTGTTGTTTTAGAGATTAATTTTGATAGCTCCGAGAATAACTTTTATGCCTCTGAGATTAACTTTAATGAACGAAGATGTCTTAGAAAGTTTCTCTGATGAACGAAAGGCTACTTAGAGAATAGCATTTTGATGACTGAGATTAACTTTTTGATGACTCTGAGAATAACTTTGAGGATGCGAGTAAATTTTGAGTGTTTGAGAGTGTCTTTTGATATCTCGAAGAGTGCCCTTGAAGTCTTAAAGGATGTCTTTGATGTCTCGAAGGAGGTCTTAGAGTGTAACTTTGGTATCTTTGAGTAAGTCCTTGATGTATTGAAGAGTGTCTTTGATTTCTCGAAGAGTAACTTTGGTGTCACGGAGAGCACCTTTGACTATTTTTCGTACTTGACGACATATAATTTTTTTTACGAAAGTGCTGAAAAAGTTACATTTGACTATTTTTCTTACTTAGCGACATATAATTTTAGTTACGAAAGTGTTGAAAAAGTTACATTTGACTATTTTTAGTGCTCCACAAAGTATAAAGGGCAGTTAAGAACGACGATGATAGATATCTTTGACTATATTTTCTTACTTGACGATGGATAAAGTTAGTTATGAACAGTGCTGAAAGATTCCTTTGACAATTTTTAGCTAAGCAAAAGGTTACTTTAGTTAAGAACGGTGTTGAATGAGATTAATCCTGACTATTTCAGATGAGAGAAGTGATATTTCAGTTAAGAAATGACAAGGAAACATGATGAAGTAACTATTTTTAGTTGACCGATGAATACTTTTAGTTGAGCAAAAGCCAAAACATGATGAACATGACTTTTTCTGATGATTGGCAGATAATTTTAGTTATGAAATGACAATGAAACATGATGAACACGGTTATTTTCTGATGACTGGGGAATAAGTTTAGTTAAGAAATGATGAAAGTTATTATTTTTAGTTGATTGACGATGGATAAAAGCTAGTTATGAACAGTTTTGGAAAGTTTCCTTTGACAATTTTTCTTGATGAAACATAGCGCCTGTTAAGAAAGTGCTGAAAAAAGTTTCCTTTGACAATTTTTAGCTAAGAGAAAGGTTTTTAGTTAAGAACAGTGTTGAACGAGGCTATTTCTGACTATTTTTAGTTGACTGGATAATAAGTTTACTTGAGAAATGACGAAAGTGACTATGTTTTAGTTGATTGGTGAAAGATTTTTTTAGTTAAGGAATGTTAGATAGGGGAAAAACCCAGAGAACATATGGGGAACATGGCAAAGAACATATGTAAGAAAAGTTGATGAATACAGTGGACATGAAAACATGATAAGGAGAATAGGGAATACAAAGAATGAACAATGGACTTGTGAAGAACATGGAGAATATGACAAAGAATGTAGAAAACATGTAAGTGAAGGTGAAAAAACGAAGTGATCTTGTGAGGAACATGAACTTGTAGAGGAACATGAATATTGCAAAGAACACAAAATATGGAAGTTAGCATGAATATTGAGTATAAAAGTTGTAAAGAGAACATGTGATGAACATGAAAACATAGAAAATATGACTAGAATTTGTAGAGAAAGTAATGAGACTAAGAGAAAGATTATAGAAAAAATGGAGATACTTGTGAAAATATAAACTGAATGGGACTGTGAACATTTGAAGAACATGGAGTGAACATAGAAAACATGGACAAAATGTGAAGAACACAGCTGAATATAGAGAAAATATGCAAATACAGTATGATTATTGAAGGTTTTGATACGTTGGGGATGAGAAGGGTAAAGTAAATACTCTGATAAACAGATAGGCTGGAGAGGGACTTGATCGAATATATTTATGTCTGATGATCTAAGGCTGAGGAAATGGAGCTTGGTTAATGCCCCGATTAATTTTACTACGTTAGAAATACGGTGATCTTAAATCTCAGGGTGATTTAGTTGGAAAATAAAGAACTTGTACAAATGAACTAAGCTGGGGCACAAGAGTTGAAACTTGATAACTGAACTGGTTTTTATTTACTATGTCTGAAAATGTAGTTGGGTGATTTGGACTGAGAGTAATGATTTTACAAAAGTGAGCTTGGACAGAGGACAAGAGCTAGAGTTTTATAATTGTTTACTTCATATTTACTATGTCTGAAATACAGCGGGTAAAAATTTCAGGGAAATTGATGGTTTATTTACAAAGATATGAAAGAGAACTAAGGCGGGGACGAGAGCTGGAGCTCGATAACTGACTTGATTTTATTTACTAACTTTGAAGTATGTCTGCTTTAAATTTTAGGGAAATTGATGGGTTATTTACAAAGACTTGAGGGTGGAAGAGGGTGGGGGACGAGAGCTGGAGCTCAGTAACTGACTTGATCTTATTTACTAACTTTGAAGTATGTCTGCTTTTAATTTTAGGGAAATTGATGGGTTATTTACAAAGATACGAAAGAGAATTAAGGCGGGGACGAGAGCTGGAGCTCGATAACTGACTTGATTTTATTTACGGTGTCTGAAATACAGAGGGTAACAATTTAAGGGAAATTGATGGTTTATTTACAAAGATACGAAAGAGAACTAAGGCGGAGGACAAGCGCTGGAGCTTGGTAACTGTTTTGATCTTATTTACGGTGCCTGAAATACAGAGGGTAGAAATATCAGGGAAATTGGACTGATACTAACGAAGATACGAGAGAGAGCTAAGGCGGAGGACAAGAGCTGGAGCTTGGTAACTGTTTTGATCTTATTTACGGTGTCCCGAAATACAGAGGGTAAAAATTTCAGGGAAATTGGACTGATACTAACGAAGATACGAGAGAGAGCTAAGGCGGAGGACAAGCGCTGGAGCTTGGTAACTAAATTACTGTATTGAACTACATTTGAAATATGATTATTTAAAATTTTAGAGGGATTGGAATGATAGTATTCATTATACGACAGGGGACTAAGGTGGGGGAACGTGAGCTAGAACATGCTTACTAACATGATTTATTTGTGTAAAACTGACTTGCTTAATGAAAAGGAGCAAACATACGATGTTGGAAAATAGTTGAACTGAATGAAAGGAGAGAGAGAGAGAGAGGAGGGACGGTCCAGATATTATTATGGAGAAGATAAGATAAGAGGTCTGGCTGGCCGGGCGTAAGGTAAATAAAGGTGACGCGAGAGATTGCGAGGTAAGGGGGGAGGGAGGGGGGTGTGATGTACGAAACCCTGAAAACCATGACTTACACAGGTGTTTTTCTAAATTTATATGAATAACTAAGGCTTACATAGACGATTTTGTAAGTTGAAAACATGTAAAACATGTCCGTAGAGTTCTCCTGGAAGCCCTAAAGAGCTACATACGTTACTTGAATTTGTCCCATAAGGCCTTAACAAACTTCTATGTCTCGGAAATTATTTTTCTCATAGGAACTTTAACAAACTCGTATGACATTATTTTTCTTTATAAGAATTCCCTAATTCCAAATCTGTGACCCCCCAAATTCACCTGAAAACCCTGGCAACGCACAGACCCCTTTTTTCCCCCCCCCAAATTCACCTGAAAACCCTGGCAACGTACAGGGGATTTTTCTCCCCCCCAAAAAAAAATCCCCTGTGCGTTGCCATCCCTACTACTCACAACCACCAACTGCCACACCCCACCACCACCACCAACTGCCACACCCCACTACCACCACCAACTGTCAAACCCCACCACCACCAACTGCCACATCCCACTACCACCAACTGCCACACCCCACCACCACCAACTGCCACACCCCACCACCACCAACTGCCGCACCCCAACACCACCACCAACGGCCACACCCGACACCACCAACTGCCACACCCAACGACCACCAACTGCCTCACCCCACCACCACCACCAACTGCCACACCCCACCACCACCAACAACTGCCACATCCCACCACCACCACCACCAACTGCCACATCCTAGCACCACCACAACAAACTGCCACATCCCACCACCACCACCAATTGCCACATCCCACCACCACCACCACCAACTGCCACATCCCACCACCACCACCACAACCAACTGCCACATCCCACCACCACCACCACCACCACCATCTGCCACACCCCACCACCAACACCAACTGCCACACTCCACCACCACCAACTAGCTTCTAAATGCCACATCCCACCACCACCACTAATAGCCACACCCCACCACCACCACTAATAGCCACACCTCACCACTACCACCTGCCACATTCCACCACCCTCACCACCTTCAACGGCCACATCCCACCACCACATCCAACTGCCACGTCGCGCCACCTCCACCGACTGCCACATCCCACCACCACCACCACTACCACCACCAACAACCACATCCCACCACCACCAACTGCCATACCCCACCATCACCACCACTACCACTAATTGCCACACCCCACCACCACCACCAACCGCCACACCCCACCACCGCTAACTGCCATATCCCATCACCACCAACTGCACACCCCACCACCACCAACTGCCACACTCCACTACCAACTGCCACATCCCACCTCCACCACCAACTGCCACACCCCACCACCACCACCAACTGCCACATCCCACCACCACCAACTGCTACACCCAACCACCACCAATTGCCACACCCCACCACCATCACCAACTGCCACACCCCAACACCACCACTAAGTGCCATATCCCACCACCACCACTACTACCACCAACTGCCACACCCCACCACCACCACAAACTGCCACACTCCACCACCACCAACTGCCACACCCCACCACCACCACCACCACAACCACCAACTGCCACTCCCCACCACCACCACCAACTGCCTCACCCCACCACCACCACCAACTGCCACACCCCACCACCACCACCAACTGCCACACCCCACTACCACCACCAACTGTCAAACCCCACCACCACCAACTGCCACATCCCACTACCACCAACTGCCACACCCCACCACCACCAACTGCCACACCCCACCACCACCAACTGCCGCACCCCAACACCACCACCAACGGCCACACCCGACACCACCAACTGCCACACCCAACGACCACCAACTGCCTCACCCCACCACCACCACCAACTGCCACACCCCACCACCACCAACAACTGCCACATCCCACCACCACCACCACCAACTGCCACATCCTAGCACCACCACAACAAACTGCCACATCCCACCACCACCACCAATTGCCACATCCCACCACCACCACCACCAACTGCCACATCCCACCACCACCACCACAACCAACTGCCACATCCCACCACCACCACCACCACCACCATCTGCCACACCCCACCACCAACACCAACTGCCACACTCCACCACCACCAACTAGCTTCTAAATGCCACATCCCACCACCACCACTAATAGCCACACCCCACCACCACCACTAATAGCCACACCTCACCACTACCACCTGCCACATTCCACCACCCTCACCACCTTCAACGGCCACATCCCACCACCACATCCAACTGCCACGTCGCGCCACCTCCACCGACTGCCACATCCCACCACCACCACCACTACCACCACCAACAACCACATCCCACCACCACCAACTGCCATACCCCACCATCACCACCACTACCACTAATTGCCACACCCCACCACCACCACCAACCGCCACACCCCACCACCGCTAACTGCCATATCCCATCACCACCAACTGCACACCCCACCACCACCAACTGCCACACTCCACTACCAACTGCCACATCCCACCTCCACCACCAACTGCCACACCCCACCACCACCACCAACTGCCACATCCCACCACCACCAACTGCTACACCCAACCACCACCAATTGCCACACCCCACCACCATCACCAACTGCCACACCCCAACACCACCACTAAGTGCCATATCCCACCACCACCACTACTACCACCAACTGCCACACCCCACCACCACCACAAACTGCCACACTCCACCACCACCAACTGCCACACCCCACCACCACCACCACCACAACCACCAACTGCCACTCCCCACCACCACCACCAACTGCCTCACCCCACCACCACCACCAACTGCCACACCCCACCACCACCACCAACTGCCACACCCCACTACCACCACCAACTGTCAAACCCCACCACCACCAACTGCCACATCCCACTACCACCAACTGCCACACCCCACCACCACCAACTGCCACACCCCACCACCACCAACTGCCGCACCCCAACACCACCACCAACGGCCACACCCGACACCACCAACTGCCACACCCAACGACCACCAACTGCCTCACCCCACCACCACCACCAACTGCCACACCCCACCACCACCAACAACTGCCACATCCCACCACCACCACCACCAACTGCCACATCCTAGCACCACCACAACAAACTGCCACATCCCACCACCACCACCAATTGCCACATCCCACCACCACCACCACCAACTGCCACATCCCACCACCACCACCACAACCAACTGCCACATCCCACCACCACCACCACCATCTGCCACACCCCACCACCAACACCAACTGCCACACTCCACCACCACCAACTAGCTTCTAAATGCCACATCCCACCACCACCACTAATAGCCACACCCCACCACCACCACTAATAGCCACACCTCACCACTACCACCTGCCACATTCCACCACCCTCACCACCTTCAACGGCCACATCCCACCACCACATCCAACTGCCACGTCGCGCCACCTCCACCGACTGCCACATCCCACCACCACCACCACTACCACCACCAACAACCACATCCCACCACCACCAACTGCCATACCCCACCATCACCACCACTACCACTAATTGCCACACCCCACCACCACCACCAACCGCCACACCCCACCACCGCTAACTGCCATATCCCATCACCACCAACTGCACACCCCACCACCACCAACTGCCACACTCCACTACCAACTGCCACATCCCACCTCCACCACCAACTGCCACACCCCACCACCACCACCAACTGCCACATCCCACCACCACCAACTGCTACACCCAACCACCACCAATTGCCACACCCCACCACCATCACCAACTGCCACACCCCAACACCACCACTAAGTGCCATATCCCACCACCACCACTACTACCACCAACTGCCACACCCCACCACCACCACAAACTGCCACACTCCACCACCACCAACTGCCACACCCCACCACCACCACCACCACAACCACCAACTGCCACTCCCCACCACCACCACCAACTGCCTCACCCCACCACCACCACCAACTGCCACACCCCACCACCACCACCAACTGCCACACCCCACTACCACCACCAACTGTCAAACCCCACCACCACCAACTGCCACATCCCACTACCACCAACTGCCACACCCCACCACCACCAACTGCCACACCCCACCACCACCAACTGCCGCACCCCAACACCACCACCAACGGCCACACCCGACACCACCAACTGCCACACCCAACGACCACCAACTGCCTCACCCCACCACCACCACCAACTGCCACACCCCACCACCACCAACAACTGCCACATCCCACCACCACCACCACCAACTGCCACATCCTAGCACCACCACAACAAACTGCCACATCCCACCACCACCACCAATTGCCACATCCCACCACCACCACCACCAACTGCCACATCCCACCACCACCACCACAACCAACTGCCACATCCCACCACCACCACCACCATCTGCCACACCCCACCACCAACACCAACTGCCACACTCCACCACCACCAACTAGCTTCTAAATGCCACATCCCACCACCACCACTAATAGCCACACCCCACCACCACCACTAATAGCCACACCTCACCACTACCACCTGCCACATTCCACCACCCTCACCACCTTCAACGGCCACATCCCACCACCACATCCAACTGCCACGTCGCGCCACCTCCACCGACTGCCACATCCCACCACCACCACCACTACCACCACCAACAACCACATCCCACCACCACCAACTGCCATACCCCACCATCACCACCACTACCACTAATTGCCACACCCCACCACCACCACCAACCGCCACACCCCACCACCGCTAACTGCCATATCCCATCACCACCAACTGCACACCCCACCACCACCAACTGCCACACTCCACTACCAACTGCCACATCCCACCTCCACCACCAACTGCCACACCCCACCACCACCACCAACTGCCACATCCCACCACCACCAACTGCTACACCCAACCACCACCAATTGCCACACCCCACCACCATCACCAACTGCCACACCCCAACACCACCACTAAGTGCCATATCCCACCACCACCACTTCTACCACCAACTGCCACACCCCACCACCACCACAAACTGCCACACTCCACCACCACCAACTGCCACACCCCACCACCACCACCACCACAACCACCAACTGCCACTCCCCACCACCACCACCAACTGCCTCACCCCACCACCACCACCAACTGCCACACCCCACCACCACCACCAACTGCCACACCCCACTACCACCACCAACTGTCAAACCCCACCACCACCAACTGCCACATCCCACTACCACCAACTGCCACACCCCACCACCACCAACTGCCACACCCCACCACCACCAACTGCCGCACCCCAACACCACCACCAACGGCCACACCCGACACCACCAACTGCCACACCCAACGACCACCAACTGCCTCACCCCACCACCACCACCAACTGCCACACCCCACCACCACCAACAACTGCCACATCCCACCACCACCACCACCAACTGCCACATCCTAGCACCACCACAACAAACTGCCACATCCCACCACCACCACCAATTGCCACATCCCACCACCACCACCACCAACTGCCACATCCCACCACCACCACCACAACCAACTGCCACATCCCACCACCACCACCACCACCACCATCTGCCACACCCCACCACCAACACCAACTGCCACACTCCACCACCACCAACTAGCTTCTAAATGCCACATCCCACCACCACCACTAATAGCCACACCCCACCACCACCACTAATAGCCACACCTCACCACTACCACCTGCCACATTCCACCACCCTCACCACCTTCAACGGCCACATCCCACCACCACATCCAACTGCCACGTCGCGCCACCTCCACCGACTGCCACATCCCACCACCACCACCACTACCACCACCAACAACCACATCCCACCACCACCAACTGCCATACCCCACCATCACCACCACTACCACTAATTGCCACACCCCACCACCACCACCAACCGCCACACCCCACCACCGCTAACTGCCATATCCCATCACCACCAACTGCACACCCCACCACCACCAACTGCCACACTCCACTACCAACTGCCACATCCCACCTCCACCACCAACTGCCACACCCCACCACCACCACCAACTGCCACATCCCACCACCACCAACTGCTACACCCAACCACCACCAATTGCCACACCCCACCACCATCACCAACTGCCACACCCCAACACCACCACTAAGTGCCATATCCCACCACCACCACTACTACCACCAACTGCCACACCCCACCACCACCACAAACTGCCACACTCCACCACCACCAACTGCCACACCCCACCACCACCACCACCACAACCACCAACTGCCACTCCCCACCACCACCACCAACTGCCTCACCCCACCACCACCACCAACTGCCACACCCCACCACCACCCCCAACTGCCATATCCCACCACCAACACCACAACCTCGACCACCAACTGCCACACCCCACCACCACCACCAACTGCCACACCCCACCACCACCACCAACTGCCACACTCCACCACCACCAACTGCCACATCCCACCACCACCACCACCACTACCATCAACAGCCACACCCCACCACTACCACTAACTGCCACACCCCACAACCACCAACTGCCACATCCCACCACCACCAACTGCCAAACCCCACCTCAACCACCAACTGCCACATCCCACCACCACCAACTGCCACAACCCACCACCACCTCCACCAGCTGCCACACCCCACCACTACCAACTGCCACATCCTACCACCACCAACTGCCACACCCCACCATTGTCATCTGCCACACCCCACCACCACTACCAACTGCCACAACCCAACACCACCAACAACTGCCACATCCCACCACCACCTCCACCACCACCACCAACTGCCACACCCCACTACCACCAATTCCACATCCCACCACCACCAACTGCCACACCCCACCACCACCAACTGCCACACCCTACCACCACCAACAACTGCCACACCCCAACACAACCACCAACGCCAACACCCAACCACCACCAACTGCCACACCCCACCACCACCAACTGCCACACCCCACCACCACCACCAACAGCCACACCCCACCACCACCACCAACTGCCACACCCAACCACCCCCAACTGCCACATCCCACCACAACCACCACCTCCAATTGCCACCTTCCATTACCACCAACTGCCACATCCCACCACCACCACCACCACCACCAACTGCCACACCCCACCACCACCACCAACTGCCACACCCCACTACCACCACCAACTGTCAAACCCCACCACCACCAACTGCCACATCCCACTACCACCAACTGCCACACCCCACCACCACCACCAACTGCCACACCCCACCACCACCAACTGCCGCACCCCAACACCACCACCAACGGCCACACCCGACACCACCAACTGCCACACCCAACGACCACCAACTGCCTCACCCCACCACCACCACCAACTGCCACACCCCACCACCACCAACAACTGCCACATCCCACCACCACCACCACCAACTGCCACATCCTAGCACCACCACCACCACAACAAACTGCCACATCCCACCACCACCACCAATTGCCACATCCCACCACCACCACCACCAACTGCCACATCCCACCACCACCACCACAACCAACTGCCACATCCTACCACCACCACCACCACCACCATCTGCCACACCCCACCACCAACACCAACTGCCACACTCCACCACCACCAACTAGCTTCTAAATGCCACATCCCACCACCACCACTAATAGCCACACCCCACCACCACCACTAATAGCCACACCTCACCACTACCACCTGCCACATTCCACCACCCTCACCACCTTCAACGGCCACATCCAACCACCACAACCAACTGCCACGTCGCGCCACCTCCACCGACTGCCACATCCCACCACCACCACCACTACCACCACCAACAACCACATCCCACCACCACCAACTGCCATACCCCACCATCACCACCACTACCACTAATTGCCACACCCCACCACCACCACCAACCGCCACACCCCACCACCGCTAACTGCCATATCCCATCACCACCAACTGCACACCCCACCACCACCAACTGCCACACTCCACTACCAACTGCCACATCCCACCTCCACCACCAACTGCCACACCCCACCACCACCACCAACTGCCACATCCCACCACCACCAACTGCTACACCCAACCACCACCAATTGCCACACCCCACCACCATCACCAACTGCCACACCCCAACACCACCACTAAGTGCCATATCCCACCACCACCACTACTACCACCAACTGCCACACCCCACCACCACCACAAACTGCCACACTCCACCACCACCAACTGCCACACCCCACCACCACCACCACCACAACCACCAACTGCCACTCCCCACCACCACCACCAACTGTCACACCCCACCACCACCACAAACTGCCACACTCCACCACCACCAACTGCCACACCCCACCACCACCACCACCACTACCATCAACTGCCACACCCCACCACCACCACTAACTGCCACACCCCACCACCACCACAAACTGCCACACCCCACCACCACCACAAACTGCCACACCCCACCACCACCACAAACTGCCACACTCCACCACCACCAACTGCCACACCCCACCACCACCACCACCACAACCACCAACTGCCACTCCCCACCACCACCACCAACTGTCACACCCCACCACCACCACCATCAACTGCCACTCCCCACCACCACCACTAATTGCCACACCCTACCACCACCAACAACCACATCCCACCACCACCAACTGCCACACCCCACCACCATCACCACTACCACTAATTGCCACACCCCCCCAACACTAACTACCACATCCCACCACCATCACCACTACCACTAATTGCCACACCCCACCACCACCACCAACCGCCTTACCCAACAACCACCTACTGCCATATCCTACTACCACCACCAACTGCCACACCCCACCACCACCACCTACTACCACACCCCACCACCACCACCAAAAGCCACACCCCAACCACCACCAACTGCCACATCCCACCACCACCACCACCACTACCACCAACTGCCACACCCCACCACCACCACCAACTGCCACATCCCACCACCACCAACTGCCACACCCCACCACCACCAACTGCCAAACCCTACCACCACCACCAACTGCCACACCCCAACACCACCACCAACGGCCACACCCGACCACCACCAACTGCCTCACCCCACCACCACCACCAACTGCCACACCCCACCACCACCCCCAACTGCCATATCCCACCACCAACACCACAACCTCGACCACCAACTGCCACACCCCACCACCACCACCAACTGCCACACCCCACCACCACCACCAACTGCCACACTCCACCACCACCAACTGCCACATCCCACCACCACCACCACCACTACCATCAACTGCCACACCCCACCACTACCACTAACTGCCACACCCCACAACCACCAACTGCCACATCCCACCACCACCAACTGCCACACCCCACTACCACCACCAACTGCCAAACCCCACCACCACCAACTGCCACACCCCACCACCACTACCATCTGCCACATCCCACCACCACCAACTGCCACCCCTCACCACCACCATCTGCCACACCCCACCACCACCACCAACTGCCACACCCCAACCCCACCACCAACTGCCACACCCCACCACCATCACCAACTGCCACACCCCAACACCACCACCAACTGCCATATCCCACCACCACTACTACCACCAACTGCCACACCCCACCACCACCACCAACTGCCACACCCCACCACCACCACTAACTGCCACATCCCACCACCACCAACTGCCACACCCCACCACCATCACCAACTGCCACACCCCAACACCACCACCAACTGCCATATCCCACCACCACCACCACTACTACCACCAACTGCCACACCCCACCACCACCACCAACTGCCACACCCCACCACCACCACTAACTGCCACATCCCACCACCACCAATTGCCACACCCCACCACCACCAACTGCCACAGCCAACCACCACCAACTGCCACACCCCACCACCATCACCAACTGCCACACCCCAACACCACCACCAACTGCCATATCCCACTAACACCACCACCAAGTGCCATATCCCACTAACACCACCACCAACTGCCACACACCACCACTACTACCAGCTGCCACACCCAACCACCACCAACTGCCTCACCCCAAAACCACCACCAACTGCCACACCCCACAACCACCACCACCAGCTGCCACACCCCACCACCACCACCAACTGCCACACTCTATGTTACGGACCCGAGCCCAGCGTCCGAGCACGGAGCAGTGACGACCACGCCATCTGTGGGTCAGCTCCCGAAACCCCCTCCAAATGGACGACGCCATCGAGTGAGGATGAGATATACTGGCCACAAGGGCTAGTTTCCCGTCCTGATCGGCTCATAACACAGCCGCTGCTGACCTCTGGGGAGGTGGGGCTTAGACAGCAACGCCATCTATGGAGTGGATACGTCGGACGTTTGTGTCTAAGCCTGTAAGTGAGGTGCCCTAGAGTGTCCCTATTACTGATGACGTGTCTGATTACAGAGTCGACCTGGGACTGCTGTAATGGAAGGTGGATCAGTCTACCCGAAGCAGCCGTCTTGTCTCCAAGTGTTTGCTGCAGCAGCTGTGAGTCGCCCCCCGGATGAACACTGTGGTGTTACCCTGCCTGTGACGTGGCAGTTGAGGGATTGTCGTACCCGGGACTGACTGGTGGAGACGCTTAACCACTGGGGCGTTGTAGTGAGGAGAGTGGTCTGTGGGATCACACGAGGCTCCTGACTAGGGTTCGCGACCTTAGTATCGGTCGTGGAGTGGCCTAACCAGCGTTGCTGATTGGAACCTGCCAGCTACCTGCTGGACTTGTGGTTGACGGCCTCCACGACGGTGCCCCCAGTGGAACTGTGATCTGGCTGGCCTGTGGCCAGGGTAGACTCAAGAGAATCGAAGGATTCGTCATGAGGCCACAAGAGGACCAAGAGTTTAGCACCGTTGAGCACCGTGAACGTCCAGAGTCTTCAGAGGAAGACTACGTTGTATATTATAGTGTTTATACCCCCCCCCCCCGTGTAATCTTTTATATAGTATTTATGGTGATGGTGACAATTATATTATTAAGTTTTTGCCTTTATTTCCCTTCCCCTTTAATTTACTTGCGTTACGGATCACATCCCTTGAAAGCCACTACTAGCTTGGGGCCGGATACCCTACCTCTAACAACATCAGAGAAAGAACCCAGTTGCGACCCGAGAGGGCCGTAACACTCTAACACCACCACCAACGCCACACTCAACCACCACCAGCTGCCACACTCAACCACCACCAACTGCCACACCCTACCACCACCACCAACTGCCACACCCCAACACCACCACCAACTGCCACACCCCACCACCACCAACTACCACATCCCACTACCACCAACTGACACACCCCACCACCACCAACTGCCACACCCCACCACCACCACCAACTGCCACACCCCAACACCACCAACTGCCACATCCAACCACCACCAACTGCCACACCCCACCACCACCAACTGCCACACCCTACCACCACCACCAACTGCCACACCCTACCACCACCACCAACTGCCACACCCTACCACCACCACCAACTGCCACACCCCAACACCACCACCAACGGCCACACCCGACCACCACCACCAACTGCCACACCCCAACACCACCACCAACGGCCACACCCGACCACCACCAACTGCCACACCCAACGACCACCAACTGCCTCACCCCACCACCACCACCACCACCAACTGCCACACCCAACGACCACCAACTGCCTCACCCCACCACCACCACCACCACCAACTGCCACACCCCAACACCACCAACTGCCACATCCAACCACCACCAACTGCCACACCCCACCACCACCAACTGCCACACCCTACCACCACCACCAACTGCCACACCCGACCACCACCACCAACTGCCACACCCCACCACTACCACCAACTGCCACACCCCACCACCACTACTAACTGCCACACCCCACAACCACCAACTGCCACACCCCACCACCACTACTAACTGCCACACCCCACAACCACCAACTGCCTCATCCCACCACCACCAACTTGGTGGTGGTGGTGGTTATGGTGGTGGAGTGTGGCAGCAGGTGGTTGTTATTGTGGTGGAGTGTGGCAGCAAGTGGTGGTTTTGGTGGTGGAGTGTGGCAGCAGATGGTGGTTATGGTGGTTGAGTGTGGCAGCAGATGGTGGTTATGGTGGTGGAGTGCGGCAGCAGGTGGTGGTTATGGTGGTGGAGTGTGGCAGCAGGTGGTAGTTTTGGTGGTAGAGTGTGGCTGCAGGTGGTGGTTATGGTGGAGGAATGTGGCAGCAGGTGGTAGTTATTGTGGTGGAGTGTGGAAGCAGGTGGTGGTTATGGTGGTTGAGTGTGGCAGCAGATGGTGGTTATTGTGGTGAAGTGTGGCAGCAGGTGGTGGTTATGGTGGTGGAGTGGGCCGCAGGTGGTGGTGGTGGTGGTGGAGTGAGGCAGCAGGTGGTGGTTATGGTGGTGGAGTGTGGCAGCAGGTGGTGGTTATTGTGGTAGAGTATGGCAGCAGGTGGTGGTTATGGTGGTGGAGTATGGCAGCAGGTGGTGGTTATGGTGGTGGAGAGCGGCAGCACGTTGTGGTTATGGTGGTGGAGTGTGGCTGCAAGTGGTGGTTATGGTGGTCGAGTGTGGCAGCAGGTGGGGGTTATGGTGGTGGAGTGTGGCAGCAGGAGGTGGTTATGGTGGTGGAGTGTGGCAGCAGGAGGTGGTTATGGTGGTGGAGTGTGGCAGCAGGAGGTGGTTATGGTGATGGAGTGTGGCAGCAGGTGGTGATGATGTAGTGTGGCCGCAGGTGGTGGTTATGGTGGTGGAGTGTGGCAGCAGGTAGTGGTTATGGTGGTGGAGTGTGGCAGCAGGAGGTGGTTATGGTGGTGGAGTGTGGCAGCAGGTGGTGGTGGTGGAGTGTGGCAGCAGGTGATGGTTATGGTGGTGGAGTGTGGCAGCAGGTGGTGGTTATGGTGGTGGAGTGTGGCAGCAGGTGGTGGTTATGGTGGTGGAGTGTGGAAACAGGTGGTGGTGGTGGAGTGTGGCAGCAGGTGATGGTTATGGTGGTGGAGTGTGGCACCAGATGGTGGTTATGGTGATGAAGTGTGGCAGCAGGTGGTGGAGTTGGAGTGTGTCAGCAGGTGGTGGTTATGGTGGTGGAGTGTGGCAGAAGGTGGTGGTTATGGTAGTGGAGTGTGGCAGCAGGTGGTGGTTATGGTGGTAGAGTGTGGCAGAAGGTGGTGGAGTGTGGCAGCAGGTGGTGGTTATGGTGGTAGAGTGTGGCAGAAGGTGGTGGAGTGTGGCAGCAGGTGGTGGTTATGGTGGTGGAGTGTGGCAGCAGGTAGTGGTTATGGTGGTGGAGTGTGGCAGCAGGTGGTGGTTATGGTGGTGGAGTGTGGCAGCAGGTGGGTGTTATAGTAGTGGAGTGTGGCAACAGATGGTGGTTATGGTGATGGAGTAAGGCAGCAGGTGGTGGAGGTGGAGTGTGTCAGCAGGTGGTGGTTATGGTGGTGGAGTATGGCTGCAGATGGTGGTTTTGGTGGTGGAGTGTGGCAGCAGGTGGTGGTTATGGTGGTGGAGTGTGACAGCAGATAGTGGTTATGGTGGTGGAGTGTGGCAGCAGGTGGTGGTTTTGGTGGTGGAGTGTGGCAGCAGGTGGTGGAGTGTGGCAGCAGGTGGTGGAGTGTGGCAGCATGTGGTGGTTATGGTGGTGGAGTGTGGCAGCAGGTTGTGGTTATGGTGGTGGAGTGTGGTAGCAGGCGGTAGTGGTGGTGGTGGAGTGTGGAAGCAGGTGGTGGTGGTGGAGCGTGGCAGCAGGTGGTGGTTATGGTGGTGGAGTGTGGCAGCAGGTGGTGGTTATGGTGGTGGAGTGCGGCAGCAGGTTGTGGTTATGGTGGTGGAGTGTGGCTGCAAGTGGTGGCTATGGTGGTCGAGTGTGGCAGCAGGTGGTGGTTATGGTGGTGGAGTGTTGCAGCAGGTGGTGGTTATGGTGGTAGAGTGTGGCAGAAGGTGGTGGATTGTGGCAGCAGGTGGTGGTTATGGTGGTGGAGTGTGGCAGCAGGTGGTGGTTATGGTGGTGGAGTATGGCTGCAGGTGGTGGTTATGGTAGTGGAGTGTGGCAGCAGGTGGTGGTTATGGTGGTGGAGTGTGGCCGCAGGTGGTGGTTATGGTGGTGGAGTGTGGCAGCAGGTGGTGGAGTGTTGCAGCAGGTGGTGGTTATGGTGGTGGAGTGTGGCAGCAGGTGGTGAAGTGTGGCAGCAGGTGGTGAAGTGTGGCAGCAGGTGGTGGTTATGGTGGTGGAGTGTGGCAGCAGGTGGTGGTTCTGGTGGTTGAGTGTGGCAGCAGATGGTGGTTATGGTGGTGGAGTGCGGCAGCAGGTGGTGGTCAAGGAAATGGAGTGTGGCAGCAGGTGGTGGTTATGGTGGTGGAGTGTGGCAGCAGGTGGTGGTTATGGTGGTTGAGTGTGGCAGCAGATGGTGGTTATGGTGGTGGAGTGCGGCAGCAGGTGGTGGTTATGGTGGTGGAGTGTTGTAGCAGGTGGTAGTTTTGGTGGTGGAGTGTGGCAGCAGGTGGTGGTGGTGGTGTTGGTGTGTGGCAGCAGGTGGTGGTTGTGGAGTGTAGCAGCAGGTGGTGGTTATGGTGGTGGAGTGTGGCAGCAGGTTGTGGTTATGGTGGTGGAGTGTGGTAGCAGGTGGTGGTGGTGGTGTTGGTGTGTGGCAGCAGGTGGTGGTGGTGGAGTGTAGCAGCAGGTGGTGGTTATGGTGGTGGAGTGTGGCAGCAGGAGGTGGTAATGTTAGTGATGGAGTGTGGCAGCAGGTAGTGGTTTTGGTGGTGGAGTTTGGCAGCATGTGGTGGATATGGTGGTGGAGTGTGACAGCAGGTGGTGGTTATGGTGGTGGAGTGTGGCAGCAGGTGGTGGTTATGGTGATGGAGTGTGGCAGCAAGTGGTGGTTATGGTGGTGGAGTGTGGCAGCAAGTGGTGGTTATGGTGGTGGTGTGTGGCAGCAAGTGGTGGTTATGGTGGTGGAGTGTGGCCGCAGGTGGTGGTTATGGTGGTGGAGTGTGGCCGCAGGTGGTGGTTATGGTGGTGGAGTGTGAAACAGGTGGTGGTTTTGGTGGTGGAATGTGGCAGCAGGTGGTGGTTTTCATGGTGGAGTGCAGCAGCAGGTGGTGGTCATGGTGGTGGAGTGGGGCAGCTGGTGGTGCTTATGGTGATGGAGTGTGGCAACAGGTGGTGGAGGTGGAGTGTGTCAGCAGGTGGTGGTTATGGTGGTGGAGTGTGGCCGCAGGTGGTGGTAATGGTTGTGGAGTGTGGTAGCGATCGTGGAGGTGGTGGTGGTGGAGCGTGGCAGCAGGTGGTGGTGGAGTGTGGCTGCAGGTGGTGGTTATGGTAAAGGAGTGTGGTGGTTATGGTGGTGGAGTGTGGCAGCAGGTGGTGGTTATGGTGGTGGAGTGTGGCAGCAGGTGGTGGTTATTGTGGTGGAGTGTGGCAGCAGGTGGTGGTAGTGGTGGTGGTGGAGTGTGGCAGTAGGTGGTGGTTATGGTAATGGAGTGTGGCGGCAGGTGGTGGTTATAGTGGTGAAGTGTGGCAGCAGGTGGTGGTAGTGGTGGTGGAGTGTGGCAGCAGGTAGTGGTTATGGTGGTGGAGTGTGGCAGCAGGTGGTAGTTAAGGAAATGGATTGTGGCAGCAGGTGGTGGTAGTGGTGGTGGTGGAGTGTGGCAGCAGGTGGTGTTTATTGTGGTGGAGTGTGGCAGCAGGTGGTGGTAGTGGTGGTGGAGTGTGGCAGCAGGTGGTGGTTATGGTGGTGGAGTGTGGCATCAGGTGGTGGTTAACGTGGTGGAGTGTGGCAGCAGGTGGTGGTTATTGTGGTGGAGTATGGCAGCAGGTGGTGGTTATGGTGATGGAGTGGGGCAGCAGGTGGTGGTTATGGTGGAGTTTAGCAGCAGGTGGTGGTTATGGTGGTGGAGTTTAGCAGCAGGTGGTGGTTATGGTGGTGGAGTGGGGCAGCAGGTGGTGGTGGTAGTGGTGGTGGAGTGTGGCAGCAGGTGTTGG
Source organism: Procambarus clarkii (assembly GCF_040958095.1). Classification (NCBI taxonomy): domain Eukaryota; kingdom Metazoa; phylum Arthropoda; class Malacostraca; order Decapoda; family Cambaridae; genus Procambarus; species Procambarus clarkii. The sequence continues at coordinate 39,705,645 of NC_091172.1, forward strand.
TTATGGTAGTGGAGTGTGGCATCAGGTTGTGGTTATGGTGGTGGAGTGTGGTAGCAGGTGGTGGTGGTGGAGTGTGGCAGCAGGTGGTGGCGCTGGAGTGTGGCAGCAGGTGGTGGTTATAGTAGTGGAGAGTGGCAGCAGGTGGTGGTTATGGTGTGGAGTGTGGCAGCAGGTGGTGGGTATGGAGGTGGAGTTTTGCAGCAGGTAGTGGTTATGGTGGTGGGGTTTTGCAGCAGGTGGTGGTTATGGTGGTGGAGTGTGGAACCAGTTGGTGGTTAAGGAAATTGAGTTTGGCAGCAGGTGGTGGTTATGGTGGTGGAGTGTGGCAGCAGGTGGTGTTTATGGTGGTGGATGTGGCAGCAGGTGGTGATTATGGTGGGGGAGTGTGGCAGCAGGTGGTGTTTATGGTGGTGGAGTGTGGCAGCAGTTGGTGGTTATGGTGGTGGAGTGTGGCAGCAGGTGGTGTTTATGGTAATGGAGTGTGGCAGCAGTTGGTCGTTACGGTGGTGGAGTGAGGCAGCAGGTGGTGGTTATGGTGGTGCAGTGAGGCAGCAAGTGGTGGTTTTGGTGGTGGAGTGTGGTAGCGGATGGTGGTGGTGGTGGAGTGTGGCAGCAAGTGGTGGTTATTTTGGTGGAGTGTAGCAGCAGGTGGTGGTTATTGTGGTGGAGTGTGGCAGCAGGTGGTGGTTATGGTGGTGGAGTGTGGCAGCAGGTGGTGGTTATGGTGGTGGAGTGTGGCAGCAGGTGGTAGTTACAGTGGTGGAGAGTGGCAGCAGGTGGTGATTATGGTGGTGGAGTGTGGCAGCAGGTGGTGGTTATGGTGGTGGAGTGTGGCAGCAGGTGGTGGTTTTGGTGGTGGAGTTTGGCAGCAGGTGGTGGTTATGGTGGTGGGGTGTGGCAGCAGGTGGTGGTTATGGTGGTGGGGTGTGGCAGCAGGTGGTGGTTATGGTGGTGGAGTGTGGCAGCAGGTAGTGGTTATGGTGGTGGAGTGTGGCAGCAGGTGGTGGTTATGGTGGTGGAGTGTGGGAGCAGGTGGTAGTTACAGTGGTGGAGTGTGGCAGCAGGTGGTGATTATGGTGGTGGAGTGTGGCAGCAGGTGGTGGTGGTGGTGTTGGTGTGTGGCAGCAGGTGGTGATTGTGGAGTGTAGCAGCAGGTGGTGGTAATGGTGGTGGAGTGTGGCAGCAGGTTGTGGTTATGGTGGTGGAGTGTGGTAGCAGGTGGTGGTGGTGGTGTTGGTGTGTGGCAGCAGGTGGTGGTGGTGGAGTGTAGCAGCAGGTGGTGGTTATGGTGGTGGAGTGTGGCAGCAGAAGGTGGTAGTGGTAGTGATGGAGTGTGGCAGCAGGTAGTGGTTTTGGTGGTGAAGTTTGGCAGCATGTGGTGGATATGGTGGTGGAGTGTGACAGCAGGTGGTGGTTATGGTGGTGGAGTGTGGCAGCAGGTGGTGGTTATGGTGATGGAGTGTGGCAGCAAGTGGTGGTTATGGTGGTGGAGTGTGGCAGCAAGTGGTGGTTATGGTGGTGGAGTGTGGCCGCAGGTGGTGGTTATGGTGGTGGAGTGTGAAACAGGTGGTGGTTTTGGTGGTGGAATGTGGCAGCAGGTGGTGGTTATCATGGTGGAGTGCAGCAGCAGGTGGTGGTCATGGTGGTGGAGTGGGGCAGCTGGTGGTGCTTATGGTGATGGAGTGTGGCAACAGGTGGTGGAGGTGGAGTGTGTCAGCAGGTGGTGGTTATGGTGGTGGAGTGTGGCCGCAGGTGGTGGTTATGGTTGTGGAGTGTGGTAGCGATCGTGGAGGTGGTGGTGGTGGAGCGTGGCAGCAGGTGGTGGTGGAGTGTGGCTGCAGGTGGTGGTTATGGTAAAGGAGTGTGGTGGTTATGGTGGTGGAGTGTGGCAGCAGGTGGTGGTTATGGTGGTGGAGTGTGGCAGCAGGTGGTGGTTATTGTGGTGGAGTGTGGCAGCAGGTGGTGGTAGTGGTGGTGGTGGAGTGTGGCAGTAGGTGGTGGTTATGGTAATGGAGTGTGGCGGCAGGTGGTGGTTATGGTGGTGAAGTGTGGCAGCAGGTGGTGGTAGTGGTGGTGGAGTGTGGCAGCAGGTGGTAGTTAAGGAAATGGATTGTGGCAGCAGGTGGTGGTAGTGGTGGTGGTGGAGTGTGGCAGCAGGTGGTGGTTATTGTGGTGGAGTGTGGCAGCAGGTGGTGGTAGTGGTGGTGGAGTGTGGCAGCAGGTGGTGGTTATGGTGGTGGAGTGTGGCATCAGGTGGTGGTTAACGTGGTGGAGTGTGGCAGCAGGTGGTGGTTATTGTGGTGGAGTATGGCAGCAGGTGGTGGTTATGGTGGTGGAGTGGGGCAGCAGGTGGTGGTTATGGTGTTTAGCAGCAGGTGGTGGTTATGGTGGTGGAGTTTAGCAGCAGGTGGTGGTTATGGTGGTGGAGTGGGGCAGCAGGTGGTGGTGGAGTGTGGCAGCAGGTGGTGGTGGAGTGTGGCAGCAGGTGTTGGTTATGGTAGTGGAGTGTGGCATCAGGTTGTGGTTATGGTGGTGGAGTGTGGCAGCAGGTGGTGGCGCTGGAGTGTGGCAGCAGGTGGTAGTTATAGTAGTGGAGAGTGGCAGCAGGTGGTGGTTATGGTGTGGAGTGTGGCAGCAGCTGGTGGGTATGGTGGTGGAGTTTTGCAGCAGGTGGTGGTTATGGTGGTGGGGTTTTGCAGCAGGTGGTGGTTATATTGGTGGAGTGTGGAACCAGTTGGTGGTTAAGGAAATTGAGTTTGGCAGCAGGTGGTGGTTATGGTGGTGGAGTGTGGCAGCAGGTGGTGTTTATGGTGGAGGAGTGTGGCAGCAGGTGGTGATTATGGTGGGGGAGTGTGGCCGCAGGTGGTGTTTATGGTGGTGGAGTGTGGCAGCAGTTGGTGGTTATGGTGGTGGAGTGTGGCAGCAGGTGGTGTTTATGGTAATGGAGTGTGGCAGCAGATGGTGGTTATGGTGGTGAAGAGCGGCAGCAGGTGGTGGTTATGGTGGTGGAGTGAGGCAGCAGGTGGTGGTTATGGTGGTGCAGTGAGGCAGCAAGTGGTGGTTTTGGTGTTGGAGTGTGGTAGCGGATGGTGGTGGTGGTGGAGTGTGGCAGCATGTGGTGGTTATTTTGGTGGAGTGTGGCAGCAGGTGGTGGTTATGGTGGTGGAGTGTGGCAGCAGGTGGTAGTTACAGTGGTGGAGTGTGGCAGCAGGTGGTGATTATGGTGGTGGAGTGTGGCAGGAGGTGGTGGTTATGGTGGTGGAGTGTAGCAGCAGGTGGTGGTTTTGGTGGTGGAGTTTGGCAGCAGGTGGTGGTTATGGTGGTGGGGTGTGGCAGCAGGTGGTGGTTATGGTGGTGGGGTGTGGCAGCAGGTGGTGGTTATGGTGGTGGAGTGTGGCAGCAGGTGGTGGTTATGGTGGTGGAGTGTGGCAGCAGGTGGTGGTTATGGTGGTGGAGTGTGGCAGCAGGTGGTAGTTACAGTGGTGGAGTGTGGCAGCAGGTGGTGATTATGGTGGTGGAGTGTGGCAGCAGGTGGTGGTTATGGTGGTGGAGTGTGGCAGCAGGTGGTGGTTTTGGTGGTGGAGTTTGGCAGCAGGTGGTGGTTATGGTGGTGGGGTGTGGCAGCAGGTGGTGGTTATGGTAGTGGGGTGTGGCAGCAGGTGGTGGTTATGGTGGTGGAGTGTGGCAGCAGGTGGTGGTTATGGTGGTGGAGTGTGGCAGCAGGTGGTGGTTATGATGGTGGAGAGTGGCTGCAAGTGGAGGTTATGGTGGTGGAGTGTGGCAGTAGGTGGTGGTTATGGTGGTGGAGTGTGGCAGCAGGTGGTGGTTATGGTGGTGGAGTGTGGCAGCAGGTGGTGTTTATGGTGGTGGAGTGTGGCAGCAGATGGTGGTTATGGTGGTGAAGAGCGGCAGCAGGTGGTGGTTATGGTGGTGGAGTGAGGCAGCAGGTGGTGGTTTTGTTGGTGGAGAGTGGCTGCAGGTGGTGGCTATGGTGGTGGAGTGTGGCAGCAGGTTTTGGTTATGGTGGTGGAGTGTGGCAGCAGGTGGTAGTTATGGTGGTGGAGTGAGGGCGCAGGTAGTGGTTATGGTGGTGGAGTGTGGCAGCAGGTGGTGGTTAATGTGGTGGAGTGTGGCAGCAGGTGGTGGTTATGGTGGTGGAGTGTGGTAGCGGATGGTGTTGGTGTGGAGTGTGGCAGCATGTGGTGGTTATGGTGGTGGAGTGTGGCAGCAGGTGGTGGTTATGGTGGTGGAGTGTGGCAGCAGGTGGTGGTTATGGTGGTGGAGTGTGGCAGCAGGTGGTGGTTATGGTGGTGGAGTGTGGCAGCAGGTGGTGGTTATGGTAGTGGAGTATGGCCGCAGGTGGTGGTTATGGTGGTGGGGTTTGGCAGCAGCTAGGTGGTGATTATGGTGGTGGAGTGTGGCAGCATGTGGTGGTTATGGTGGTGGAGTGTGGCAGCAGGTGGTGGTTATGGTGGTGGAGTGTGGCAGCAGGTGGTGATTATGGTGGTGGAGTGTGGCAGCAGGTGGTGGTTATGGTGGTGGAGTGTGGCAGCAGAGTGTCCTGCACACTCTTTCAAGACCCATGGCGAGATTCCATCCGGCCCAACAGCTTTTCTCACATCCAGCTCCAATAGGTGCTTCTTGACCTCATCTCTTGTAATTTCGAACCTATCCAAGGTCACCTGGTTTGCTGCCACCTCTTCTAGCGCCGCGACATCTCCCTGTTCTATTGTAAAGACCTCCTGGAACCTTTTGTTGAGTTCTTCACACACCTCTTTGTCATTCTCTGTGTACCTTTCCTCGCCCACCCTCAGTTTCATCACCTGTTCCTTCACTGTTGTCTTCCTCCTGATGTGACTGTGTTGTAGCTTGGGTTCGGTCATGGCTTTATTAGCTATATCATTTTCATACCTTTTCTCAGCTGCTCTTCTCATACTGACATACTCGTTCCTGGTTCTCTGGTATCTCTCTCTACTTTCTGGTGTTCTGTTATTACGGAAGTTCCTCCATGCCCTTTTGTTCTGCTCCTTTGCTTTCATACATTCCTTATTAAACCACCGATTCTTCCTTTGCTTCTCTGTTTTTTTCCTGTCTGGCTGGGACAAACCTGCTTACAGCCTCCTGACATTTTTGGGTGACATAGTCCATCATGTCCTGTACGGACTTGGTTCCGAGTTCTGTGTCACAATGTATATCCCATAGGAATTTATTCATTTCCTCATAGTTTCCCTTTCGGTACGCCAGCCCTTTGGTTCCCAGTTCTTTTTTGGGGGTGATAATTCCCAGCTCAACCAGGTACTCAAAGCTCAATACACTATGATCACTCATTCCCAAGGGGTCTTCAAACTTAACTTCCCTTATATCCGACTCATTTAGGGTAAATATCAGATCAAGCAAGGCTGGTTCATCCCCTCCTCTCATTCTTGTTGGTCCCTTCATGTGTTGACTTAGAAAGTTTCTTGTTGCCACATCCAGCAGCTTAGCTCTCCATGTGTCTGGGCACCCCATGTGGGTCTCTGTTCCCCCAATCTATCTTCCCATGATTGAAGTCTCCCATGATTAGAAGTCTGGATCCGTTCCTGCTAGCCACAGAAGCTGCAATCTCTATTATATTGATGGTGGCCAAGTTGTTTCTATCATATTCCTGTCTGGGTCTTCTGTCATTTGGTGGGGGGTTATATATGACTACTACTATAATTTTCTGTCCTCCAGTTGATATGGTGCCTGATATGTAGTCACTGAAACCTTCACAGTTCTGAACTACAATCTCGTCGAAACTCCAACCTTCTCTTAGTAGCAGAGCTACACCACCTACTGAGTGTTATAGTGGTGGAGTATGGCTGCAGGTGGTGGTTATGGTGGTGGAGTGTGGCAGCAGGTGGTAGTTATGGTGGTGGAGTGTGGCAGCAGGTGGTGGTTATGGTGGTGGAGTGTGGCCGCAGGGGGTGGTTATTGTGGTGGAGTGTGGCAGCAGGTGGTGGAGTGTGGCAGCAGGTGGTGGAGTGTGGAAGCAGGTGGTTTTTATTGTGGTGGAGTGTGGCAGCAGGTGGTGGAGTGTGGAAGCAGGTGGTGGTTATGGTGGTGAAGTGTTGCAGCAGGTGGTGGTTATGGTGGTGGAGTGTGGCAGCAGGTGGTGGTTATGGTGGTGGAGTGTGGCAGCAGGTGGTGGTTTTGGTGGTGGAGTGTGGCAGCAGGTGGTGGTTTTGGTGAAGGAGTGTGGCAGCAGGTGGTGTTTATACTAGGGGAGTGTGGCAGCAGGTGGTGCTTATGGTGGTGGAGTGTGGCAGCAGGTGGTGGTTATAGTGGTGGAGTGTGGCAGCAGGTGGTGGTTATGATGGTTGAGTGTGGCAGCAGATGGTGGTTATGGTGGTGGAGTGCGGCAGCAGGTGGTGGTTATGGTGGTTGAGTCTGGCAGCAGATGGTGGTTATGGTGGTGGAGTGCGGCAACAGGTGGTGGTTATGGTGGTGGAGTGTGGTAGCAGGTGGTAGTTTTGGTGGTGGAGTTTGGCAGCATGTGGTGGTTATGGTGGTGGAGTGTGGCAGCATGTGGTGGTTATGGTGGTGGAGTGGGGCAGCAGGTGGTGGTGGTGGAGTGTGGCAGGAAGTGTTGGTTATGGTGGTTGAGTGTGGCAGCAGGTTGTGGTTATGGTGGTGGAGTGTGGTAGCAGGTGGTGGTGGTGGTGTTGGTGTGTGGCAGCAGGTGGTGGTGGTGGAGTGTAGCAGCAGGTGGTAGTTATGGTGGTGGAGTGTGGCAGCAGGAGGTGGTGGTGGTAGTGATGGAGTGTGGCAGCAGGTGGTGGTTATTGTGGTGGAGTATGGCAGCAGGTGGTGGTTATGGTGGTGGAGTGTGGCAGCAGGTTGTGGTTATGGTGGTGGAGTGTGGTAGCAGGTGGTGGTGGTGGTGGCGTGTGGCAGCAGGTGGTGGTGGTGGAGTGTGGCAGCAGGTGGTGGTTAACGTGGTGGAGTGTGGCAGCAGGTGGTGGTTATTGTGGTGGAGTATGGCAGCAGGCGGTGGTTATGGTGGAGGAGTGGGGCAGCAGGTGGTGGTGGTGGAGTGTGGCAGCAGGTGGTGGTTATGGTGGTGGAGTGTGGCAGCAGGTTGTGGTTATGGTGGTGGAGTGTGGTAGCAGGTGGTGATGGTGGTGGTGGCGTGTGGCAGCATGTGGTGGTGGTGGAGTGTGGCAGCAGGTGGTGGTTATGGTGGTGGAGTGAAGCAGCAGGTGGTGGTTATAGTGGTGGAGTTTAGCAGCAGGTAGTGGTTATGGTGGGGGAGTGGGGCAGCACGTGGTGGTGGTGGTGGTGGAGTGTGGCAGCAGGTGTTGGTTATGCTGGTGGAGTGTGGCAGCAGGTTGTGGTTATGGTGGTGGTGTGTGTTAGCAGGTGGTGGTGGTGGAGTGTGGCAGCAGGTGGTGGTGGTGGAGTGTGGCAGCAGGTGGTGGTGGTGGAGTGTGGCAGCAGGTGGTGGTTATGGTGGTGGAGTGTGGCAGCAGGTGGTGGTGGTGATGGAGTGTGGCAGCAGGTGGTGGTTTTGGTGGTGGAGTGTGGCAGCAGGTGGTGGGTATGGTGGTGGAGTTTAGCAGCAGATGGTGGGGGGCTTTGCAGCAGGTGGTGGTTATGGTGGTGGAGTGTGGCAGCAGTTGGTGGTTATGGTGGTGGAGTGTGGCTGCAGGTGGTGGTTATGGTGGCGGAGTGTGGCAGCAGGTGGTGGTTATGGTGGTGGAGTGTGGCTGCAAGTGGTGGCTATGGTGGTGAAGTGTGGCAGCAGGTGGTGGTTATGGTGGTGGAGTGTGGCAGCAGGTGGTGGTTATGGTGGTGGAGTGTGGCAGCAGGTGGTGGTTATGGTGGTGGAGTGTGGCTGCAAGGGGTGGCTATAGTGGTGGAGTATGGCTGCAGGTGGTGGTTATGGTAGTGGAGTGTGGAAGCAGGTGATGGTTATGGTGGTGGAGTGTGGCAGCAGGTGGTGGTTATGGTGGTGGAGTGTGGCTGCAAGTGGTGGCTATGGTGGTGAAGTGTGGCAGCAGGTGGTGGTTATGGTGGTGGAGTGTGGCAGCAGGTGGTGGTTATGGTGGTGGGGTGTGGCAGCAGGTGATGGTTATGGTGGTGGAGTGTGGCAGCAGGTGGTGGTTATGGTGGTGGAGTGTGGCTGCAAGTGGTGGCTATGGTGGTGAAGTGTGGCAGCAGGTGGTGGTTATAGTGGTGGAGTGTGGCAGCAGGTGGTGGTTATGGTGGTGGAGTGTGGCAGCAGGTGGTGGTTATGGTGGTGGAGTGTGGCAGCAGGTGGTGGTTATGGTGGTGGAGTGTGGCTGCAAGGGGTGGCTATGGTGGTCGAGTCTGGCAGCAGGTGGTGGTTATGGTGGTGGAGTGTGGCAGCAGGTGGTGGTTATGGTGGTGGAGTGTGGCTGCAAGGGGTGGCTATAGTGGTGGAGTATGGCTGCAGGTGGTGGTTATGGTAGTGGAGTGTGGCAGCAGGTGGTGGTTATGGTGGTGGAGTGTGGCCGCAGGTGGTGGTTATGGTGGTGGAGTGTGGCAGCAGGTGGTGGAATGTGGCAGCAGGTGGTGGTTATGGTGGTGGAGCGAAGCAGCAGGTGGTGGTTATGGTGGTTGAGTTTAGGAGCAGGTGGTGGTTATGGTGGGTGAGTGGGGCAGCAGGTGGTGGTGGTGGTGGTTGAGTGTGGCAGCAGGTGTTGGTTATGCTGGTGGAGTGTGGCAGCAGGTTGTGGGGATGGTGGTGGTGTGTGTTAGCAGGTGGTGGTGGTGGAGTGTGGCAGCAGGTGGTGGTGGTGGAGTGTGGCAGCAGGTGGTGGTAATGGTGGTGGAGTGTGGCAGCAGGTGGTGGTGGTGGTGGTGATGGAGTGTGGCAGCAGGTGGTGGTTTTGGTGGTGGAGTGTGGCAGCAGGTGGTGGTTATGGTGGTGGAGTGTGGCTGCAAGTGGTGGCTATGGTGGTGAAGTGTGGCAGCAGGTGGTGGTTATGGTGGTGGAGTGTGGCCGCAGGTGGTGGTTATGGTGGTGGAGTGTGGCAGCAGGTGGTGGAATGTGGCAGCAGGTGGTGGTTATGGTGATGGAGTGTGACAGCAGGTGGTGGTTACAGTGGTGGAGTGTGGAAGCAGGTGGTGATTATGGTGGTGGAGTGTGGTAGCAGGTGGTGGTTATGGTGGTGGAGTTTTGCAGCAGGTGGTGGTTATGGTGGTGGAGTGTGGCAGCAGGTGGTGGTTATGGTAGTGGAGTGAGGCAGCAGGTGGTGGTTTTGGTGGTGGAGTGTGGCAGCAGGTGGTGGTTATGGTGTTGGAGTGTGGCAGAAGGTTGTGGTTATGGTGATGGAGTGTGGCATCAGGTGGTGGTTAACGATGTGGAGTGTGGCAGCAGGTGGTGGTTATTGTGGTGGAGTATAGCAGCAGGTGGTGGTTATGGTGGTGGAGTGGGGCAGCAGGTGGTGGTGGTGGTGGGGTGTGGCAGCAGGTGGTGGCTATGGTGGTGGAGTGTGGCAGCAGGTTGTGGTTATGGTGGTGGAGTGTGGTAGCAGGTGGTGGTGGTTGTGGTGGCGTGTGGCAGCAGGTGGTGGTGGTGGTGTGTGGCAGCAGGTGGTGGTTATGGTGGTGGAGTGAGGCAGCAGGTGGTGGTGGTGGTGGTGATGGAGTGTGGCAGCAGGTGGTGGTTATGGTGGTGGAGTGTGGCATCAGGTGGTGGTTAACGTGGTGGAGTGTGGCAGCAGGTGGTGGTTATTTTGGTGGAGTATGGCAGCAGGTGGTGGTTATGGTGGTGGAGTGGGGCAGCAGGTGGTGGTGGTGGTGGAGTTTAGCAGCAGGTGGTGGTTATGGTGGTGAAGTTTAGCAGCAGGTGGTGGTGGTGGTGGTGGTGGTGGAGTGTGGCAGCAGGTGTTGGTTATGGTGGTGGAGTGTGGCAGCAGGTGGTGGTGGTGGAGTGTGGCAGCAGGTGGTGGTGGTAGAGTGTGGCAGCAGGTGGTGGTGGTGGAGTGTGGCAGCAGGTGGTGGTTATGGTGGTGGAGTGTGGCAGCAGGTGGTGGTGGTGGTGGTGATGGAGTGTGGCTGCAGGTGGTGGTTTTGGTGGTGGAGTTTAGCAGCAGATGGTGGGTATGGTGGTGGGGTTTTGCAGCTGGTGGTGGTTATGGTTGTGGAGTGTTGCAGCAGGTAGTGGTTAAGGAAATTGAGTGTGGCAGCAGGTGGTGGTTATGGTGGTGGAGTGTGGCCGCAGGAGGTGATTTTGGTGGTGGAATGTTGCAGCAGGTGGAGTTTATAGTGGTGGAGTGTGGCAGCAGGTGTTGGGTATGGTGGTGGAATGTGGCAGCAGGTGGTGGTTATGGTGGTGGAGTGTGGCAGCAGGTGGTGGTTATGGTGGTTGAGTGTGGGAGCAGATGGTGGTTATGGTGGTAAAGTGCGGCAGCAGGTGGTGGTTATGGTGGTGGAGTGATGCAGCAGGTGGTGGTTTTGGTGGTGGAGAGTGTCTGCAGGTGGTGGCTATGGTGGTGGAGTGTGGCAGCAGGTGGTAGTTATGGTGGTGGAGTGAGGGCGCAGGTAGTGGTTATGGTGGTGGAGTGGGGCAGCAGGTGGTGGTTAATGTGGTGGAGTGTGGCAGCAGGTGGTGGTTATTGTGGTGGAGTATGGCAGCAGTTGGTGGTTATGGTGGTGGAGTGGGCAGCAGGTGGTGGTTATAGTGGTGGAGTGTGAAACAGGTGGTGGTTTTTATGGTGGAATGTGGCAGCAGGTGGTGGTTATGGTGGTGGAGTGTGGCAGCAGGTGGTGGTTATGGTGTTTGAGTGTGGCAGCAGATGGTGGCTATGGTGGTGAAGTGCGGCAGCAGGTGGTGGTTTTGATTGTGGAGTGTGGCAGCAGGTGGTGGTTATGGTGGTGGAGTGTGGCAGCAGGTGGTGGTGGTGGTGGTGATGGAGTGTGGCAGCAGGTGGTGGTTTTGGTGGTGGGGTGTGGCAGCAGGTGGTGGTTATGGTGGTGGGGTGTGGCAGCAGGTGGTGGTTATGGTGGTGGAGTGTGGCAGCAGGTGGTGGTTATGGTGGTGGGGTGTGGCAGCAGGTGGTCGTTATGGTGGTGGGGTGTGGCAGCAGGTGGTGGTTATGGTGGTGGAGTTTGGCAGCAGATGGTGGTGATGGTGGTGGAGTGTTGCAGCAGGTGGTGGTTATGGTGGTGGAGTTTAGCAGCAGGTGGTGGTTATGGTGGTGGAGTGTGGCAGCAGGTGGTGGTTTTGGTGGAGTTTGGCAGCATGTGGTGGTTATGGTGGTGGAGTGTTGCAGCAGGTGGTGGTTATGGTGGTGGAGTTTAGCAGCAGGTGGTGGTTATGGTGGTGGGGTGTGGCAGCAGGTGATGGTTATGGTGGTGGGGTGTGGCAGCAGGTGGTGGTTATGGTGGTGGAGTGTGGCAGCAGGTGGTGGTTATGGTGGTGGAGTGTGGCAGCAGGTGGTGGTTATGGTGGTGGAGTGTGGCAGCAGGTGGTGGTTATGGTGGTGGGGTGTGGCAGCAGGTGGTGGTTATGGTGGTGGGGTGTGGCAGCAGGTGGTGGTTATGGTGGTGGGGTGTGGCAGCAGGTGGTGGTTATGGTGGTGGAGTGTGGCAGCAGGTGGTGGTTATGGTGGTGGGGTGTGGCAGCAGGTGGTGGTTATGGTGGTGGGGTGTGGCAGCAGGTGGTGGTTATGGTCGTGGAGTGTGGCAGCTGGTGGTGGTTATGGTGGTGGAGTGTGGCAGCAGATGGTGGTTATGGTGGTGGAGTGTGGCAGCAGGTGGTGGTTATGGTGGTGGAGTGTGGCTGCAAGTGGTGGCTATGGTGGTGGAGTGTGGCAGCAGGTGGTGGTTATGGTGGTGGAGTGTGGCAGCAGGTGGTGGTTATGGTGGAGGAGTGTGGCTGCAAGTGGTGGCTATGGTGGTGGAGTGTGGCAGCAGGTGGTGGTTATGGTGTTGGAGTATGGCAGCAGGTGGTGGTTATGGTGGTGGAGTGTAGCAGCAGGTGGTGGAATGTGGCAGCAGGTGGTGGAGTGTGACAGCAGGTGGTGGTTACAATGGTGGAGTGTGGAAGCAGGTGGTGATTATGGTGGTTGAGTGTGGCAGCAGGTGGTGGTTATGGAGGTGCAGTGTGGCAGCAGGTGGTGGTTATGGTGGTGGAGTGTTGCCGCAGGTGGTGGTTATGGTAGTGGTGTATGGCAGCAGGTGGTGGAATGTGGCAGCAGGTGGTGGTTATCATGGTGGAGTGCGGCAGCAGGTGGTGGTTATGATGGTGGAGTGGGGCAGCAGGTGGTGGTTATGGTGATGGAGTGTGGCAGCAGGTGGTGGAGGTGGTGGAGGAGGAGTGTGTCAGCAGGTGCTGGTTATAGTAGTGGAGTGTGGCCGCAGGTGGTGGTTATGGTGGTGGAGTGTGAAACAGGTGGTGGTCTTGGTGGTGGAATGTGGCAGCAGGTGGTGGTTATCATGGTGGAGTGCGGCAGCAGGTTGTGGTTATGATGGTGGAGTGGTGGAGGTGGAGTGTGGCAGCAGGTGGTGGTTATGGTAGTGAAGTGTGGCAGCAGGTGGTGGTTATGGTGGTGCAGTGTGACCGCAGGTGGTTGTTATGGTGGTGGAGTGTGGCAGCAGGTGGTGGTTATTGTGGTGGAGTATGGCAGCAGGTGGTGGTTATGGTGGTGGAGTGGGCAGCAGGTGGTGGTTATGGTGGTGGAGTGAGGTAGCGGATAGTGGTGGTGGTGGTGGAGTGTGGCAGCATGTGGTGGTGGTGGAGTGTTGCAGTAGGTGGTGATTATGGTGGTGGAGTGTGGCAGCAGGTGGTGGTAATGGTGGTGGAGTGTGGCAGCAGGTGGTGGAGTGTGGCAGCAGGTGGTGATTATGGTGGTGGAGTGTGGCAGCAGGTGGTGGTTAATGTGGTGGAGTGTGGCAGCAGGTGGTGGTTATTGTGGTAGAGTATGGCAGCAGGTGGTGGTTATTGTGGTAGAGTATGGCAGCAGGTGGTGTAGTGGGGTAGAAGGTGGTGGTGGTGGTGGAGAGTGGCAGCAGGTTGTGGTTATGGTAGTGGAGTGTGGGAGTAGGTGGTGGTTGTGGTGGTGGTGAAGTGTGGCAGCAGGTGGTGGTGGTGGAGTGTGGCAGCAGGTGGTGTTTATGGTGGTGGAGTGTTGCAGCAGGTAGTGGTGGTGGTGGTGATGGAGTGTTGCAGCAGGTGGTGGTTTTGGTGGTGGAGTTTGGCAGCATGTGGTAGTCATGGTGATGGAGTGTGGCAGCAGGTGGTGGTTATAGTGGTGGAGTGTGGCCGCAGGTGGGGGTTATGGTGGTTGAGTGTGGCAGCAGATGGTGGTTATGGTGGTGAAGTGCGGCAGCACGTGGTGGTTATAGTGGTGAAGAGTAGCTGCAGGTGGTGGCTATGGTGGTGGAGTGTGGCAGCAGGTTTTGGTTATGGTGGTGGAATGTGGCAGCAGGTGGTGGTTATTGTGGTGGAGTATGGCAGCAGGTGGTGGTTATGGTGGTGGAGTGGGGGCAGAAGGTGGTGGTTACATTGGTGGATTGTGGCAGCAGGTGGTGATTATGGTAGTGGAGTGTGGCAGCAGGTGGTGGTGGTGGTGGTGATGGACTGTGGCAGCAGGTGGTGGTGGTGGAGTGTGGCAGCAGGTGGTGATTATGGTCGTGGAGTTTGGCAGCAGGTGGTGGTTATGGTGGTGGAGTGTGGCAGTAGGTGGTGGTTACAGTGGTGGAGTGTGACAGCAGGTGGTGATTATGGTGGTGGAGTGTGGCAGCAGGTGGTGGTAATGGTGGTGGAGTGTGGCAGCAGGTGGTGGTTATGGGGGTGGGGTGTGGCAGCAGGTGGTGGTTATGGTGGTGGGGTGTGGCAGCAGGTGGTGGTTATGGTGGTGGAGTGTAGCAGCAGGTGGTGGAATGTGGCAGCAGGTGGTGGAGTGTGACATCAGGTGGTGGTTACAATGGTGGAGTGTGGAAGCAGGTGGAGATTATGGTGGTTGAGTGTGGCAGCAGGTGGTGGTTATGGTGGTGGAGAGTGGCAGCAGGTGGTGGTTATGGTGGTGGAGTGTGGCAGCAGGTGGTGGTTATGGTGGTGGAGTATGGCAGCAGGTGGTGGTTATGGTGGTGGAGTGGGCAGCAGGTGGTGGTTATGGTGGTGGAGTGAGGTAGCGGATAGTGGTGGTGGTGGTGGAGTGTGGCAGCATGTGGTGGTGGTGGAGTGTTGCAGTAGGTGGTGATTATGGTGGTGGAGTGTGGCAGCAGGTGGTGGAGTGTGGCAGCAGGTGGTGGTAATGGTGGTGGAGTGTGGCAGCAGGTGGTGGAGTGTGGCAGCAGGTGGTGATTATGGTGGTGGAGTGTGGCAGCAGGTGGTGGTTAATGTGGTGGAGTGTGGCAGCAGGTGGTGGTTATTGTGGTAGAGTATGGCAGCAGGTGGTGGTTATTGTGGTAGAGTATGGCAGCAGGTGGTGGAGTGGGGTAGCAGGTGGTGGTGGTGGTGGAGAGTGGCAGCAGGTTGTGGTTATGGTAGTGGAGTGTGGGAGTAGGTGGTGGTGGTGGTGGTGGTGGTGGTGGAGGTGGAGTGTAGCAACAGGTGGTTGTGGTGGAGTGTGGCAGCATGTGGTGTTTATGGTGGTGGAGTTTTGCAGCAGGTGGTGCTGGTGGTGGTGATGGAGTGTGGCAGTAGGTGGTGGTTTTGGTGGTGGAGTTTGGCAGCATGTGGTGGTCATGGTGATGGAGTGTGGCAGCAGGTGGTGGTTATGGTGGTGGAGTGTCGCCGCAGGTGGGGGTTATGGTGGTTGAGTGTGGCAGCAGATGGTGGTTATGGTGGTGAAGTGCGGCAGCACGTGGTGGTTATAGTGGTGAAGAGTGGCTGCAGGTGGTGGCTATGGTGGTGGAGTGTGGCAGCAGGTTTTGGTTATGGTGGTGGAATGTGGCAGCAGGTGGTGGTTATTGTGGTGGAGTATGGCAGCAGGTGGTGGTTATGGTGGTGGAGTGGGGCAGAAGGTGGTGGTTACAGTGGTGGATTGTGGCAGCAGGTGGTGATTATGGTAGTGGAGTGTGGCAGCAGATGGTGGTGGTGGTGGTGATGGAGTGTGGCAGCAGGTGGTGGTGGTGGTGGAGTGTGGCAGCAGGTGGTGATTATGGTGGTGGAGTTTGGCAGCAGGTGGTGGTTATGGTGGTGGAGTGTGGCAGTAGGTGGTGGTTACAGTGGTGGAGTGTGACAGCAGGTGGTGATTATGGTGGTGGAGTGTGGCAGCAGGTGGTGGTTATGGTGGTGGAGTGTGGCAGCAGGTGGTGGTTATGGTGGTGGGGTGAGGCAGCAGGTGGTGGTTATGGTGGTGGGGTGTGGCAGCAGGTGGTGGTTATGGTGGTGGAGTGTAGCAGCAGGTGGTGGAATGTGGCAGCAGGTGGTGGAGTGTGACAGCAGGTGGTGGTTACAATGGTGGAGTGTGGAAGCAGGTGGAGATTATGGTGGTTGAGTGTGGCAGCAGGTGGTGGTTATGGTGGTGGAGTGTGGCAGCAGGTGGTGGTTATGGTGGTGGAGTGTGGCAGCAGGTGGTGGTTATGGTGGTGGAGTGTGGCATCAGGTGGTGGTTATGGTGGTGGAGTGTTGCCGCCGGTGGTGGTTATGGTAGTGGTGTATGGCAGCAGGTGGTGGAATGTGGCAGCAGGTGGTGGTTATGATGGTGGAGTGCGGCAGCAGGTGGTGGTTACAGTGGTGGAGTGTGACAGCAGGTGGTGATTATGGTGGTGGAGTGTGGCAGCAGGTGGTGGTTATGGTGGTGGAGTGTGGCAGCAGGTGGTGGTTATGGTGGTGGAGTGTGGCAGCAGGTGGTGGTTATGGTGGTGGAGTGTGGCAGCAGGTGGTGGTTATGGTGGTGGAGTGTTGCCGCAGGTGGTGGTTATGGTAGTGGTGTATGGCAGCAGGTGGTGGAATGTGGCAGCAGGTGGTGGTTACAGTGGTGGAGTGTGACAGCAGGTGGTGATTATGGTGGTGGAGTGTGGCAGCAGGTGGTGGTTATGGTGGTGGAGTGTGGCAGCAGGTGGTGGTTATGGTGGTGGAGTGTGGCAGCAGGTGGTGGTTATGGTGGTGGAGTGTGGCAGCAGGTGGTGGTTATGGTGGTGGAGTGTTGCCGCAGGTGGTGGTTATGGTAGTGGTGTATGGCAGCAGGTGGTGGAATGTGGCAGCAGGTGGTGGTTATCATGGTGGAGTGCGGCAGCAGGTGGTGGTTATGATGGTGGAGTGGGGCTGCAGGTGGTGGTTATGGTGATGGAGTGTGGCAGCAGGTGGTGGAGGTGGTGGAGGTGGAGTGTGTCAGCAGGTGCTGGTTATAGTGGTGGAGTGTGGCCGCAGGTGGTGGTTATGGTGGTGGAGTGTGGCAGCAGGTGGTGGTTACAGTGGTGGAGTGTGACAGCCGGTGGTGATTATGGTGGTGGAGTGTGGCAGCAGGTGGTGGTTATGGTGGTGGAGTGTGGCAGCAGGTGGTGATTATGGTGGTGGAGTGTGGCAGCAGGTGATGGTTATGGTGGTGGAGTGAACCAGCAGGTGATGGAATGTGGCAGCAGGTGGTGGAGTGTGACAGCAGGTGGTGGTTACAATGGTGGAGTGTGGAAGCAGGTGGTGGTTATGGTGGTGGAGTGTGGCAGCAGGTGGTGGTTATGGTGGTGGAGTGTTGCCGCAGGTGGTGGTTATGGTAGTGGTGTATGGCAGCAGGTGGTAGTTATCATGGTGGAGTGCGGCAGCAGGTGGTGGTTATGATGGTGGAGTGGGGCAGCAGGTGGTGGTTATGGTGATGGAGTGTGGCAGCAGGTGGTGGAGGTGGTGGAGGTGGAGTGTGTCAGCAGGTGCTGGTTATAGTGGTGGAGTGTGGCCGCAGGTGGTGGTTATAGTGGTGGAGTTTGGCAGCAGGTGGTGGTTATGGTGGTGGAGTGTGAAACAGGTGGTGGTCTTGGTGGTGGGATGTGGCAGCAGGTGGTGGTTATCATGGTGGAGTGCGGCAGCAGGTTGTGGTTATGATGGTGGAGTGGTGGAGGTGGAGTGTGGCAGCAGGTGGTGGTTATGGTAGTGGAGTGTGGCAGCAGGTGGTGGTTATGGTGGTGGAGTGTGACCGCAGGTGGTGGTTATGGTGGTGGAGTGTGGCAGCAGGTGGTGGAGTGTGGCAGCAGGTGGTGGTTATTGTGGTGGAGTATGGCCGCAGGTGGTGGTTATGGTGGTGGAGTGGGCAGCAGGTGGTGGTTATGGTGGTGGAGTGTGGTAGCGGATAGTGGTGGTGGTGGTGGAGTGTGGCAGCATGTGGTGGTGGTGGAGTGTTGCAGTAGGTGGTGATTATGGTGGTGGAGTGTGGCAGCAGGTGGTGGTAATGGTGGTGGAGTGTGGCAGCAGGTGGTGGAGTGTGGCAGCAGGTGGTGATTATGGTGGTGGAGTGTGGCAGCAGGTGGTGGTTAATGTGGTGGAGTGTGGCAGCAGGTGGTGGTTATTGTGGTAGAGTATGGCAGCAGGTGGTGGAGTGGGGCAGCAGGTGGTGGTGGTGGTGGAGTGGGGTAGCAGGTGGTGGTGGTGGTGGAGAGTGGCAGCAGGTTGTGGTTATGGTAGTGGAGGGTGGGAGTAGGTGGTGGTGGTGGTGGTGGTGGAGTGTGGCAGCAGGTGGTGGTGGTGGAGTGTGGCAGCAGGTGGTGGTGGTGAAGTGTGGCAGCAGGTGGTGTTTATTGTGGTGGAGTGTTGCAGCAGGTGGTGGTGGTGGTAGTGATGGAGTGTGGCAGCAGGTGGTGGTTTTGGTGGTAGAGTTTGGCCGCAGGTGGTGGTTATGGTGGTTGAGTGTGGCAGCAGATGGTGGTTATGGTGGTGAAGTGCGGCAGCAGGTGGTGGTTATGGTGGTGAAGAGTGGCTGCAGGTGGTGGCTATGGTGGTGGAATGTGGCAGCAGGTTTTGGTTATGGTGGTGGAATGTGGCAGCAGGTGGTAGTTATGGTGTTGGAGTGAGGGCGCAGGTAGTGGTTATGGTGGTGGAGTGTGGCAGCAGGTGGTGGTTAATGTGGTGGAGTGTGGCAGCAGGTGGTGGTTATTGTGGTGGAGTATGGCAGCAGGTGGTGGTTTTGGTGGTGGAGTGGGGCAGAAGGTGGTGGTTACAGTGGTGGAGTGTGGCAGCAGGTGGTGATTATAGTGGTGGAGTGTGGCAGCAGGTGGTGGTTATGGTGGTGGAGTGTGGCAGCAGGTGGTGGTGGTGGTGGTGATGGAGTGTGGCAGCAGGTGGTTGTGGTGGAGTGTGGCAGCAGGTGGTTATTATGGTGGTGAAGTGTGGCAGCAGGTGGTGGTTATGGTGGTGGAGTGTGGCAGCAGGTGGTGGTTAATGTGGTGGAGTGTGGCAGCAGGTGGTGGTTAATGTGGTGGAGTGTGGCAGCAGGTGGTGGTCATTGTGGTGGAGTATGGCAGCAGGTGGTGGTTATGGTGGTGGAGTGGGGCAGAAGGTGGTGGTTACAGTGGTGGAGTGTGGAAGCAGGTGGTGGTTATGGTGGTGGAGTGTGGCAGCAGGTGGATGTGGTGGTGGTGATGGAGTGTGGCAGCAGGTGGTGGTGGTGGAGTGTGGCAGCAGGTGGTGATTATGGTGGTGGAGTGTGGCAGCAGGTGGTGGTTATGGTGGTGGAGTGTGGCAGTAGGTGGTGGTTACAGTGGTGGAGTGTGACAGCAGGTGGTGATTATGGTGGTGGAGTGTGGCAGCAGGTGGTGGTTATGGTGGTGGAGTGTGGCAGCAGGTGGTGGTTATGGTGGTGGGGTGTGGCAGCAGGTGGTGGTTATGGTGGTGGGGTGTGGCAGCAGGTGGTGGTTATGGTGGTGGAGTGTAGCAGCAGGTGGTGGAATGTGGCAGCAGGTGGTGGAGTGTGACAGCAGGTGGTGGTTACAATGGTGGAGTGTGGAAGCAGGTGGAGATTATGGTGGTTGAGTGTGGCAGCAGGTGGTGGTTATGGTGGTGGAGTGTGGCAGCAGGTGGTGGTTATGGTGGTGGAGTGTTGCCGCAGGTGGTGGTTATGGTAGTGGTGTATGGCAGCAGGTGGTGGAATGTGGCAGCAGGTGGTGGTTATCATGGTAGAGTGCGGCAGCAGGTGGTGGTTATGATGGTGGAGTGGGGCAGCAGGTGGTGGTTATGGTGATGGAGTGTGGCAGCAGGTGGTGGTTATGGTGGTGGAGTGTGGCAGCAGGTGGTGGTTACAGTGGCGGAGTGTGACAGCAGGTGGTGATTATGGTGGTGGAGTGTGGCAGCAGGTGGTGATTATGGTGGTGGAGTGTGGCAGCAGGTGGTGGTTACAGTGGTGGAGTGTGACAGCAGGTGGTGATTATGGTGGTGGAGTGTGGCAGCAGGTGGTGGTTATGGTGGTGGTGTGTGGCAGCAGGTGCTGGTTATGGTGGTGGAGTGTGGCAGCAGGTGCTGGTTATGGTGGTGGAGTGTGGCAGCAGGTGGTGGTTATGGTGGTGGAGTGTGGCAGCAGGTGGTGATTATGGTGGTGGAGTGTGGCAGCAGGTGGTGGTTATGGTGGTGGAGTGTGGCAGCAGGTGGTGGTTATGGTGGAGGAGTGTGGCAGCAGGTGGTGGTTATGGTGGTGGAGTGTGGCAGCAGGTGGTGATTATGGTGGTGGAGTGTGGCAGCAGGTGGTGGTTATGGTGGTGGAGTGTGGCAGCAGGTGGTGGTTACAGTGGTTTAGTGTGACAGCGGGTGGTGATTATGGTGGTGGAGTGTGGCAGCAGGTGGTGGTTATGGTGGTGGAGTGTGGCAGCAGGTGGTGGTTATGGTGGTGGGGTGTGGCAGCAGGTGGTGGTTATGGTAGTGGGGTGTGGCAGCAGGTGGTGGTTATGGTGGTGGAGTGTAGCAGCAGGTGATGGAATGTGGCAGCAGGTGGTGGAGTGTGACAGCAGGTGGTGGTTACAATGGTGGAGTGTGGAAGCAGGTGGTGATTATGGTGGTTGAGTGTGGCAGCAGGTGGTGGTTATGGTGGTGGAGTGTGGCAGCAGGTGGTGGTAATGGTGGTGGAGTGTGGCAGCAGGTGGTGATTATGGTGGTGGAGTGTGGCAGCAGGTGGTGGTTAATGTGGTGGAGTGTGGCAGCAGGTGGTGGTTATTGTGGTAGAGTATGTCAGCAGGTGGTGGAGTGGGGCAGCAGGTGGTGGTGGTGGTGGAGTGGGGTAGCAGGTGGTGGTGGTGGTGGAGAGTGGCAGCAGGTTGTGGTTATGGTGGTGGAGTGTGGGAGTAGGTGGTGGTGGTGGTGGTGGTGGTGGTGGAGTGTGGCAGCAGGTGGTGGTGGTGGAGTGTGGCAGCAGGTGGTGGTTATGGTGGTGGAGTGTTGCAGAACTTGGTGGTGGTGGTGGTGATTGAGTGTGGCAGCAGGTGGTGATTTTGGTGGTGGAGT
The DNA here is from genome assembly GCF_040958095.1 of Procambarus clarkii. Taxonomy (NCBI): domain Eukaryota; kingdom Metazoa; phylum Arthropoda; class Malacostraca; order Decapoda; family Cambaridae; genus Procambarus; species Procambarus clarkii. The sequence goes on from NC_091172.1 coordinate 39,725,995, forward strand.
TTGGCAGCATGTGGTGGTTATGGTGATGGAGTGTGGCAGCAGGTGGTGGTTATGGTGGTGGAGTGTGGCCGCAGGTGGTGGTTATGGTGGTTGAGTGTGGCAGCAGATGGTGGGTATGGTGGTGAAATGCGGCAGCAGGTGGTGGTTATGGTGGTGAAGAGTGGCTGCAGGTGGTGGCTATGGTGGTGGAGTGTGGCAGCAGGTTTTGGTTATGGTGGTGGAGTGTGGCAGCAGGTGGTAGTTATGGTGTTGGAGTGAGGGCGCAGGTAGTGGTTATGGTGGTGGAGTGTGGCAGCAGGTGGTGGTTAATGTAGTGGAGTGTGGCAGCAGGTGGTGGTTATTGTGGTGGAGTATGGCAGCAGGTGGTGGTTATGGTGGTGGAGTGGGGCAGAAGGTGGTGGTTACAGTGGTGGAGTGTGGCAGCAGGTGGTGATTATGGTGGTGGAGTGTGGCAGCAGGTGGTGGTTATGGTGGTGGAGTGTGGCAGCAGGTGGTGGTGGTGGTGGTGATGGAGTGTAGCAGCAGGTGGTGGTGGTGGAGTGTGGCAGCAGGTGGTGATTATGGTGGTGGAGTGTGGCAACAGGTGGTGGTTATGGTGGTGGAGTGTGGCAGCAGGTGGTGGTTACAGTGGTGGAGTGTGACAGCAGGTGGTGGTTTTGGTGGTGGAGTTTGGCAGCATGTGGTGGTCATGGTGATGGAGTGTGGCAGCAGGTGGTGGTTATGGTGGTGGAGTGTGGCCACAGGTGGGGGTTATGGTGGTTGAGTGTGGCAGCAGATGGTGGTTATGGTGGTGAAGTGCGGCAGCACGTGGTGGTTATAGTGGTGAAGAGTGTCTGCAGGTGGTGGCTATGGTGGTGGAGTGTGGCAGCAGGTTTTGGTTATGGTGGTGGAATGTGGCAGCAGGTGGTGGTTATTGTGGTGGAGTATGGCAGCAGGTGGTGGTTATGGTGGTGGAGTGGGGCAGAAGGTGGTGGTTACAGTGGTGGATTGTGGCAGCAGGTGGTGATTATGGTAGTGGAGTGTGGCAGCAGGTGGTGGTGGTGGTGGTGATGGAGTGTGGCAGCAGGTGGTGGTGGTGGAGTGTGGCAGCAGGTGGTGATTATGGTGGTGGAGTTTGGCAGCAGGTGGTGGTTATGGTGGTGGAGTGTGGCAGTAGGTGGTGGTTACAGTGGTGGAGTGTGACAGCAGGTGGTGATTATGGTGGTGGAGTGTGGCAGCAGGTGGTGGTTATGGTGGTGGAGTGTGGCAGCAGGTGGTGGTTATGGTGGTGGGGTGTGGCAGCAGGTGGTGGTTATGGTGTTGGGGTGTGGCAGCAGGTGGTGGTTATGGTGGTGGAGTGTAGCAGCAGGTGGTGGAATGTGGCAGCAGGTGGTGGAGTGTGACAGCAGGTGGTGGTTACAATGGTGGAGTGTGGAAGCAGTTGGAGATTATGGTGGTTGAGTGTGGCAGCAGGTGGTGGTTATGGTGGTGGAGTGTGGCAGCAGGTGGTGGTTATGGTGGTGGAGTGTTGCCGCAGGTGGTGGTTATGGTGATGGAGTGTGGCATCAGGTGGTGGTTATGGTGGTGGAGTGTTGCCGCAGGTGGTGGTTATGGTAGTGGTGTATGGCAGCAGGTGGTGGAATGTGGCAGCAGGTGGTGGTTATCATGGTGGAGTGCGGCAGCAGGTGGTGGTTACAGTGGTGGAGTGTGACAGCAGGTGGTGATTATGGTGGTGGAGTGTGGCAGCAGGTGGTGGTTATGGTGGTGGAGTATGGCAGCAGGTGGTGGTTATTGTGGTGGAGTGTGGCAGCAGGTGGTGGTTATGGTGGTGGAGTGTGGCAGCAGGTGGTGGTTATGGTGGTGGAGTGTTGCCGCAGGTGGTGGTTATGGTAGTGGTGTATGGCAGCAGGTGGTGGAATGTGGCAGCAGGTGGTGGTTATCATGGTGGAGTGCGGCAGCAGGTGGTGGTTATGATGGTGGAGTAGGGCAGCAGGTGGTGGTTATGGTGATGGAGTGTGGCAGCAGGTGGTGGAGGTGGTGGAGGTGGAGTGTGTCAGCAGGTGCTGGTTATAGTGGTGGAGTGTGGCCGCAGGTGGTGGTTATGGTGATGGAGTGTGGCAGCAGGTGGTGGTTACAGTGGTGGAGTGTGACAGCAGGTGGTGATTATGGTGGTGGAGTGTGGCAGCAGGTGGTGGTTATGGTGGTGGAGTGTGGCAGCAGGTGGTGGTTATGGTGGTGGAGTGTGGCAGCAGGTGGTGGTTATGGTGGTGGAGTGTGGCAGCAGGTGGTGATTATGGTGGTGGAGTGTGGCAGCAGGTGGTGGTTATGGTGGTGGAGTGAACCAGCAGGTGATGGAATGTGGCAGAAGTGGTGGAGTGTGACAGCAGGTGGTGGTTACAATGGTGGAGTGTGGAAGCAGGTGGTGGTTATGGTGGTGGAGTGCGGCAGCAGGTGGTGGTTATGGTGGTTGAGTGTTGCCGCAGGTGGTGGTTATGGTAGTGGTGTATGGCAGCAGGTGGTGGAGGTGGTGGAGGTGGAGTGTGTCAGCAGGTGCTGGTTATAGTGGTGGAGTGTTGCCGCAGGTGGTGGTTATGGTGGTGGAGTGTGGCAGCAGGTGGTGGGTATGGTGGTGGAGTGTGAAACAGGTGGTGGTCTTGGTGGTGGGATGTGGCAGCAGGTGGTGGTTATCATGGTGGAGTGCGGCAGCAGGTTGTGGTTATGATGGTGGAGTGGTGGAGGTGGAGTGTGGCAGCAGGTGGTGGTTATGGTAGTGGAGTGTGGCAGCAGGTGGTGGTTATGGTGGTGGAGTGTGACCGCAGGTGGTGGTTATGGTGGTGGAGTGTGGCAGCAGGTGGTGGAGTGTGGCAGCAGGTGGTGGTTATTGTGGTGGAGTATGGCCGCAGGTGGTGGCTATGGTGGTGGAGTGGGCAGCAGGTGGTGGTTATGGTGGTGGAGTGTGGTAGCGGATAGTGGTGGTGGTGGTGGAGTGTGGCAGCATGTGGTGGTGGTGGAGTGTTGCAGTAGGTGGTGATTATGGTGGTGGAGTGTGGCAGCAGGTGGTGGTAATGGTGGTGGAGTGTGGCAGCAGGTGGTGATTATGGTGGTGGAGTGTGGCAGCAGGTGGTGGTTAATGTGGTGGAGTGTGGCAGCAGGTGGTGGTTATTGTGGTAGAGTATGGCAGCAGGTGGTGGAGTGGGGCAGCAGGTGGTGGTGGTGGTGGAGTGGGGTAGCAGGTGGTGGTGGTGGTGGAGAGTGGCAGCAGGTTGTGGTTATGGTAGTGGAGGGTGGGAGTAGGTGGTGGTGGTGGTGGAGTGTGGCAGCAGGTGGTGGTGGTGGAGTGTGGCAGCAGGTGGTGGTGGTGAAGTGTGGCAGCAGGTGGTGTTTATGGTGGTGGAGTGTTGCAGCAGGTGGTGGTGGTGGTGGTGATGGAGTGTGGCAGCAGGTGGTGGTTTTGGTGGTAGAGTTTGGCCGCAGGTGGTGGTTATGGTGGTTGAGTGTGGCAGCAGATGGTGGTTATGGTGGTGAAGTGCGGCAGCAGGTGGTGGTTATGGTGGTGAAGAGTGGCTGCAGGTGGTGGCTATGGTGGTGGAATGTGGGAGCAGGTTTTGGTTATGGTGGTGGAATGTGGCAGCAGGTGGTAGTTATGGTGTTGGAGTGAGGGCGCAGGTAGTGGTTATGGTGGTGGAGTGTGGCAGCAGGTGGTGGTTAATGTGGTGGAGTGTGGCAGCAGGTGGTGGTTATTGCGGTGGAGTATGGCAGCAGGTGGTGGTTATGGTGGTGGAGTGGGGCAGAAGGTGGTGGTTACAGTGGTGGAGTGTGGCAGCAGGTGGTGATTATGGTGGTGGAGTGTGGCAGCAGGTGGTGGTTATGGTGGTGGAGTGTGGCAGCAGGTGGTGGTGGTGGTGGTGATGGAGTGTGGCAGCAGTTGGTGGTGGTGGAGTGTGGCAGCAGGTGGTTATTATGGTGGTGAAGTGTGGCAGCAGGTGGTGGTTATGGTGGTTGAGTGTGGCAGCAGGTGGTGGTTAATGTGGTGGAGTGTGGCAGCAGGTGGTGGTTAATGTGGTGGAGTGTGTCAGCAGGTGGTGGTTATTGTGGTGGAGTATGGCAGCAGGTGGTGGTTATGGTGGTGGAGTGGGGCAGAAGGTGGTGGTTACAGTGGTGGAGTGTGGAAGCAGGTGGTGATTATGGTGGTGGAGTGTGGCAGCAGGTGGATGTGGTGGTGGTGATGGAGTGTGGCAGCAGGTGGTGGTGGTGGAGTGTGGCAGCAGGTGGTGATTATGGTGGTGGAGTGTGGCAGCAGGTGGTGGTTATGGTGGTGGAGTGTGGCAGTAGGTGGTGGTTACAGTGGTGGAGTGTGACAGCAGGTGGTGATTATGGTGGTGGAGTGTGGCAGCAGGTGGTGGTTATGGTGGTGGAGTGTGGCAGCAGGTGGTGGTTATGGTGGTGGGGTGTGGCAGCAGGTGGTGGTTATGGTGGTGGGGTGTGGCAGCAGGTGGTGGTTATGGTGGTGGAGTGTAGCAACAGGTGGTGGAATGTGGCAGCAGGTGGTGGAGTGTGACAGCAGGTGGTGGTTACAATTGGTGGAGTGTGGAAGCAGGTGGAGATTATGGTGGTTGAGTGTGGCAGCAGGTGGTGGTTATGGTGGTGGAGTGTGGCAGCAGGTGGTGGTTATGGTGGTGGAGTGTTGCCGCAGGTGGTGGTTACAATTGGTGGAGTGTGGAAGCAGGTGGAGATTATGGTGGTTGAGTGTGGCAGCAGGTGGTGGTTATGGTGGTGGAGTGTGGCAGCAGGTGGTGGTTATGGTGGTGGAGTGTTGCCGCAGGTGGTGGTTATGGTAGTGGTGTATGGCAGCAGGTGGTGGAATGTGGCAGCAGGTGGTGGTTATCATGGTAGAGTGCGGCAGCAGGTGGTGGTTATGATGGTGGAGTGGGGCAGCAGGTGGTGGTTATGGTGATGGAGTGTGGCAGCAGGTGGTGGTTATGGTGGTGGAGTGTGGCAGCAGGTGGTGGTTACAGTGGCGGAGTGTGACAGCAGGTGGTCATTATGGTGGTGGAGTGTGGCAGCAGGTGGTGAATATGGTGGTGGAGTGTGGCAGCAGGTGGTGGTTACAGTGGTGGAGTGTGACAGCAGGTGGTGATTATGGTGGTGGAGTGTGGCAGCAGGTGGTGGTTATGGTGGTGGAGTGTGGCAGCAGGTGCTGGTTATGGTGGTGGAGTGTGGCAGCAGGTGCTGGTTATTGTGGTGGAGTGTGGCAGCAGGTGGTGGTTATGGTGGTGGAGTGTGGCAGCAGGTGGTGATTATGGTGGTGGAGTGTGGCAGCAGGTGGTGGTTATGGTGGTGGAGTGTGGCAGCAGGTGGTGGTTATGGTGGAGGAGTGTGGCAGCAGGTGGTGGTTATGGTGGTGGAGTGTGGCAGCAGGTGGTGATTATGGTGGTGGAGTGTGGCAGCAGGTGGTGGGTATGGTGGTGGAGTGTGGCAGCAGGTGGTGGTTACAGTGGTGGAGTGTGACAGCGGGTGGTGATTATGGTGGTGGAGTGTGGCAGCAGGTGGTGGTTATGGTGGTGGAGTGTGGCAGCAGGTGGTGGTTATGGTGGTGGGGTGTGGCAGCAGGTGGTGGTTATGGTGGTGGGGTGTGGCAGCAGGTGGTGGTTATGGTGGTGGAGTGTAGCAGCAGGTGATGGAATGTGGCAGCAGGTGGTGGAGTGTGACAGCAGGTGGTGGTTACAATGGTGGAGTGTGGAAGCAGGTGGTGATTATGGTGGTTGAGTGTGGCAGCAGGTGGTGGTTATGGTGGTGGAGTGTGGCAGCAGGTGGTGGTAATGGTGGTGGAGTGTGGCAGCAGGTGGTGATTATGGTGGTGGAGTGTGGCAGCAGGTGGTGGTTAATGTGGTGGAGTGTGGCAGCAGGTGGTGGTTATTGTGGTAGAGTATGTCAGCAGGTGGTGGAGTGGGGCAGCAGGTGGTGGTGGTGGTGGAGTGGGGTAGCAGGTGGTGGTGGTGGTGGAGAGTGGCAGCAGGTTGTGGTTATGGTAGTGGAGTGTGGGAGTAGGTGGTGGTGGTGGTGGTGGTGGTGGTGGAGTGTGGCAGCAGGTGGTGGTGGTGGAGTGTGGCAGCAGGTGGTGGTTATGGTGGTGGAGTGTTGCAGCACTTGGTGGTGGTGGTGGTGATGGAGTGTGGCAGCAGGTGGTGATTTTGGTGGTGGAGTTTGGCAGCATGTGGTGGTTATGGTGATGGAGTGTGGCAGCAGGTGGTGGTTATGGTGGTGGAGTGTGGCCGCAGGTGGTGGTTATGGTGGTTGAGTGTGGCAGCAGATGGTGGGTATGGTGGTGAAATGCGGCAGCAGGTGGTGGTTATGGTGGTGAAGAGTGGCTGCAGGTGGTGGCTATGGTGGTGGAGTGTGGCAGCAGGTTTTGGTTATGGTGGTGGAGTGTGGCAGCAGGTGGTAGTTATTGTGTTGGAGTGAGGGCGCAGGTAGTGGTTATGGTGGTGGAGTGTGGCAACAGGTGGTGGTTAATGTAGTGGAGTGTGGCAGCAGGTGGTGGTTATTGTGGTGGAGTATGGCAGCAGGTGGTGGTTATGGTGGTGGACTGGGGCAGAAGGTGGTGGTTACAGTGGTGGAGTGTGGCAGCAGGTGGTGATTATGGTGGTGGAGTGTGGCAGCAGGTGGTGGAGTGTGGCAGCAGGTGGTGGTGGTGGTGGTGATGGAGTGTAGCAGCAGGTGGTGGTGGTGGAGTGTGGCAGCAGGTGGTGATTATGGTGGTGGAGTGGGGCAGCAGGTGGTGGTTATGGTGGTGGAGTGTAGCAGCAGGTGGAGGTTACAGTGGTGGAGTGTGACAGCAGGTGGTGATTATGGTGGTGGAGTGTGGCAGCAGGTGGTGGTTATGGTGGTGGAGTGTGGCAGCAGGTGGTGGTTATGGTGGTGGGGTGTGGCAGCAGGTGGTGGTTATGGTGGTGGGGTGTTGCAGCAGGTGGTGGTTATGGTGGTGGAGTGTAGCAGCAGGTGGTGGAATGTGGCAGCAGGTGGTGGAGCGTGACAGCGGGTGGTGGTTACAATGGTGGAGTGTGGAAGCAGGTGGTGATTATGGTGGTTGAGTGTGGCAGCAGGTGGTGGTTATGGTGGTGGAGTGTGGCAGCAGGTGGTGGTTATGGTGGTGGAGTGTTGCCGCAGGTGGTGGTTATGGTAGTGGTGTATGGCAGCAGGTGGTGAAATGTGGCAGGAGGTGGTGGTTATCATGGTGGAGTGCGGCAGCAGGTGGTGGTTATGATGGTGGAGTGGAGCAGCAGGTGGTGGTTATGGTGATGGAGTGTGGCAGCAGGTGGTGGTTATGGTGGTGGAGTGTGGCAGCAGGTGTGGGTTACAGTGGCGGAGTGTGACAGCAGGTGGTGATTATGGTGGTGGAGTGTGGCAGCAGGTGGTGGTTATGGTGGTGGAGTGTGGCAGCAGGTGGTGGTTACAGTGGTGGAGTGTGACAGCAGGTGGTGATTATGGTGGTGGAGTGTGGCAGCAGGTGGTGGTTATGGTGGTGGAGTGTGGCCGCAGGTGGTGGTTATGGTGGTTGAGTGTGGCAGCAGATGGTGGGTATGGTGGTGGAGTGTGGCAGCAGGTGGTGGTTATGGTGGTGGAGTGTTGCCGCAGGTGGTGGTTATGGTAGTGGTGTATGGCAGCAGGTGGTGAAATGTGGCAGCAGGTGGTGGTTATCATGGTGGAGTGCGGCAGCAGGTGGTGGTTATGATGGTGGAGTGGGGCAGCAGGTGGTGGTTATGGTGATGGAGTGTGGCAGCAGGTGGTGGTTATGGTGGTGGAGTGTGTCAGCAGGTGGTGGTTATTGTGGTGGAGTATGGCAGCAGGTGGTGGTTATGGTGGTGGAGTGGGGCAGAAGGTGGTGGTTACAGTGGTGGAGTGTGGAAGCAGGTGGTGATTATGGTGGTGGAGTGTGGCAGCAGGTGGATGTGGTGGTGGTGATGGAGTGTGGCAGCAGGTGGTGGTGGTGGAGTGTGGCAGCAGGTGGTGATTATGGTGGTGGAGTGTGGCAGCAGGTGGTGGTTATGGTGGTGGAGTGTGGCAGTAGGTGGTGGTTACAGTGGTGGAGTGTGACAGCAGGTGGTGATTATGGTGGTGGAGTGTGGCAGCAGGTGGTGGTTATGGTGGTGGAGTGTGGCAGCAGGTGGTGGTTATGGTGGTGGGGTGTGGCAGCAGGTGGTGGTTATGGTGGTGGGGTGTGGCAGCAGGTGGTGGTTATGGTGGTGGAGTGTAGCAGCAGGTGGTGGAATGTGGCAGCAGGTGGTGGAGTGTGACAGCAGGTGGTGGTTACAATTGGTGGAGTGTGGAAGCAGGTGGTGGTTATGGTAGTGGTGTATGGCAGCATGTGGTGGAATGTGGCAGCAGGTGGTGGTTATCATGGTAGAGTGCGGCAGCAGGTGGTGGTTATGATGGTGGAGTGGGGCAGCAGGTGGTGGTTATGGTGATGGAGTGTGGCAGCAGGTGGTAGTTATGGTGGTGGAGTGTGGCAGCAGGTGGTGGTTACAGTGGCGGAGTGTGACAGCAGGTGGTGATTATGGTGGTGGAGTGTGGCAGCAGGTGGTGAATATGGTGGTGGAGTGTGGCAGCAGGTGGTGGTTACAGTGGTGGAGTGTGACAGCAGGTGGTGATTATGGTGGTGGAGTGTGGCAGCAGGTGGTGGTTATGATGGTGGAGTGTGGCAGCAGGTGCTGGTTATGGTGGTGGAGTGTGGCAGCAGGTGCTGGTTATTGTGGTGGAGTGTGGCAGCAGGTAGTGGTGGAGTGTGGCAGCAGGTGGTGATTATGGTGGTGGAGTGTGGCAGCAGGTGGTGGTTATGGTGGTGGAGTGTGGCAGCAGGTGGTGATTATGGTGGTGGAGTGTGGCAGCAGGTGGTGGTTATGGTGGTGGAGTGTGGCCGCAGGTGGTGGTTATGGTGGTTGAGTGTGGCAGCAGATGGTGGGTATGGTGGTGAAATGCGGCAGCAGGTGGTGGTTATGGTGGTGAAGAGTGGCTGCAGGTGGTGGCTATGGTGGTGGAGTGTGGCAGCAGGTTTTGGTTATGGTGGTGGAGTGTAGCAGCAGGTGGTAGTTATGGTGTTGGAGTGAGGGCGCAGGTAGTGGTTATGGTGGTGGAGTGTGGCAGCAGGTGGTGGTTAATGTAGTGGAGTGTGGCAGCAGGTGGTGGTTATTGTGGTGGAGTATGGCAGCAGGTGGTGGTTATGGTGGTGGAGTGGGGCAGAAGGTGGTGGTTACAGTGGTGGAGTGTGGCAGCAGGTGGTGATTATGGTGTTGGAGTGTGGCAGCAGGTGGTGGTTATGGTGGTGGAGTGTGGCAGCAGGTGGTGGTGGTGGTGGTGATGGAGTGTAGCAGCAGGTGGTGGTGGTGGAGTGTGGCAGCAGGTGGTGATTATGGTGGTGGAGTGTGGCAGCAGGTGGTGGTTATGGTGGTGGAGTGTGGTAGCCGGTGGAGGTTACAGTGGTGGAGTGTGACAGCAGGTGGTGATTATGGTGGTGGAGTGTGGCAGCAGGTGGTGGTTATGGTGGTGGAGTGTTGCAGCAGGTGGTGGTTATGGTGGTGGGGTGTGGCAGCAGGTGGTGGTTATGGTGGTGGGGTGTGGCAGCAGGTGGTGGTTATGGTGGTGGAGTGTAGCAGCAGGTGGTGGAATGTTGCAGCAGGTGGTGGAGTGTGACAGCAGGTGGTGGTTACAATGGTGGAGTGTGGAAGCAGGTGGTGATTATGGTGGTTGAGTGTGGCAGCAGGTGGTGGTTATGGTGGTGGAGTGTGGCAGCAGGTGGTGGTTATGGTGGTGGAGTGTTGCCGCAGGTGGTGGTTATGGTAGTGGTGTATGGCAGCAGGTGGTGAAATGTGGCAGCAGGTGGTGGTTATCATGGTGGAGTGCGGCAGCAGGTGGTGGTTATGATGTTGGAGTGGGGCAGCAGGTGGTGGTTATGGTGATGGAGTGTGGCAGCAGGTGGTGGTTATGGTGGTGGAGTGTGGCAGCAGGTGGTGGTTACAGTGGCGGAGAGTGACAGCAGGTGGTGATTATGGTGGTGGAGTGTGGCAGCAGGTGGTGGTTATGGTGGTGGAGTGTGGCAGCAGGAGGTGGTTACAGTGGTGGAGTGTGACAGCAGGTGGTGATTATGGTGGTGGAGTGTGGCAGCAGGTGGTGGTTATGGTAGTGGAGTGTGGCAGCAGGTGGTGGTTAATGTGGTGGAGTGTGGCAGCAGGTGGTGGTTATTGTCGTAGAGTATGGCAGCAGGTGGTGGAGTGCGGCAGCAGGTGGTGGTGGTGGTGGAGTGGGGTAGCAGGTGGTGGTGGTGGTGGAGAGTGGCAGCAGGTTGTGGTTATGGTAGTGGAGGGTGGGAGTAGGTGGTGGTAGTGGTGGTGGTGGAGTGTTGCAGCAGGTGGTGGTGGTGGTGGTGATGGAGTGTGGCAGCAGGTGGTGGTTTTGGTGGTAGAGTTTGGCCGCAGGAGGTGGTTATGGTGGTTGAGTGTGGCAGCAGATGGTGGTTATGGTGGTGAAGTGCGGCAGCAGGTGGTGGTTATGGTGGTGAAGAGTGGCTGCAGGTGGTGGCTATGGTGGTGGAATGTGGGAGCAGGTTTTGGTTATGGTGGTGGAATGTGGCAGCAGGTGGTAGTTATGGTGTTGGAGTGAGGGCGCAGGTAGTGGTTATGGTGGTGGAGTGTGGCAGCAGGTGGTGGTTAATGTGGTGGAGTGTGGCAGCAGGTGGTGGTTATTGCGGTGGAGTATGGCAGCAGGTGGTGGTTATGGTGGTGGAGTGGGGCAGAAGGTGGTGGTTACAGTGGTGGAGTGTGGCAGCAGGTGGTGATTATGGTGGTGGAGTGTGGCAGCAGGTGGTGGTTATGGTGGTGGAGTGTGGCAGCAGGTGGTGGTGGTGGTGGTGATGGAGTGTGGCAGCAGGTGGTGGTGGTGGAGTGTGGCAGCAGGTGGTTATTATGGTGGTGAAGTGTGGCAGCAGGTGGTGGTTATGGTGGTTGAGTGTGGCAGCAGGTGGTGGTTAATGTGGTGGAGTGTGGCAGCAGGTGGTGGTTAATGTGGTGGAGTGTGTCAGCAGGTGGTGGTTATTGTGGTGGAGTATGGCAGCAGGTGGTGGTTATGGTGGTGGAGTGGGGCAGAAGGTGGTGGTTACAGTGGTGGAGTGTGGAAGCAGGTGGTGATTATGGTGATGGAGTGTGGCAGCAGGTGGATGTGGTGGTGGTGATGGAGTGTGGCAGCAGGTGGTGGTGGTGGAGTGTGGCAGCAGGTGGTGATTATGGTGGTGGAGTGTGGCAGCAGGTGGTGGTTATGGTGGTGGAGTGTGGCAGTAGGTGGTGGTTACAGTGGTGGAGTGTGACAGCAGGTGGTGATTATGGTGGTGGAGTGTGGCAGCAGGTGGTGGTTATGGTGGTGGAGTGTGGCAGCAGGTGGTGGTTATGGTGGTGGGGTGTGGCAGCAGGTGGTGGTTATGGTGGTGGGGTGTGGCAGCAGGTGGTGGTTATGGTGGTGGAGTGTAGCAGCAGGTGGTGGAATGTGGCAGCAGGTGGTGGAGTGTGACAGCAGGTGGTGGTTACAATTGGTGGAGTGTGGAAGCAGGTGGTGGTTATGGTAGTGGTGTATGGCAGCAGGTGGTGGAATGTGGCAGCAGGTGGTGGTTATCATGGTAGAGTGCGGCAGCAGGTGGTGGTTATGATGGTGGAGTGGGGCAGCAGGTGGTGGTTATGGTGATGGAGTGTGGCAGCAGGTGGTGGTTATGGTGGTGGAGTGTGGCAGCAGGTGGTGGTTACAGTGGCGGAGTGTGACAGCAGGTGGTGATTATGGTGGTGGAGTGTGGCAGCAGGTGGTGAATATGGTGGTGGAGTGTGGCAGCAGGTGGTGGTTACAGTGGTGGAGTGTGACAGCAGGTGGTGATTATGGTGGTGGAGTGTGGCAGCAGGTGGTGGTTATGATGGTGGAGTGTGGCAGCAGGTGCTGGTTATGGTGGTGGAGTGTGGCAGCAGGTGCTGGTTATTGTGGTGGAGTGTGGCAGCAGGTAGTGGTGGAGTGTGGCAGCAGGTGGTGATTATGGTGGTGGAGTGTGGCAGTTGGTGGTGGTTATGGTGGTGGAGTGTGGCAGCAGGTGGTGGTTATGGTGGAGGAGTGTTGCAGCAGGTGGTGGTTATGGTGGTGGAGTGTGGCAGCAGGTGGTGATTATGGTGGTGGAGTGTGGCAGCAGGTGGTGGGTATGGTGGTGGAGTGTGGCAGCAGGTGGTGGTTACAGTGGTGGAGTGTGACAGCGGGTGGTGATTATGGTGGTGGAGTGTGGCAGCAGGTGGTGGTTATGGTGGTGGAGTGTGGCAGCAGGTGGTGGTTATGGTGGTGGGGTGTGGCAGCAGGTGGTGGTTATGGTGGTGGGGTGTGGCAGCAGGTGGTGGTTATGGTGGTGGAGTGTAGCAGCAGGTGATGGAATGTGGCAGCAGGTGGTGGAGTGTGACAGCAGGTGGTGGTTACAATGGTGGAGTGTGGAAGCAGGTGGTGATTATGGTGGTTGAGTGTGGCAGCAGGTGGTGGTTATGGTGGTGGAGTGTGGCAGCAGGTGGTGGTAATGGTGGTGGAGTGTGGCAGCAGGTGGTGATTATGGTGGTGGAATGTGGCAGCAGGTGGTGGTTAATGTGGTGGAGTGTGGCAGCAGGTGGTGGTTATTGTGGTAGAGTATGTCAGCAGGTGGTGGAGTGGGGCAGCAGGTGGTGGTGGTGGTGGAGTGGGGTAGCAGGTGGTGGTGGTGGTGGAGAGTGGCAGCAGGTTGTGGTTATGGTAGTGGAGTGTGGGAGTAGGTGGTGGTGGTGGTGGTGGTGGAGTGTGGCAGCAGGTGGTGGTGGTGGAGTGTGGCAGCAGGTGGGGGTTATGGTGGTGGAGTGTTGCAGCACTTGGTGGTGGTGGTGGTGATGGAGTGTGGCAGCAGGTGGTGATTTTGGTGGTGGAGTTTGGCAGCATGTGGTGGTTATGGTGATGGAGTGTGGCAGCAGGTGGTGGTTATGGTGGTGGAGTGTGGCCGCAGGTGGTGGTTATGGTGGTTGAGTGTGGCAGCAGATGGTGGGTATGGTGGTGAAATGCGGCAGCAGGTGGTGGTTATGGTGGTGAAGAGTGGCTGCAGGTGGTGGCTATGGTGGTGGAGTGTGGCAGCAGGTTTTGGTTATGGTGGTGGAGTGTGGTAGCAGGTGGTAGTTATTGTGTTGGAGTGAGGGCGCAGGTAGTGGTTATGGTGGTGGAGTGTGGCAACAGGTGGTGGTTAATGTAGTGGAGTGTGGCAGCAGGTGGTGGTTATTGTGGTGGAGTATGGCAGCAGGTGGTGGTTATGGTGGTGGACTGGGGCAGAAGGTGGTGGTTACAGTGGTGGAGTGTGGCAGCAGGTGGTGATTATGGTGGTGGAGTGTGGCAGCAGGTGGTGGTTATGGTGGTGGAGTGTGGCAGCAGGTGGTGGTGGTGGTGGTGATGGAGTGTAGCAGCAGGTGGTGGTGGTGGAGTGTGGCAGCAGGTGGTGATTATGGTGGTGGAGTGTGGCAGCAAGTGGTGGTTATGGTGGTGGAGTGTAGCAGCAGGTGGAGGTTACAGTGGTGGAGTGTGACAGCAGGTGGTGATTATGGTGGTGGAGTGTGGCAGCAGGTGGTGGTTATGGTGGTGGAGTGTGGCAGCAGGTGGTGGTTATGGTGGTGGGGTGTGGCAGCAGGTGGTGGTTATGGTGGTGGGGTGTGGCAGCAGGTGGTGGTTATGGTGGTGGAGTGTAGCAGCAGGTGGTGGAATGTGGCAGCAGGTGGTGGAGCGTGACAGCGGGTGGTGGTTACAATGGTGGAGTGTGGAAGCAGGTGGTGATTATGGTGGTTGAGTGTGGCAGCAGGTGGTGGTTATGGTGGTGGAGTGTGGCAGCAGGTGGTGGTTATGGTGGTGGAGTGTTGCCGCAGGTGGTGGTTATGGTAGTGGTGTATGGCAGCAGGTGGTGAAATGTGGCAGGAGGTGGTGGTTATCATGGTGGAGTGCGGCAGCAGGTGGTGGTTATGATGGTGGAGTGGAGCAGCAGGTGGTGGTTATGGTGATGGAGTGTGGCAGCAGGTGGTGGTTATGGTGGTGGAGTGTGGCAGCAGGTGGTGGTTACAGTGGCGGAGTGTGACAGCAGGTGGTGATTATGGTGGTGGAGTGTGGCAGCAGGTGGTGGTTATGGTGGTGGAGTGTGGCAGCAGGTGGTGGTTACAGTGGTGGAGTGTGACAGCAGGTGGTGATTATGGTGGTGGAGTGTGGCAGCAGGTGGTGGTTATGGTGGTGGAGTGTGGCCGCAGGTGGTGGTTATGGTGGTTGAGTGTGGCAGCAGAAGGTGGGTATGGTGGTGAAATGCGGCAGCAGGTGGTGGTTATGGTGGTGAAGAGTGGCTGCAGGTGGTGGCTATGGTGGTGGAGTGTGGCAGCAGGTTTTGGTTAATGTAGTGGAGTGTGGCAGCAGGTGGTGGTTATTGTGGTGGAGTATGGCAGCAGGTGGTGGTTATGGTGGTGGAGTGGGGCAGAAGGTGGTGGTTACAGTGGTGGAGTGTGGCAGCAGGTGGTGATTATGGTGATGGAGTGTGGCAGCAGGTGGTGGTTATGGTGGTGGAGTGTGGCAGCAGGTGGTGGTGGTGGTGGTGATGGAGTGTAGCAGCAGGTGGTGGTGGTGGAGTGTGGCAGCAGGTGGTGATTATGGTGGTGGAGTGTGGCAGCAGGTGGTGGTTATGGTGGTGGAGTGTGGTAGCCGGTGGAGGTTACAGTGGTGGAGTGTGACAGCAGGTGGTGATTATGGTGGTGGAGTGTGGCAGCAGGTGGTGGTTATGGTGGTGGAGTGTTGCAGCAGGTGGTGGTTATGGTGGTGGGGTGTGGCAGCAGGTGGTGGTTATGGTGGTGGGGTGTGGCAGCAGGTGGTGGTTATGGTGGTGGAGTGTAGCAGCAGGTGGTGGAATGTTGCAGCAGGTGGTGGAGTGTGACAGCAGGTGGTGGTTACAATGGTGGAGTGTGGAAGCAGGTGGTGATTATGGTGGTTGAGTGTGGCAGCAGGTGGTGGTTATGGTGGTGGAGTGTGGCAGCAGGTGGTGGTTATGGTGGTGGAGTGTTGCCGCAGGTGGTGGTTATGGTAGTGGTGTATGGCAGCAGGTGGTGAAATGTGGCAGCAGGTGGTGGTTATCATGGTGGAGTGCGGCAGCAGGTGGTGGTTATGATGGTGGAGTGGGGCAGCAGGTGGTGGTTATGGTGATGGAGTGTGGCAGCAGGTGGTGGTTATGGTGGTGGAGTGTGGCAGCAGGTGGTGGTTACAGTGGCGGAGAGTGACAGCAGGTGGTGATTATGGTGGTGGAGTGTGGCAGCAGGTGGTGGTTATGGTGGTGGAGTGTGGCAGCAGGTGGTGGTTACAGTGGTGGAGTGTGACAGCAGGTGGTGATTATGGTGGTGGAGTGTGGCAGCAGGTGGTGGTTATGGTAGAGGAGTGTGGCAGCAGGTGGTGGTTATGGTGGTGGAGTGTGGCAGCAGGTCGTGGTTATGGGGGTAGAGTGTGGCAGCAGGTGGTGGAGTGTGGCAGCAGGTGGTGGTTATTGTGGTGGAGTATGGCAGCAGGTGGTGGTTATGGTGGTGCAGTGTGGTAGCGGATGGCGGTGGTGGTGGTGGTGGTGGAGTGTGGCAGCATGTGGTGGTGGTGGAGTGTGGCAGTAGGTGGTGATTATGGTGGTGGAGTGTGGCAGCTGGGGGTTGATTATGGTGGTGGAGTGTAGCAGTAGGTGGTTGTTAATGTGGCGGAGTGTGGCAGAAGGTGGTGGTTATTGTGGTGGAGTATGGCAGCAGGTGGTGGAGTGGGGCAGCAGGTGGTGGTGGTGGTGGAGTGGGGTAGCAGGTGGTGGTGGTGGTGGAGAGTGGCAGCAGGTTGTGGTTATGGTAGTGGAGTGTGGGAGTAGGTGGTGGTGGTGGTGGTGGGTTAGTGTGGCAGCAGGTGGTGGTGGTGGAGTGTGGCAGCAGGTGGTGGTGGTGGAGTGTGGCAGCAGGTAGTGGTTATGGTGGTGGAGTGTGGCAGCAGTTGGTGGTGATGGTGGTGGTGGTGATAGAGTGTGGCAGCAGGTGGTGATTTTGGTGGTGGAGTTTGGCAGCATGTGGTGGTTATGGTGATGGAGTGTGGCAGCAGGTGGTGGTTATGGTGGTGGAGTGTGGCCACAGGTGGTGGGTATGGTGGTTGAGTGTGGCAGCAGATGGTGGTTATGGTGGTGAAGTGCGGCAGCAGGTGGTGGTTATGGTGGTGGAGAGTGGCTGCAGGTGGTGGCTATGGTGGTGGAGTGTGGCAGCAGGTTTTGGTTATAGTGGTGGAGTGTGGCAGCAGGTGGTGGTTATGGTGGTGGAGTGAGGGCGCAAGTAGTGGTTATGGTGGTGGAGTGTGGCAGCAGGTGGTAGTTATGGTGGTGGAGTGAGGGCACAGGTAGTGGTTATGGTGGTGGAGTGTGGCAGCAGGTGGTGGTTATGGTGGTGGAGTGTGGCAGCAGGTGGTGGTGGTGGGGGTGATGAGGTTTGGCAGCAGGTGGTGGTTTTGGTGGAGGAGTTTGGCAGCAGGTTGTGGTTATGGTGGTGGAGTGTGGCAGCAGGTGGTGGTAATGGTGGTGTAGTGTGGCAGCAGGTGGTGATTATGGTGGTGGAGTGTGGCAGCAGGTGGTGGTTAATGTGGTGGAGTGTGGCAGCAGGTGGTGGTTATTGTGGTAGAGTATGGCAGCAGGTGGTGGAGTGGGGCAGCAGGTGGTGGTGGTGGTGGAGTGGGGTAGCAGGTGGTGGTGGTGGTGGAGAGTGGCAGCAGGTTGTGGTTATGGTAGTGGAGGGTGGGAGTAGGTGGTGGTGGTGGTGGTGGTGGAGTGTGGCAGCAGGTGGTGGTGGTGGAGTGTGGCAGCAGGTGGTGGTGGTGAAGTGTGGCAGCAGGTGGTGTTTATGGTGGTGGAGTGTTGCAGCAGGTGGTGGTGGTGGTGGTGATGGAGTGTGGCAGCAGGTGGTGGTTTTGGTGGTAGAGTTTGGCCGCAGGTGGTGGTTATGGTGGTTGAGTGTGGCAGCAGATGGTGGGTATGGTGGTGAAATGCGGCAGCAGGTGGTGGTTATGGTGGTGAAGAGTGGCTGCAGGTGGTGGCTATGGTGGTGGAGTGTGGCAGCAGGTTTTGGTTATGGTGGTGGAGTGTGGCAGCAGGTGGTAGTTATTGTGTTGGAGTGAGGGCGCAGGTAGTGGTTATGGTGGTGGAGTGTGGCAACAGGTGGTGGTTAATGTAGTGGAGTGTGGCAGCAGGTGGTGGTTATTGTGGTGGAGTATGGCAGCAGGTGGTGGTTATGGTGGTGGACTGGGGCAGAAGGTGGTGGTTACAGTGGTGGAGTGTGGCAGCAGGTGGTGATTATGGTGGTGGAGTGTGGCAGCAGGTGGTGGTTATGGTGGTGGAGTGTGGCAGCAGGTGGTGGTGGTGGTGGTGATGGAGTGTAGCAGCAGGTGGTGGTGGTGGAGTGTGGCAGCAGGTGGTGATTATGGTGGTGGAGTGTGGCAGCAGGTGGTGGTTATGGTGGTGGAGTGTAGCAGCAGGTGGAGGTTACAGTGGTGGAGTGTGACAGCAGGTGGTGATTATGGTGGTGGAGTGTGGCAGCAGGTGGTGGTTATGGTGGTGGAGTGTGGCAGCAGGTGGTGGTTATGGTGGTGGGGTGTGGCAGCAGGTGGTGGTTATGGTGGTGGGGTGTGGCAGCAGGTGGTGGTTATGGTGGTGGAGTGTAGCAGCAGGTGGTGGAATGTGGCAGCAGGTGGTGGAGCGTGACAGCGGGTGGTGGTTACAATGGTGGAGTGTGGAAGCAGGTGGTGATTATGGTGGTTGAGTGTGGCAGCAGGTGGTGGTTATGGTGGTGGAGTGTGGCAGCAGGTGGTGGTTATGGTGGTGGAGTGTTGCCGCAGGTGGTGGTTATGGTAGTGGTGTATGGCAGCAGGTGGTGAAATGTGGCAGGAGGTGGTGGTTATCATGGTGGAGTGCGGCAGCAGGTGGTGGTTATGATGGTGGAGTGGAGCAGCAGGTGGTGGTTATGGTGATGGAGTGTGGCAGCAGGTGGTGGTTATGGTGGTGGAGTGTGGCAGCAGGTGGTGGTTACAGTGGCGGAGTGTGACAGCAGGTGGTGATTATGGTGGTGGAGTGTGGCAGCAGGTGGTGGTTATGGTGGTGGAGTGTGGCAGCAGGTGGTGGTTACAGTGGTGGAGTGTGACAGCAGGTGGTGATTATGGTGGTGGAGTGTGGCAGCAGGTGGTGGTTATGGTGGTGGAGTGTGGCCGCAGGTGGTGGTTATGGTGGTTGAGTGTGGCAGCAGATGGTGGGTATGGTGGTGAAATGCGGCAGCAGGTGGTGGTTATGGTGGTGAAGAGTGGCTGCAGGTGGTGGCTATGGTGGTGGAGTGTGGCAGCAGGTTTTGGTTATGGTGGTGGAGTGTAGCAGCAGGTGGTAGTTATGGTGTTGGAGTGAGGGCGCAGGTAGTGGTTATGGTGGTGGAGTGTGGCAGCAGGTGGTGGTTAATGTACTGGAGTGTGGCAGCAGGTGGTGGTTATTGTGGTGGAGTATGGCAGCAGGTGGTGGTTATGGTGGTGGAGTGGGGCAGAAGGTGGTGGTTACAGTGGTGGAGTGTGGCAGCAGGTGGTGACTATGGTGATGGAGTGTGGCAGCAGGTGGTGGTTATGGTGGTGGAGTGTGGCAGCAGGTGGTGGTGGTGGTGGTGATGGAGTGTAGCAGCAGGTGGTGGTGGTGGAGTGTGGCAGCAGGTGGTGATTATGGTGGTGGAGTGTGGCAGCAGGTGGTGGTTATGGTGGTGGAGTGTGGTAGCCGGTGGAGGTTACAGTGGTGGAGTGTGACAGCAGGTGGTGATTATGGTGGTGGAGTGTGGCAGCAGGTGGTGGTTATGGTGGTGGAGTGTTGCAGCAGGTGGTGGTTATGGTGGTGGGGTGTGGCAGCAGGTGGTGGTTATGGTGGTGGGGTGTGGCAGCAGGTGGTGGTTATGGTGGAGGAGTGTAGCAGCAGGTGGTGGAATGTTGCAGCAGGTGGTGGAGTGTGACAGCAGGTGGTGGTTACAATGGTGGAGTGTGGAAGCAGGTGGTGATTATGGTGGTTGAATGTGGCAGCAGGTGGTGGTTATGGTGGTGGAGTGTGGCAGCAGGTGGTGGTTATGGTGGTGGAGTGTTGCCGCAGGTGGTGGTTATGGTAGTGGTGTATGGCAGCAGGTGGTGAAATGTGGCAGCAGGTGGTGGTTATCATGGTGGAGTGCGGCAGCAGGTGGTGGTTATGATGGTGGAGTGGGGCAGCAGGTGGTGGTTATGGTGATGGAGTGTGGCAGCAGGTGGTGGTTATGGTGGTGGAGTGTGGCAGCAGGTGGTGGTTACAGTGGCGGAGAGTGACAGCAGGTGGTGATTATGGTGGTGGAGTGTGGCAGCAGGTGGTGGTTATGGTGGTGGAGTGTGGCAGCAGGTGGTGGTTACAGTGGTGGAGTGTGACAGCAGGTGGTGATTATGGTGGTGGAGTGTGGCAGCAGGTGGTGGTTATGGTAGTGGAGTGTGGCAGCAGGTGGTGGTTATGGTGGTGGAGTGTGGCAGCAGGTCGTGGTTATGGGGGTAGAGTGTGGCAGCAGGTGGTGGAGTGTGGCAGCAGGTGGTGGTTATTGTGGTGGAGTATGGCAGCAGGTGGTGGTTATGGTGGTGCAGTGTGGTAGCGGATGGCGGTGGAGTGTGGCAGCATGTGGTGGTGGTGGAGTGTGGCAGTAGGTGGTGATTATGGTGGTGGAGTGTGGCAGCTGGGGGTTGATTATGGTGGTGGAGTGTAGCAGTAGGTAGTTGTTAATGTGGCGGAGTGTGGCAGAAGGTGGTGGTTATTGTGGTGGAGTATGGCAGCAGGTGCTGGTTATGGTGGTGGAGTGTGGCAGCAGGTGCTGGTTATTGTGGTGGAGTGTGGCAGCAGGTGGTGGTTATGGTGGTGGAGTGTGGCAGCAGGTGGTGATTATGGTGGTGGAGTGTGGCAGCAGGTGGTGGTTATGGTGGTGGAGTGTGGCAGCAGGTGGTGGTTATGGTGGAGGAGTGTGGCAGCAGGTGGTGGTTATGGTGGTGGAGTGTGGCAGCAGGTGGTGATTATGGTGGTGGAGTGTGGCAGCAGGTGGTGGGTATGGTGGTGGAGTGTGGCAGCAGGTGGTGGTTACAGTGGTGGAGTGTGACAGCGGGTGGTGATTATGGTGGTGGAGTGTGGCAGCAGGTGGTGGTTATGGTGGTGGAGTGTGGCAGCAGGTGGTGGTTATGGTCGTGGGGTGTGGCAGCAGGTGGTGGTTATGGTGGTGGGGTGTGGCAGCAGGTGGTGGTTATGGTGGTGGAGTGTAGCAGCAGGTGATGGAATGTGGCAGCAGGTGGTGGAGTGTGACAGCAGGTGGTGGTTACAATGGTGGAGTGTGGAAGCAGGTGGTGATTATGGTGGTTGAGTGTGGCAGCAGGTGGTGGTTATGGTGGTGGAGTGTGGCAGCAGGTGGTGGTAATGGTGGTGGAGTGTGGCAGCAGGTGGTGATTATGGTGGTGGAGTGTGGCAGCAGGTGGTGGTTAATGTGGTGGAGTGTGGCAGCAGGTGGTGGTTATTGTGGTAGAGTATGTCAGCAGGTGGTGGAGTGGGGCAGCAGGTGGTGGTGGTGGTGGAGTGGGGTAGCAGGTGGTGGTGGTGGTGGAGAGTGGCAGCAGGTTGTGGTTATGGTAGTGGAGTGTGGGAGTAGGTGGTGGTGGTGGTGGTGGTGGTGGTGGAGTGTGGCAGCAGGTGGTGGTGGTGGAGTGTGGCAGCAGGTGGTGGTTATGGTGGTGGAGTGTTGCAGCACTTGGTGGTGGTGGTGGTGATGGAGTGTGGCAGCAGGTGGTGATTTTGGTGGTGGAGTTTGGCAGCATGTGGTGGTTATGGTGATGGAGTGTGGCAGCAGGTGGTGGTTATGGTGGTGGAGTGTGGCCGCAGGTGGTGGTTATGGTGGTTGAGTGTGGCAGCAGATGGTGGGTATGGTGGTGAAATGCGGCAGCAGGTGGTGGTTATGGTGGTGAAGAGTGGCTGCAGGTGGTGGCTATGGTGGTGGAGTGTGGCAGCAGGTTTTGGTTATGGTGGTGGAGTGTGGCAGCAGGTGGTAGTTATTGTGTTGGAGTGAGGGCGCAGGTAGTGGTTATGGTGGTGGAGTGTGGCAACAGGTGGTGGTTAATGTAGTGGAGTGTGGCAGCAGGTGGTGGTTATTGTGGTGGAGTATGGCAGCAGGTGGTGGTTATGGTGGTGGACTGGGGCAGAAGGTGGTGGTTACAGTGGTGGAGTGTGGCAGCAGGTGGTGATTATGGTGGTGGAGTGTGGCAGCAGGTGGTGGAGTGTGGCAGCAGGTGGTGGTGGTGGTGGTGATGGAGTGTAGCAGCAGGTGGTGGTGGTGGAGTGTGGCAGCAGGTGGTGATTATGGTGGTGGAGTGGGGCAGCAGGTGGTGGTTATGGTGGTGGAGTGTAGCAGCAGGTGGAGGTTACAGTGGTGGAGTGTGACAGCAGGTGGTGATTATGGTGGTGGAGTGTGGCAGCAGGTGGTGGTTATGGTGGTGGAGTGTGGCAGCAGGTGGTGGTTATGGTGGTGGGGTGTGGCAGCAGGTGGTGGTTATGGTGGTGGGGTGTTGCAGCAGGTGGTGGTTATGGTGGTGGAGTGTAGCAGCAGGTGGTGGAATGTGGCAGCAGGTGGTGGAGCGTGACAGCGGGTGGTGGTTACAATGGTGGAGTGTGGAAGCAGGTGGTGATTATGGTGGTTGAGTGTGGCAGCAGGTGGTGGTTATGGTGGTGGAGTGTGGCAGCAGGTGGTGGTTATGGTGGTGGAGTGTTGCCGCAGGTGGTGGTTATGGTAGTGGTGTATGGCAGCAGGTGGTGAAATGTGGCAGGAGGTGGTGGTTATCATGGTGGAGTGCGGCAGCAGGTGGTGGTTATGATGGTGGAGTGGAGCAGCAGGTGGTGGTTATGGTGATGGAGTGTGGCAGCAGGTGGTGGTTATGGTGGTGGAGTGTGGCAGCAGGTGTGGGTTACAGTGGCGGAGTGTGACAGCAGGTGGTGATTATGGTGGTGGAGTGTGGCAGCAGGTGGTGGTTATGGTGGTGGAGTGTGGCAGCAGGTGGTGGTTACAGTGGTGGAGTGTGACAGCAGGTGGTGATTATGGTGGTGGAGTGTGGCAGCAGGTGGTGGTTATGGTGGTGGAGTGTGGCCGCAGGTGGTGGTTATGGTGGTTGAGTGTGGCAGCAGATGGTGGGTATGGTGGTGGAGTGTGGCAGCAGGTGGTGGTTATGGTGGTGGAGTGTTGCCGCAGGTGGTGGTTATGGTAGTGGTGTATGGCAGCAGGTGGTGAAATGTGGCAGCAGGTGGTGGTTATCATGGTGGAGTGCGGCAGCAGGTGGTGGTTATGATGGTGGAGTGGGGCAGCAGGTGGTGGTTATGGTGATGGAGTGTGGCAGCAGGTGGTGGTTATGGTGGTGGAGTGTGTCAGCAGGTGGTGGTTATTGTGGTGGAGTATGGCAGCAGGTGGTGGTTATGGTGGTGGAGTGGGGCAGAAGGTGGTGGTTACAGTGGTGGAGTGTGGAAGCAGGTGGTGATTATGGTGGTGGAGTGTGGCAGCAGGTGGATGTGGTGGTGGTGATGGAGTGTGGCAGCAGGTGGTGGTGGTGGAGTGTGGCAGCAGGTGGTGATTATGGTGGTGGAGTGTGGCAGCAGGTGGTGGTTATGGTGGTGGAGTGTGGCAGTAGGTGGTGGTTACAGTGGTGGAGTGTGACAGCAGGTGGTGATTATGGTGGTGGAGTGTGGCAGCAGGTGGTGGTTATGGTGGTGGAGTGTGGCAGCAGGTGGTGGTTATGGTGGTGGGGTGTGGCAGCAGGTGGTGGTTATGGTGGTGGGGTGTGGCAGCAGGTGGTGGTTATGGTGGTGGAGTGTAGCAGCAGGTGGTGGAATGTGGCAGCAGGTGGTGGAGTGTGACAGCAGGTGGTGGTTACAATTGGTGGAGTGTGGAAGCAGGTGGTGGTTATGGTAGTGGTGTATGGCAGCAGGTGGTGGAATGTGGCAGCAGGTGGTGGTTATCATGGTAGAGTGCGGCAGCAGGTGGTGGTTATGATGGTGGAGTGGGGCAGCAGGTGGTGGTTATGGTGATGGAGTGTGGCAGCAGGTGGTAGTTATGGTGGTGGAGTGTGGCAGCAGGTGGTGGTTACAGTGGCGGAGTGTGACAGCAGGTGGTGATTATGGTGGTGGAGTGTGGCAGCAGGTGGTGAATATGGTGGTGGAGTGTGGCAGCAGGTGGTGGTTACAGTGGTGGAGTGTGACAGCAGGTGGTGATTATGGTGGTGGAGTGTGGCAGCAGGTGGTGGTTATGATGGTGGAGTGTGGCAGCAGGTGCTGGTTATGGTGGTGGAGTGTGGCAGCAGGTGCTGGTTATTGTGGTGGAGTGTGGCAGCAGGTAGTGGTGGAGTGTGGCAGCAGGTGGTGATTATGGTGGTGGAGTGTGGCAGCAGGTGGTGGTTATGGTGGTGGAGTGTGGCAGCAGGTGGTGATTATGGTGGTGGAGTGTGGCAGCAGGTGGTGGTTATGGTGGTGGAGTGTGGCCGCAGGTGGTGGTTATGGTGGTTGAGTGTGGCAGCAGATGGTGGGTATGGTGGTGAAATGCGGCAGCAGGTGGTGGTTATGGTGGTGAAGAGTGGCTGCAGGTGGTGGCTATGGTGGTGGAGTGTGGCAGCAGGTTTTGGTTATGGTGGTGGAGTGTAGCAGCAGGTGGTAGTTATGGTGTTGGAGTGAGGGCGCAGGTAGTGGTTATGGTGGTGGAGTGTGGCAGCAGGTGGTGGTTAATGTAGTGGAGTGTGGCAGCAGGTGGTGGTTATTGTGGTGGAGTATGGCAGCAGGTGGTGGTTATGGTGGTGGAGTGGGGCAGAAGGTGGTGGTTACAGTGGTGGAGTGTGGCAGCAGGTGGTGATTATGGTGTTGGAGTGTGGCAGCAGGTGGTGGTTATGGTGGTGGAGTGTGGCAGCAGGTGGTGGTGGTGGTGGTGATGGAGTGTAGCAGCAGGTGGTGGTGGTGGAGTGTGGCAGCAGGTGGTGATTATGGTGGTGGAGTGTGGCAGCAGGTGGTGGTTATGGTGGTGGAGTGTGGTAGCCGGTGGAGGTTACAGTGGTGGAGTGTGACAGCAGGTGGTGATTATGGTGGTGGAGTGTGGCAGCAGGTGGTGGTTATGGTGGTGGAGTGTTGCAGCAGGTGGTGGTTATGGTGGTGGGGTGTGGCAGCAGGTGGTGGTTATGGTGGTGGGGTGTGGCAGCAGGTGGTGGTTATGGTGGTGGAGTGTAGCAGCAGGTGGTGGAATGTTGCAGCAGGTGGTGGAGTGTGACAGCAGGTGGTGGTTACAATGGTGGAGTGTGGAAGCAGGTGGTGATTATGGTGGTTGAGTGTGGCAGCAGGTGGTGGTTATGGTGGTGGAGTGTGGCAGCAGGTGGTGGTTATGGTGGTGGAGTGTTGCCGCAGGTGGTGGTTATGGTAGTGGTGTATGGCAGCAGGTGGTGAAATGTGGCAGCAGGTGGTGGTTATCATGGTGGAGTGCGGCAGCAGGTGGTGGTTATGATGTTGGAGTGGGGCAGCAGGTGGTGGTTATGGTGATGGAGTGTGGCAGCAGGTGGTGGTTATGGTGGTGGAGTGTGGCAGCAGGTGGTGGTTACAGTGGCGGAGAGTGACAGCAGGTGGTGATTATGGTGGTGGAGTGTGGCAGCAGGTGGTGGTTATGGTGGTGGAGTGTGGCAGCAGGAGGTGGTTACAGTGGTGGAGTGTGACAGCAGGTGGTGATTATGGTGGTGGAGTGTGGCAGCAGGTGGTGGTTATGGTAGTGGAGTGTGGCAGCAGGTGGTGGTTAATGTGGTGGAGTGTGGCAGCAGGTGGTGGTTATTGTGGTAGAGTATGGCAGCAGGTGGTGGAGTGCGGCAGCAGGTGGTGGTGGTGGTGGAGTGGGGTAGCAGGTGGTGGTGGTGGTGGAGAGTGGCAGCAGGTTGTGGTTATGGTAGTGGAGGGTGGGAGTAGGTGGTGGTAGTGGTGGTGGTGGAGTGTTGCAGCAGGTGGTGGTGGTGGTGGTGATGGAGTGTGGCAGCAGGTGGTGGTTTTGGTGGTAGAGTTTGGCCGCAGGAGGTGGTTATGGTGGTTGAGTGTGGCAGCAGATGGTGGTTATGGTGGTGAAGTGCGGCAGCAGGTGGTGGTTATGGTGGTGAAGAGTGGCTGCAGGTGGTGGCTATGGTGGTGGAATGTGGGAGCAGGTTTTGGTTATGGTGGTGGAATGTGGCAGCAGGTGGTAGTTATGGTGTTGGAGTGAGGGCGCAGGTAGTGGTTATGGTGGTGGAGTGTGGCAGCAGGTGGTGGTTAATGTGGTGGAGTGTGGCAGCAGGTGGTGGTTATTGCGGTGGAGTATGGCAGCAGGTGGTGGTTATGGTGGTGGAGTGGGGCAGAAGGTGGTGGTTACAGTGGTGGAGTGTGGCAGCAGGTGGTGATTATGGTGGTGGAGTGTGGCAGCAGGTGGTGGTTATGGTGGTGGAGTGTGGCAGCAGGTGGTGGTGGTGGTGGTGATGGAGTGTGGCAGCAGGTGGTGGTGGTGGAGTGTGGCAGCAGGTGGTTATTATGGTGGTGAAGTGTGGCAGCAGGTGGTGGTTATGGTGGTTGAGTGTGGCAGCAGGTGGTGGTTAATGTGGTGGAGTGTGGCAGCAGGTGGTGGTTAATGTGGTGGAGTGTGTCAGCAGGTGGTGGTTATTGTGGTGGAGTATGGCAGCAGGTGGTGGTTATGGTGGTGGAGTGGGGCAGAAGGTGGTGGTTACAGTGGTGGAGTGTGGAAGCAGGTGGTGATTATGGTGGTGGAGTGTGGCAGCAGGTGGATGTGGTGGTGGTGATGGAGTGTGGCAGCAGGTGGTGGTGGTGGAGTGTGGCAGCAGGTGGTGATTATGGTGGTGGAGTGTGGCAGCAGGTGGTGGTTATGGTGGTGGAGTGTGGCAGTAGGTGGTGGTTACAGTGGTGGAGTGTGACAGCAGGTGGTGATTATGGTGGTGGAGTGTGGCAGCAGGTGGTGGTTATGGTGGTGGAGTGTGGCAGCAGGTGGTGGTTATGGTGGTGGGGTGTGGCAGCAGGTGGTGGTTATGGTGGTGGGGTGTGGCAGCAGGTGGTGGTTATGGTGGTGGAGTGTAGCAGCAGGTGGTGGAATGTGGCAGCAGGTGGTGGAGTGTGACAGCAGGTGGTGGTTACAATTGGTGGAGTGTGGAAGCAGGTGGTGGTTATGGTAGTGGTGTATGGCAGCAGGTGGTGGAATGTGGCAGCAGGTGGTGGTTATCATGGTAGAGTGCGGCAGCAGGTGGTGGTTATGATGGTGGAGTGGGGCAGCAGGTGGTGGTTATGGTGATGGAGTGTGGCAGCAGGTGGTGGTTATGGTGGTGGAGTGTGGCAGCAGGTGGTGGTTACAGTGGCGGAGTGTGACAGCAGGTGGTGATTATGGTGGTGGAGTGTGGCAGCAGGTGGTGAATATGGTGGTGGAGTGTGGCAGCAGGTGGTGGTTACAGTGGTGGAGTGTGACAGCAGGTGGTGATTATGGTGGTGGAGTGTGGCAGCAGGTGGTGGTTATGATGGTGGAGTGTGGCAGCAGGTGCTGGTTATGGTGGTGGAGTGTGGCAGCAGGTGCTGGTTATTGTGGTGGAGTGTGGCAGCAGGTAGTGGTGGAGTGTGGCAGCAGGTGGTGATTATGGTGGTGGAGTGTGGCAGCAGGTGGTGGTTATGGTGGTGGAGTGTGGCAGCAGGTGGTGGTTATGGTGGAGGAGTGTGGCAGCAGGTGGTGGTTATGGTGGTGGAGTGTGGCAGCAGGTGGTGATTATGGTGGTGGAGTGTGGCAGCAGGTGGTGGGTATGGTGGTGGAGTGTGGCAGCAGGTGGTGGTTACAGTGGTGGAGTGTGACAGCGGGTGGTGATTATGGTGGTGGAGTGTGGCAGCAGGTGGTGGTTATGGTGGTGGAGTGTGGCAGCAGGTGGTGGTTATGGTGGTGGGGTGTGGCAGCAGGTGGTGGTTATGGTGGTGGGGTGTGGCAGCAGGTGGTGGTTATGGTGGTGGAGTGTAGCAGCAGGTGATGGAATGTGGCAGCAGGTGGTGGAGTGTGACAGCAGGTGGTGGTTACAATGGTGGAGTGTGGAAGCAGGTGGTGATTATGGTGGTTGAGTGTGGCAGCAGGTGGTGGTTATGGTGGTGGAGTGTGGCAGCAGGTGGTGGTAATGGTGGTGGAGTGTGGCAGCAGGTGGTGATTATGGTGGTGGAATGTGGCAGCAGGTGGTGGTTAATGTGGTGGAGTGTGGCAGCAGGTGGTGGTTATTGTGGTAGAGTATGTCAGCAGGTGGTGGAGTGGGGCAGCAGGTGGTGGTGGTGGTGGAGTGGGGTAGCAGGTGGTGGTGGTGGTGGAGAGTGGCAGCAGGTTGTGGTTATGGTAGTGGAGTGTGGGAGTAGGTGGTGGTGGTGGTGGTGGTGGAGTGTGGCAGCAGGTGGTGGTGGTGGAGTGTGGCAGCAGGTGGGGGTTATGGTGGTGGAGTGTTGCAGCACTTGGTGGTGGTGGTGGTGATGGAGTGTGGCAGCAGGTGGTGATTTTGGTGGTGGAGTTTGGCAGCATGTGGTGGTTATGGTGATGGAGTGTGGCAGCAGGTGGTGGTTATGGTGGTGGAGTGTGGCCGCAGGTGGTGGTTATGGTGGTTGAGTGTGGCAGCAGATGGTGGGTATGGTGGTGAAATGCGGCAGCAGGTGGTGGTTATGGTGGTGAAGAGTGGCTGCAGGTGGTGGCTATGGTGGTGGAGTGTGGCAGCAGGTTTTGGTTATGGTGGTGGAGTGTGGTAGCAGGTGGTAGTTATTGTGTTGGAGTGAGGGCGCAGGTAGTGGTTATGGTGGTGGAGTGTGGCAACAGGTGGTGGTTAATGTAGTGGAGTGTGGCAGCAGGTGGTGGTTATTGTGGTGGAGTATGGCAGCAGGTGGTGGTTATGGTGGTGGACTGGGGCAGAAGGTGGTGGTTACAGTGGTGGAGTGTGGCAGCAGGTGGTGATTATGGTGGTGGAGTGTGGCAGCAGGTGGTGGTTATGGTGGTGGAGTGTGGCAGCAGGTGGTGGTGGTGGTGGTGATGGAGTGTAGCAGCAGGTGGTGGTGGTGGAGTGTGGCAGCAGGTGGTGATTATGGTGGTGGAGTGTGGCAGCAAGTGGTGGTTATGGTGGTGGAGTGTAGCAGCAGGTGGAGGTTACAGTGGTGGAGTGTGACAGCAGGTGGTGATTATGGTGGTGGAGTGTGGCAGCAGGTGGTGGTTATGGTGGTGGAGTGTGGCAGCAGGTGGTGGTTATGGTGGTGGGGTGTGGCAGCAGGTGGTGGTTATGGTGGTGGGGTGTGGCAGCAGGTGGTGGTTATGGTGGTGGAGTGTAGCAGCAGGTGGTGGAATGTGGCAGCAGGTGGTGGAGCGTGACAGCGGGTGGTGGTTACAATGGTGGAGTGTGGAAGCAGGTGGTGATTATGGTGGTTGAGTGTGGCAGCAGGTGGTGGTTATGGTGGTGGAGTGTGGCAGCAGGTGGTGGTTATGGTGGTGGAGTGTTGCCGCAGGTGGTGGTTATGGTAGTGGTGTATGGCAGCAGGTGGTGAAATGTGGCAGGAGGTGGTGGTTATCATGGTGGAGTGCGGCAGCAGGTGGTGGTTATGATGGTGGAGTGGAGCAGCAGGTGGTGGTTATGGTGATGGAGTGTGGCAGCAGGTGGTGGTTATGGTGGTGGAGTGTGGCAGCAGGTGGTGGTTACAGTGGCGGAGTGTGACAGCAGGTGGTGATTATGGTGGTGGAGTGTGGCAGCAGGTGGTGGTTATGGTGGTGGAGTGTGGCAGCAGGTGGTGGTTACAGTGGTGGAGTGTGACAGCAGGTGGTGATTATGGTGGTGGAGTGTGGCAGCAGGTGGTGGTTATGGTGGTGGAGTGTGGCCGCAGGTGGTGGTTATGGTGGTTGAGTGTGGCAGCAGAAGGTGGGTATGGTGGTGAAATGCGGCAGCAGGTGGTGGTTATGGTGGTGAAGAGTGGCTGCAGGTGGTGGCTATGGTGGTGGAGTGTGGCAGCAGGTTTTGGTTAATGTAGTGGAGTGTGGCAGCAGGTGGTGGTTATTGTGGTGGAGTATGGCAGCAGGTGGTGGTTATGGTGGTGGAGTGGGGCAGAAGGTGGTGGTTACAGTGGTGGAGTGTGGCAGCAGGTGGTGATTATGGTGATGGAGTGTGGCAGCAGGTGGTGGTTATGGTGGTGGAGTGTGGCAGCAGGTGGTGGTGGTGGTGGTGGTGATGGAGTGTAGCAGCAGGTGGTGGTGGTGGAGTGTGGCAGCAGGTGGTGATTATGGTGGTGGAGTGTGGCAGCAGGTGGTGGTTATGGTGGTGGAGTGTGGTAGCCGGTGGAGGTTACAGTGGTGGAGTGTGACAGCAGGTGGTGATTATGGTGGTGGAGTGTGGCAGCAGGTGGTGGTTATGGTGGTGGAGTGTTGCAGCAGGTGGTGGTTATGGTGGTGGGGTGTGGCAGCAGGTGGTGGTTATGGTGGTGGGGTGTGGCAGCAGGTGGTGGTTATGGTGGTGGAGTGTAGCAGCAGGTGGTGGAATGTTGCAGCAGGTGGTGGAGTGTGACAGCAGGTGGTGGTTACAATGGTGGAGTGTGGAAGCAGGTGGTGATTATGGTGGTTGAGTGTGGCAGCAGGTGGTGGTTATGGTGGTGGAGTGTGGCAGCAGGTGGTGGTTATGGTGGTGGAGTGTTGCCGCAGGTGGTGGTTATGGTAGTGGTGTATGGCAGCAGGTGGTGAAATGTGGCAGCAGGTGGTGGTTATCATGGTGGAGTGCGGCAGCAGGTGGTGGTTATGATGGTGGAGTGGGGCAGCAGGTGGTGGTTATGGTGATGGAGTGTGGCAGCAGGTGGTGGTTATGGTGGTGGAGTGTGGCAGCAGGTGGTGGTTACAGTGGCGGAGAGTGACAGCAGGTGGTGATTATGGTGGTGGAGTGTGGCAGCAGGTGGTGGTTATGGTGGTGGAGTGTGGCAGCAGGTGGTGGTTACAGTGGTGGAGTGTGACAGCAGGTGGTGATTATGGTGGTGGAGTGTGGCAGCAGGTGGTGGTTATGGTAGAGGAGTGTGGCAGCAGGTGGTGGTTATGGTGGTGGAGTGTGGCAGCAGGTCGTGGTTATGGGGGTAGAGTGTGGCAGCAGGTGGTGGAGTGTGGCAGCAGGTGGTGGTTATTGTGGTGGAGTATGGCAGCAGGTGGTGGTTATGGTGGTGCAGTGTGGTAGCGGATGGCGGTGGTGGTGGTGGTGGTGGAGTGTGGCAGCATGTGGTGGTGGTGGAGTGTGGCAGTAGGTGGTGATTATGGTGGTGGAGTGTGGCAGCTGGGGGTTGATTATGGTGGTGGAGTGTAGCAGTAGGTGGTTGTTAATGTGGCGGAGTGTGGCAGAAGGTGGTGGTTATTGTGGTGGAGTATGGCAGCAGGTGGTGGAGTGGGGCAGCAGGTGGTGGTGGTGGTGGAGTGGGGTAGCAGGTGGTGGTGGTGGTGGAGAGTGGCAGCAGGTTGTGGTTATGGTAGTGGAGTGTGGGAGTAGGTGGTGGTGGTGGTGGTGGGTTAGTGTGGCAGCAGGTGGTGGTGGTGGAGTGTGGCAGCAGGTGGTGGTGGTGGAGTGTGGCAGCAGGTAGTGGTTATGGTGGTGGAGTGTGGCAGCAGTTGGTGGTGATGGTGGTGGTGGTGATAGAGTGTGGCAGCAGGTGGTGATTTTGGTGGTGGAGTTTGGCAGCATGTGGTGGTTATGGTGATGGAGTGTGGCAGCAGGTGGTGGTTATGGTGGTGGAGTGTGGCCACAGGTGGTGGGTATGGTGGTTGAGTGTGGCAGCAGATGGTGGTTATGGTGGTGAAGTGCGGCAGCAGGTGGTGGTTATGGTGGTGGAGAGTGGCTGCAGGTGGTGGCTATGGTGGTGGAGTGTGGCAGCAGGTTTTGGTTATAGTGGTGGAGTGTGGCAGCAGGTGGTGGTTATGGTGGTGGAGTGAGGGCGCAAGTAGTGGTTATGGTGGTGGAGTGTGGCAGCAGGTGGTAGTTATGGTGGTGGAGTGAGGGCACAGGTAGTGGTTATGGTGGTGGAGTGTGGCAGCAGGTGGTGGTTATGGTGGTGGAGTGTGGCAGCAGGTGGTGGTGGTGGGGGTGATGAGGTTTGGCAGCAGGTGGTGGTTTTGGTGGAGGAGTTTGGCAGCAGGTTGTGGTTATGGTGGTGGAGTGTGGCAGCAGGTGGTGGTAATGGTGGTGTAGTGTGGCAGCAGGTGGTGATTATGGTGGTGGAGTGTGGCAGCAGGTGGTGGTTAATGTGGTGGAGTGTGGCAGCAGGTGGTGGTTATTGTGGTAGAGTATGGCAGCAGGTGGTGGAGTGGGGCAGCAGGTGGTGGTGGTGGTGGAGTGGGGTAGCAGGTGGTGGTGGTGGTGGAGAGTGGCAGCAGGTTGTGGTTATGGTAGTGGAGGGTGGGAGTAGGTGGTGGTGGTGGTGGTGGTGGAGTGTGGCAGCAGGTGGTGGTGGTGGAGTGTGGCAGCAGGTGGTGGTGGTGAAGTGTGGCAGCAGGTGGTGTTTATGGTGGTGGAGTGTTGCAGCAGGTGGTGGTGGTGGTGGTGATGGAGTGTGGCAGCAGGTGGTGGTTTTGGTGGTAGAGTTTGGCCGCAGGTGGTGGTTATGGTGGTTGAGTGTGGCAGCAGATGGTGGGTATGGTGGTGAAATGCGGCAGCAGGTGGTGGTTATGGTGGTGAAGAGTGGCTGCAGGTGGTGGCTATGGTGGTGGAGTGTGGCAGCAGGTTTTGGTTATGGTGGTGGAGT
Source organism: Procambarus clarkii (assembly GCF_040958095.1). NCBI lineage: Eukaryota > Metazoa > Arthropoda > Malacostraca > Decapoda > Cambaridae > Procambarus > Procambarus clarkii. The sequence goes on from NC_091172.1 coordinate 39,757,871, forward strand.
GTGGCAGCAGGTGGTAGTTATTGTGTTGGAGTGAGGGCGCAGGTAGTGGTTATGGTGGTGGAGTGTGGCAACAGGTGGTGGTTAATGTAGTGGAGTGTGGCAGCAGGTGGTGGTTATTGTGGTGGAGTATGGCAGCAGGTGGTGGTTATGGTGGTGGACTGGGGCAGAAGGTGGTGGTTACAGTGGTGGAGTGTGGCAGCAGGTGGTGATTATGGTGGTGGAGTGTGGCAGCAGGTGGTGGTTATGGTGGTGGAGTGTGGCAGCAGGTGGTGGTGGTGGTGGTGATGGAGTGTAGCAGCAGGTGGTGGTGGTGGAGTGTGGCAGCAGGTGGTGATTATGGTGGTGGAGTGTGGCAGCAGGTGGTGGTTATGGTGGTGGAGTGTAGCAGCAGGTGGAGGTTACAGTGGTGGAGTGTGACAGCAGGTGGTGATTATGGTGGTGGAGTGTGGCAGCAGGTGGTGGTTATGGTGGTGGAGTGTGGCAGCAGGTGGTGGTTATGGTGGTGGGGTGTGGCAGCAGGTGGTGGTTATGGTGGTGGGGTGTGGCAGCAGGTGGTGGTTATGGTGGTGGAGTGTAGCAGCAGGTGGTGGAATGTGGCAGCAGGTGGTGGAGCGTGACAGCGGGTGGTGGTTACAATGGTGGAGTGTGGAAGCAGGTGGTGATTATGGTGGTTGAGTGTGGCAGCAGGTGGTGGTTATGGTGGTGGAGTGTGGCAGCAGGTGGTGGTTATGGTGGTGGAGTGTTGCCGCAGGTGGTGGTTATGGTAGTGGTGTATGGCAGCAGGTGGTGAAATGTGGCAGGAGGTGGTGGTTATCATGGTGGAGTGCGGCAGCAGGTGGTGGTTATGATGGTGGAGTGGAGCAGCAGGTGGTGGTTATGGTGATGGAGTGTGGCAGCAGGTGGTGGTTATGGTGGTGGAGTGTGGCAGCAGGTGGTGGTTACAGTGGCGGAGTGTGACAGCAGGTGGTGATTATGGTGGTGGAGTGTGGCAGCAGGTGGTGGTTATGGTGGTGGAGTGTGGCAGCAGGTGGTGGTTACAGTGGTGGAGTGTGACAGCAGGTGGTGATTATGGTGGTGGAGTGTGGCAGCAGGTGGTGGTTATGGTGGTGGAGTGTGGCCGCAGGTGGTGGTTATGGTGGTTGAGTGTGGCAGCAGATGGTGGGTATGGTGGTGAAATGCGGCAGCAGGTGGTGGTTATGGTGGTGAAGAGTGGCTGCAGGTGGTGGCTATGGTGGTGGAGTGTGGCAGCAGGTTTTGGTTATGGTGGTGGAGTGTAGCAGCAGGTGGTAGTTATGGTGTTGGAGTGAGGGCGCAGGTAGTGGTTATGGTGGTGGAGTGTGGCAGCAGGTGGTGGTTAATGTACTGGAGTGTGGCAGCAGGTGGTGGTTATTGTGGTGGAGTATGGCAGCAGGTGGTGGTTATGGTGGTGGAGTGGGGCAGAAGGTGGTGGTTACAGTGGTGGAGTGTGGCAGCAGGTGGTGACTATGGTGATGGAGTGTGGCAGCAGGTGGTGGTTATGGTGGTGGAGTGTGGCAGCAGGTGGTGGTGGTGGTGGTGATGGAGTGTAGCAGCAGGTGGTGGTGGTGGAGTGTGGCAGCAGGTGGTGATTATGGTGGTGGAGTGTGGCAGCAGGTGGTGGTTATGGTGGTGGAGTGTGGTAGCCGGTGGAGGTTACAGTGGTGGAGTGTGACAGCAGGTGGTGATTATGGTGGTGGAGTGTGGCAGCAGGTGGTGGTTATGGTGGTGGAGTGTTGCAGCAGGTGGTGGTTATGGTGGTGGGGTGTGGCAGCAGGTGGTGGTTATGGTGGTGGGGTGTGGCAGCAGGTGGTGGTTATGGTGGAGGAGTGTAGCAGCAGGTGGTGGAATGTTGCAGCAGGTGGTGGAGTGTGACAGCAGGTGGTGGTTACAATGGTGGAGTGTGGAAGCAGGTGGTGATTATGGTGGTTGAATGTGGCAGCAGGTGGTGGTTATGGTGGTGGAGTGTGGCAGCAGGTGGTGGTTATGGTGGTGGAGTGTTGCCGCAGGTGGTGGTTATGGTAGTGGTGTATGGCAGCAGGTGGTGAAATGTGGCAGCAGGTGGTGGTTATCATGGTGGAGTGCGGCAGCAGGTGGTGGTTATGATGGTGGAGTGGGGCAGCAGGTGGTGGTTATGGTGATGGAGTGTGGCAGCAGGTGGTGGTTATGGTGGTGGAGTGTGGCAGCAGGTGGTGGTTACAGTGGCGGAGAGTGACAGCAGGTGGTGATTATGGTGGTGGAGTGTGGCAGCAGGTGGTGGTTATGGTGGTGGAGTGTGGCAGCAGGTGGTGGTTACAGTGGTGGAGTGTGACAGCAGGTGGTGATTATGGTGGTGGAGTGTGGCAGCAGGTGGTGGTTATGGTAGTGGAGTGTGGCAGCAGGTGGTGGTTATGGTGGTGGAGTGTGGCAGCAGGTCGTGGTTATGGGGGTAGAGTGTGGCAGCAGGTGGTGGAGTGTGGCAGCAGGTGGTGGTTATTGTGGTGGAGTATGGCAGCAGGTGGTGGTTATGGTGGTGCAGTGTGGTAGCGGATGGCGGTGGAGTGTGGCAGCATGTGGTGGTGGTGGAGTGTGGCAGTAGGTGGTGATTATGGTGGTGGAGTGTGGCAGCTGGGGGTTGATTATGGTGGTGGAGTGTAGCAGTAGGTAGTTGTTAATGTGGCGGAGTGTGGCAGAAGGTGGTGGTTATTGTGGTGGAGTATGGCAGCAGGTGCTGGTTATGGTGGTGGAGTGTGGCAGCAGGTGCTGGTTATTGTGGTGGAGTGTGGCAGCAGGTGGTGGTTATGGTGGTGGAGTGTGGCAGCAGGTGGTGATTATGGTGGTGGAGTGTGGCAGCAGGTGGTGGTTATGGTGGTGGAGTGTGGCAGCAGGTGGTGGTTATGGTGGAGGAGTGTGGCAGCAGGTGGTGGTTATGGTGGTGGAGTGTGGCAGCAGGTGGTGATTATGGTGGTGGAGTGTGGCAGCAGGTGGTGGGTATGGTGGTGGAGTGTGGCAGCAGGTGGTGGTTACAGTGGTGGAGTGTGACAGCGGGTGGTGATTATGGTGGTGGAGTGTGGCAGCAGGTGGTGGTTATGGTGGTGGAGTGTGGCAGCAGGTGGTGGTTATGGTCGTGGGGTGTGGCAGCAGGTGGTGGTTATGGTGGTGGGGTGTGGCAGCAGGTGGTGGTTATGGTGGTGGAGTGTAGCAGCAGGTGATGGAATGTGGCAGCAGGTGGTGGAGTGTGACAGCAGGTGGTGGTTACAATGGTGGAGTGTGGAAGCAGGTGGTGATTATGGTGGTTGAGTGTGGCAGCAGGTGGTGGTTATGGTGGTGGAGTGTGGCAGCAGGTGGTGGTAATGGTGGTGGAGTGTGGCAGCAGGTGGTGATTATGGTGGTGGAGTGTGGCAGCAGGTGGTGGTTAATGTGGTGGAGTGTGGCAGCAGGTGGTGGTTATTGTGGTAGAGTATGTCAGCAGGTGGTGGAGTGGGGCAGCAGGTGGTGGTGGTGGTGGAGTGGGGTAGCAGGTGGTGGTGGTGGTGGAGAGTGGCAGCAGGTTGTGGTTATGGTAGTGGAGTGTGGGAGTAGGTGGTGGTGGTGGTGGTGGTGGTGGTGGAGTGTGGCAGCAGGTGGTGGTGGTGGAGTGTGGCAGCAGGTGGTGGTTATGGTGGTGGAGTGTTGCAGCACTTGGTGGTGGTGGTGGTGATGGAGTGTGGCAGCAGGTGGTGATTTTGGTGGTGGAGTTTGGCAGCATGTGGTGGTTATGGTGATGGAGTGTGGCAGCAGGTGGTGGTTATGGTGGTGGAGTGTGGCCGCAGGTGGTGGTTATGGTGGTTGAGTGTGGCAGCAGATGGTGGGTATGGTGGTGAAATGCGGCAGCAGGTGGTGGTTATGGTGGTGAAGAGTGGCTGCAGGTGGTGGCTATGGTGGTGGAGTGTGGCAGCAGGTTTTGGTTATGGTGGTGGAGTGTGGCAGCAGGTGGTAGTTATTGTGTTGGAGTGAGGGCGCAGGTAGTGGTTATGGTGGTGGAGTGTGGCAACAGGTGGTGGTTAATGTAGTGGAGTGTGGCAGCAGGTGGTGGTTATTGTGGTGGAGTATGGCAGCAGGTGGTGGTTATGGTGGTGGACTGGGGCAGAAGGTGGTGGTTACAGTGGTGGAGTGTGGCAGCAGGTGGTGATTATGGTGGTGGAGTGTGGCAGCAGGTGGTGGAGTGTGGCAGCAGGTGGTGGTGGTGGTGGTGATGGAGTGTAGCAGCAGGTGGTGGTGGTGGAGTGTGGCAGCAGGTGGTGATTATGGTGGTGGAGTGGGGCAGCAGGTGGTGGTTATGGTGGTGGAGTGTAGCAGCAGGTGGAGGTTACAGTGGTGGAGTGTGACAGCAGGTGGTGATTATGGTGGTGGAGTGTGGCAGCAGGTGGTGGTTATGGTGGTGGAGTGTGGCAGCAGGTGGTGGTTATGGTGGTGGGGTGTGGCAGCAGGTGGTGGTTATGGTGGTGGGGTGTTGCAGCAGGTGGTGGTTATGGTGGTGGAGTGTAGCAGCAGGTGGTGGAATGTGGCAGCAGGTGGTGGAGCGTGACAGCGGGTGGTGGTTACAATGGTGGAGTGTGGAAGCAGGTGGTGATTATGGTGGTTGAGTGTGGCAGCAGGTGGTGGTTATGGTGGTGGAGTGTGGCAGCAGGTGGTGGTTATGGTGGTGGAGTGTTGCCGCAGGTGGTGGTTATGGTAGTGGTGTATGGCAGCAGGTGGTGAAATGTGGCAGGAGGTGGTGGTTATCATGGTGGAGTGCGGCAGCAGGTGGTGGTTATGATGGTGGAGTGGAGCAGCAGGTGGTGGTTATGGTGATGGAGTGTGGCAGCAGGTGGTGGTTATGGTGGTGGAGTGTGGCAGCAGGTGTGGGTTACAGTGGCGGAGTGTGACAGCAGGTGGTGATTATGGTGGTGGAGTGTGGCAGCAGGTGGTGGTTATGGTGGTGGAGTGTGGCAGCAGGTGGTGGTTACAGTGGTGGAGTGTGACAGCAGGTGGTGATTATGGTGGTGGAGTGTGGCAGCAGGTGGTGGTTATGGTGGTGGAGTGTGGCCGCAGGTGGTGGTTATGGTGGTTGAGTGTGGCAGCAGATGGTGGGTATGGTGGTGGAGTGTGGCAGCAGGTGGTGGTTATGGTGGTGGAGTGTTGCCGCAGGTGGTGGTTATGGTAGTGGTGTATGGCAGCAGGTGGTGAAATGTGGCAGCAGGTGGTGGTTATCATGGTGGAGTGCGGCAGCAGGTGGTGGTTATGATGGTGGAGTGGGGCAGCAGGTGGTGGTTATGGTGATGGAGTGTGGCAGCAGGTGGTGGTTATGGTGGTGGAGTGTGTCAGCAGGTGGTGGTTATTGTGGTGGAGTATGGCAGCAGGTGGTGGTTATGGTGGTGGAGTGGGGCAGAAGGTGGTGGTTACAGTGGTGGAGTGTGGAAGCAGGTGGTGATTATGGTGGTGGAGTGTGGCAGCAGGTGGATGTGGTGGTGGTGATGGAGTGTGGCAGCAGGTGGTGGTGGTGGAGTGTGGCAGCAGGTGGTGATTATGGTGGTGGAGTGTGGCAGCAGGTGGTGGTTATGGTGGTGGAGTGTGGCAGTAGGTGGTGGTTACAGTGGTGGAGTGTGACAGCAGGTGGTGATTATGGTGGTGGAGTGTGGCAGCAGGTGGTGGTTATGGTGGTGGAGTGTGGCAGCAGGTGGTGGTTATGGTGGTGGGGTGTGGCAGCAGGTGGTGGTTATGGTGGTGGGGTGTGGCAGCAGGTGGTGGTTATGGTGGTGGAGTGTAGCAGCAGGTGGTGGAATGTGGCAGCAGGTGGTGGAGTGTGACAGCAGGTGGTGGTTACAATTGGTGGAGTGTGGAAGCAGGTGGTGGTTATGGTAGTGGTGTATGGCAGCAGGTGGTGGAATGTGGCAGCAGGTGGTGGTTATCATGGTAGAGTGCGGCAGCAGGTGGTGGTTATGATGGTGGAGTGGGGCAGCAGGTGGTGGTTATGGTGATGGAGTGTGGCAGCAGGTGGTAGTTATGGTGGTGGAGTGTGGCAGCAGGTGGTGGTTACAGTGGCGGAGTGTGACAGCAGGTGGTGATTATGGTGGTGGAGTGTGGCAGCAGGTGGTGAATATGGTGGTGGAGTGTGGCAGCAGGTGGTGGTTACAGTGGTGGAGTGTGACAGCAGGTGGTGATTATGGTGGTGGAGTGTGGCAGCAGGTGGTGGTTATGATGGTGGAGTGTGGCAGCAGGTGCTGGTTATGGTGGTGGAGTGTGGCAGCAGGTGCTGGTTATTGTGGTGGAGTGTGGCAGCAGGTAGTGGTGGAGTGTGGCAGCAGGTGGTGATTATGGTGGTGGAGTGTGGCAGCAGGTGGTGGTTATGGTGGTGGAGTGTGGCAGCAGGTGGTGATTATGGTGGTGGAGTGTGGCAGCAGGTGGTGGTTATGGTGGTGGAGTGTGGCCGCAGGTGGTGGTTATGGTGGTTGAGTGTGGCAGCAGATGGTGGGTATGGTGGTGAAATGCGGCAGCAGGTGGTGGTTATGGTGGTGAAGAGTGGCTGCAGGTGGTGGCTATGGTGGTGGAGTGTGGCAGCAGGTTTTGGTTATGGTGGTGGAGTGTAGCAGCAGGTGGTAGTTATGGTGTTGGAGTGAGGGCGCAGGTAGTGGTTATGGTGGTGGAGTGTGGCAGCAGGTGGTGGTTAATGTAGTGGAGTGTGGCAGCAGGTGGTGGTTATTGTGGTGGAGTATGGCAGCAGGTGGTGGTTATGGTGGTGGAGTGGGGCAGAAGGTGGTGGTTACAGTGGTGGAGTGTGGCAGCAGGTGGTGATTATGGTGTTGGAGTGTGGCAGCAGGTGGTGGTTATGGTGGTGGAGTGTGGCAGCAGGTGGTGGTGGTGGTGGTGATGGAGTGTAGCAGCAGGTGGTGGTGGTGGAGTGTGGCAGCAGGTGGTGATTATGGTGGTGGAGTGTGGCAGCAGGTGGTGGTTATGGTGGTGGAGTGTGGTAGCCGGTGGAGGTTACAGTGGTGGAGTGTGACAGCAGGTGGTGATTATGGTGGTGGAGTGTGGCAGCAGGTGGTGGTTATGGTGGTGGAGTGTTGCAGCAGGTGGTGGTTATGGTGGTGGGGTGTGGCAGCAGGTGGTGGTTATGGTGGTGGGGTGTGGCAGCAGGTGGTGGTTATGGTGGTGGAGTGTAGCAGCAGGTGGTGGAATGTTGCAGCAGGTGGTGGAGTGTGACAGCAGGTGGTGGTTACAATGGTGGAGTGTGGAAGCAGGTGGTGATTATGGTGGTTGAGTGTGGCAGCAGGTGGTGGTTATGGTGGTGGAGTGTGGCAGCAGGTGGTGGTTATGGTGGTGGAGTGTTGCCGCAGGTGGTGGTTATGGTAGTGGTGTATGGCAGCAGGTGGTGAAATGTGGCAGCAGGTGGTGGTTATCATGGTGGAGTGCGGCAGCAGGTGGTGGTTATGATGTTGGAGTGGGGCAGCAGGTGGTGGTTATGGTGATGGAGTGTGGCAGCAGGTGGTGGTTATGGTGGTGGAGTGTGGCAGCAGGTGGTGGTTACAGTGGCGGAGAGTGACAGCAGGTGGTGATTATGGTGGTGGAGTGTGGCAGCAGGTGGTGGTTATGGTGGTGGAGTGTGGCAGCAGGAGGTGGTTACAGTGGTGGAGTGTGACAGCAGGTGGTGATTATGGTGGTGGAGTGTGGCAGCAGGTGGTGGTTATGGTAGTGGAGTGTGGCAGCAGGTGGTGGTTAATGTGGTGGAGTGTGGCAGCAGGTGGTGGTTATTGTGGTAGAGTATGGCAGCAGGTGGTGGAGTGCGGCAGCAGGTGGTGGTGGTGGTGGAGTGGGGTAGCAGGTGGTGGTGGTGGTGGAGAGTGGCAGCAGGTTGTGGTTATGGTAGTGGAGGGTGGGAGTAGGTGGTGGTAGTGGTGGTGGTGGAGTGTTGCAGCAGGTGGTGGTGGTGGTGGTGATGGAGTGTGGCAGCAGGTGGTGGTTTTGGTGGTAGAGTTTGGCCGCAGGAGGTGGTTATGGTGGTTGAGTGTGGCAGCAGATGGTGGTTATGGTGGTGAAGTGCGGCAGCAGGTGGTGGTTATGGTGGTGAAGAGTGGCTGCAGGTGGTGGCTATGGTGGTGGAATGTGGGAGCAGGTTTTGGTTATGGTGGTGGAATGTGGCAGCAGGTGGTAGTTATGGTGTTGGAGTGAGGGCGCAGGTAGTGGTTATGGTGGTGGAGTGTGGCAGCAGGTGGTGGTTAATGTGGTGGAGTGTGGCAGCAGGTGGTGGTTATTGCGGTGGAGTATGGCAGCAGGTGGTGGTTATGGTGGTGGAGTGGGGCAGAAGGTGGTGGTTACAGTGGTGGAGTGTGGCAGCAGGTGGTGATTATGGTGGTGGAGTGTGGCAGCAGGTGGTGGTTATGGTGGTGGAGTGTGGCAGCAGGTGGTGGTGGTGGTGGTGATGGAGTGTGGCAGCAGGTGGTGGTGGTGGAGTGTGGCAGCAGGTGGTTATTATGGTGGTGAAGTGTGGCAGCAGGTGGTGGTTATGGTGGTTGAGTGTGGCAGCAGGTGGTGGTTAATGTGGTGGAGTGTGGCAGCAGGTGGTGGTTAATGTGGTGGAGTGTGTCAGCAGGTGGTGGTTATTGTGGTGGAGTATGGCAGCAGGTGGTGGTTATGGTGGTGGAGTGGGGCAGAAGGTGGTGGTTACAGTGGTGGAGTGTGGAAGCAGGTGGTGATTATGGTGGTGGAGTGTGGCAGCAGGTGGATGTGGTGGTGGTGATGGAGTGTGGCAGCAGGTGGTGGTGGTGGAGTGTGGCAGCAGGTGGTGATTATGGTGGTGGAGTGTGGCAGCAGGTGGTGGTTATGGTGGTGGAGTGTGGCAGTAGGTGGTGGTTACAGTGGTGGAGTGTGACAGCAGGTGGTGATTATGGTGGTGGAGTGTGGCAGCAGGTGGTGGTTATGGTGGTGGAGTGTGGCAGCAGGTGGTGGTTATGGTGGTGGGGTGTGGCAGCAGGTGGTGGTTATGGTGGTGGGGTGTGGCAGCAGGTGGTGGTTATGGTGGTGGAGTGTAGCAGCAGGTGGTGGAATGTGGCAGCAGGTGGTGGAGTGTGACAGCAGGTGGTGGTTACAATTGGTGGAGTGTGGAAGCAGGTGGTGGTTATGGTAGTGGTGTATGGCAGCAGGTGGTGGAATGTGGCAGCAGGTGGTGGTTATCATGGTAGAGTGCGGCAGCAGGTGGTGGTTATGATGGTGGAGTGGGGCAGCAGGTGGTGGTTATGGTGATGGAGTGTGGCAGCAGGTGGTGGTTATGGTGGTGGAGTGTGGCAGCAGGTGGTGGTTACAGTGGCGGAGTGTGACAGCAGGTGGTGATTATGGTGGTGGAGTGTGGCAGCAGGTGGTGAATATGGTGGTGGAGTGTGGCAGCAGGTGGTGGTTACAGTGGTGGAGTGTGACAGCAGGTGGTGATTATGGTGGTGGAGTGTGGCAGCAGGTGGTGGTTATGATGGTGGAGTGTGGCAGCAGGTGCTGGTTATGGTGGTGGAGTGTGGCAGCAGGTGCTGGTTATTGTGGTGGAGTGTGGCAGCAGGTAGTGGTGGAGTGTGGCAGCAGGTGGTGATTATGGTGGTGGAGTGTGGCAGCAGGTGGTGGTTATGGTGGTGGAGTGTGGCAGCAGGTGGTGGTTATGGTGGAGGAGTGTGGCAGCAGGTGGTGGTTATGGTGGTGGAGTGTGGCAGCAGGTGGTGATTATGGTGGTGGAGTGTGGCAGCAGGTGGTGGGTATGGTGGTGGAGTGTGGCAGCAGGTGGTGGTTACAGTGGTGGAGTGTGACAGCGGGTGGTGATTATGGTGGTGGAGTGTGGCAGCAGGTGGTGGTTATGGTGGTGGAGTGTGGCAGCAGGTGGTGGTTATGGTGGTGGGGTGTGGCAGCAGGTGGTGGTTATGGTGGTGGGGTGTGGCAGCAGGTGGTGGTTATGGTGGTGGAGTGTAGCAGCAGGTGATGGAATGTGGCAGCAGGTGGTGGAGTGTGACAGCAGGTGGTGGTTACAATGGTGGAGTGTGGAAGCAGGTGGTGATTATGGTGGTTGAGTGTGGCAGCAGGTGGTGGTTATGGTGGTGGAGTGTGGCAGCAGGTGGTGGTAATGGTGGTGGAGTGTGGCAGCAGGTGGTGATTATGGTGGTGGAATGTGGCAGCAGGTGGTGGTTAATGTGGTGGAGTGTGGCAGCAGGTGGTGGTTATTGTGGTAGAGTATGTCAGCAGGTGGTGGAGTGGGGCAGCAGGTGGTGGTGGTGGTGGAGTGGGGTAGCAGGTGGTGGTGGTGGTGGAGAGTGGCAGCAGGTTGTGGTTATGGTAGTGGAGTGTGGGAGTAGGTGGTGGTGGTGGTGGTGGTGGAGTGTGGCAGCAGGTGGTGGTGGTGGAGTGTGGCAGCAGGTGGGGGTTATGGTGGTGGAGTGTTGCAGCACTTGGTGGTGGTGGTGGTGATGGAGTGTGGCAGCAGGTGGTGATTTTGGTGGTGGAGTTTGGCAGCATGTGGTGGTTATGGTGATGGAGTGTGGCAGCAGGTGGTGGTTATGGTGGTGGAGTGTGGCCGCAGGTGGTGGTTATGGTGGTTGAGTGTGGCAGCAGATGGTGGGTATGGTGGTGAAATGCGGCAGCAGGTGGTGGTTATGGTGGTGAAGAGTGGCTGCAGGTGGTGGCTATGGTGGTGGAGTGTGGCAGCAGGTTTTGGTTATGGTGGTGGAGTGTGGTAGCAGGTGGTAGTTATTGTGTTGGAGTGAGGGCGCAGGTAGTGGTTATGGTGGTGGAGTGTGGCAACAGGTGGTGGTTAATGTAGTGGAGTGTGGCAGCAGGTGGTGGTTATTGTGGTGGAGTATGGCAGCAGGTGGTGGTTATGGTGGTGGACTGGGGCAGAAGGTGGTGGTTACAGTGGTGGAGTGTGGCAGCAGGTGGTGATTATGGTGGTGGAGTGTGGCAGCAGGTGGTGGTTATGGTGGTGGAGTGTGGCAGCAGGTGGTGGTGGTGGTGGTGATGGAGTGTAGCAGCAGGTGGTGGTGGTGGAGTGTGGCAGCAGGTGGTGATTATGGTGGTGGAGTGTGGCAGCAAGTGGTGGTTATGGTGGTGGAGTGTAGCAGCAGGTGGAGGTTACAGTGGTGGAGTGTGACAGCAGGTGGTGATTATGGTGGTGGAGTGTGGCAGCAGGTGGTGGTTATGGTGGTGGAGTGTGGCAGCAGGTGGTGGTTATGGTGGTGGGGTGTGGCAGCAGGTGGTGGTTATGGTGGTGGGGTGTGGCAGCAGGTGGTGGTTATGGTGGTGGAGTGTAGCAGCAGGTGGTGGAATGTGGCAGCAGGTGGTGGAGCGTGACAGCGGGTGGTGGTTACAATGGTGGAGTGTGGAAGCAGGTGGTGATTATGGTGGTTGAGTGTGGCAGCAGGTGGTGGTTATGGTGGTGGAGTGTGGCAGCAGGTGGTGGTTATGGTGGTGGAGTGTTGCCGCAGGTGGTGGTTATGGTAGTGGTGTATGGCAGCAGGTGGTGAAATGTGGCAGGAGGTGGTGGTTATCATGGTGGAGTGCGGCAGCAGGTGGTGGTTATGATGGTGGAGTGGAGCAGCAGGTGGTGGTTATGGTGATGGAGTGTGGCAGCAGGTGGTGGTTATGGTGGTGGAGTGTGGCAGCAGGTGGTGGTTACAGTGGCGGAGTGTGACAGCAGGTGGTGATTATGGTGGTGGAGTGTGGCAGCAGGTGGTGGTTATGGTGGTGGAGTGTGGCAGCAGGTGGTGGTTACAGTGGTGGAGTGTGACAGCAGGTGGTGATTATGGTGGTGGAGTGTGGCAGCAGGTGGTGGTTATGGTGGTGGAGTGTGGCCGCAGGTGGTGGTTATGGTGGTTGAGTGTGGCAGCAGAAGGTGGGTATGGTGGTGAAATGCGGCAGCAGGTGGTGGTTATGGTGGTGAAGAGTGGCTGCAGGTGGTGGCTATGGTGGTGGAGTGTGGCAGCAGGTTTTGGTTAATGTAGTGGAGTGTGGCAGCAGGTGGTGGTTATTGTGGTGGAGTATGGCAGCAGGTGGTGGTTATGGTGGTGGAGTGGGGCAGAAGGTGGTGGTTACAGTGGTGGAGTGTGGCAGCAGGTGGTGATTATGGTGATGGAGTGTGGCAGCAGGTGGTGGTTATGGTGGTGGAGTGTGGCAGCAGGTGGTGGTGGTGGTGGTGGTGATGGAGTGTAGCAGCAGGTGGTGGTGGTGGAGTGTGGCAGCAGGTGGTGATTATGGTGGTGGAGTGTGGCAGCAGGTGGTGGTTATGGTGGTGGAGTGTGGTAGCCGGTGGAGGTTACAGTGGTGGAGTGTGACAGCAGGTGGTGATTATGGTGGTGGAGTGTGGCAGCAGGTGGTGGTTATGGTGGTGGAGTGTTGCAGCAGGTGGTGGTTATGGTGGTGGGGTGTGGCAGCAGGTGGTGGTTATGGTGGTGGGGTGTGGCAGCAGGTGGTGGTTATGGTGGTGGAGTGTAGCAGCAGGTGGTGGAATGTTGCAGCAGGTGGTGGAGTGTGACAGCAGGTGGTGGTTACAATGGTGGAGTGTGGAAGCAGGTGGTGATTATGGTGGTTGAGTGTGGCAGCAGGTGGTGGTTATGGTGGTGGAGTGTGGCAGCAGGTGGTGGTTATGGTGGTGGAGTGTTGCCGCAGGTGGTGGTTATGGTAGTGGTGTATGGCAGCAGGTGGTGAAATGTGGCAGCAGGTGGTGGTTATCATGGTGGAGTGCGGCAGCAGGTGGTGGTTATGATGGTGGAGTGGGGCAGCAGGTGGTGGTTATGGTGATGGAGTGTGGCAGCAGGTGGTGGTTATGGTGGTGGAGTGTGGCAGCAGGTGGTGGTTACAGTGGCGGAGAGTGACAGCAGGTGGTGATTATGGTGGTGGAGTGTGGCAGCAGGTGGTGGTTATGGTGGTGGAGTGTGGCAGCAGGTGGTGGTTACAGTGGTGGAGTGTGACAGCAGGTGGTGATTATGGTGGTGGAGTGTGGCAGCAGGTGGTGGTTATGGTAGAGGAGTGTGGCAGCAGGTGGTGGTTATGGTGGTGGAGTGTGGCAGCAGGTCGTGGTTATGGGGGTAGAGTGTGGCAGCAGGTGGTGGAGTGTGGCAGCAGGTGGTGGTTATTGTGGTGGAGTATGGCAGCAGGTGGTGGTTATGGTGGTGCAGTGTGGTAGCGGATGGCGGTGGTGGTGGTGGTGGTGGAGTGTGGCAGCATGTGGTGGTGGTGGAGTGTGGCAGTAGGTGGTGATTATGGTGGTGGAGTGTGGCAGCTGGGGGTTGATTATGGTGGTGGAGTGTAGCAGTAGGTGGTTGTTAATGTGGCGGAGTGTGGCAGAAGGTGGTGGTTATTGTGGTGGAGTATGGCAGCAGGTGGTGGAGTGGGGCAGCAGGTGGTGGTGGTGGTGGAGTGGGGTAGCAGGTGGTGGTGGTGGTGGAGAGTGGCAGCAGGTTGTGGTTATGGTAGTGGAGTGTGGGAGTAGGTGGTGGTGGTGGTGGTGGGTTAGTGTGGCAGCAGGTGGTGGTGGTGGAGTGTGGCAGCAGGTGGTGGTGGTGGAGTGTGGCAGCAGGTAGTGGTTATGGTGGTGGAGTGTGGCAGCAGTTGGTGGTGATGGTGGTGGTGGTGATAGAGTGTGGCAGCAGGTGGTGATTTTGGTGGTGGAGTTTGGCAGCATGTGGTGGTTATGGTGATGGAGTGTGGCAGCAGGTGGTGGTTATGGTGGTGGAGTGTGGCCACAGGTGGTGGGTATGGTGGTTGAGTGTGGCAGCAGATGGTGGTTATGGTGGTGAAGTGCGGCAGCAGGTGGTGGTTATGGTGGTGGAGAGTGGCTGCAGGTGGTGGCTATGGTGGTGGAGTGTGGCAGCAGGTTTTGGTTATAGTGGTGGAGTGTGGCAGCAGGTGGTGGTTATGGTGGTGGAGTGAGGGCGCAAGTAGTGGTTATGGTGGTGGAGTGTGGCAGCAGGTGGTAGTTATGGTGGTGGAGTGAGGGCACAGGTAGTGGTTATGGTGGTGGAGTGTGGCAGCAGGTGGTGGTTATGGTGGTGGAGTGTGGCAGCAGGTGGTGGTGGTGGGGGTGATGAGGTTTGGCAGCAGGTGGTGGTTTTGGTGGAGGAGTTTGGCAGCAGGTTGTGGTTATGGTGGTGGAGTGTGGCAGCAGGTGGTGGTAATGGTGGTGTAGTGTGGCAGCAGGTGGTGATTATGGTGGTGGAGTGTGGCAGCAGGTGGTGGTTAATGTGGTGGAGTGTGGCAGCAGGTGGTGGTTATTGTGGTAGAGTATGGCAGCAGGTGGTGGAGTGGGGCAGCAGGTGGTGGTGGTGGTGGAGTGGGGTAGCAGGTGGTGGTGGTGGTGGAGAGTGGCAGCAGGTTGTGGTTATGGTAGTGGAGGGTGGGAGTAGGTGGTGGTGGTGGTGGTGGTGGAGTGTGGCAGCAGGTGGTGGTGGTGGAGTGTGGCAGCAGGTGGTGGTGGTGAAGTGTGGCAGCAGGTGGTGTTTATGGTGGTGGAGTGTTGCAGCAGGTGGTGGTGGTGGTGGTGATGGAGTGTGGCAGCAGGTGGTGGTTTTGGTGGTAGAGTTTGGCCGCAGGTGGTGGTTATGGTGGTTGAGTGTGGCAGCAGATGGTGGGTATGGTTGTGAAATGCGGCAGCAGGTGGTGGTTATGGTGGTGAAGAGTGGCTGCAGGTGGTGGCTATGGTGGTGGAGTGTGGCAGCAGGTTTTGGTTATGGTGGTGGAGTGTGGCAGCAGGTGGTAGTTATTGTGTTGGAGTGAGGGCGCAGGTAGTGGTTATGGTGGTGGAGTGTGGCAACAGGTGGTGGTTAATGTAGTGGAGTGTGGCAGCAGGTGGTGGTTATTGTGGTGGAGTATGGCAGCAGGTGGTGGTTATGGTGGTGGACTGGGGCAGAAGGTGGTGGTTACAGTGGTGGAGTGTGGCAGCAGGTGGTGATTATGGTGGTGGAGTGTGGCAGCAGGTGGTGGTTATGGTGGTGGAGTGTGGCAGCAGGTGGTGGTGGTGGTGGTGATGGAGTGTAGCAGCAGGTGGTGGTGGTGGAGTGTGGCAGCAGGTGGTGATTATGGTGGTGGAGTGTGGCAGCAGGTGGTGGTTATGGTGGTGGAGTGTAGCAGCAGGTGGAGGTTACAGTGGTGGAGTGTGACAGCAGGTGGTGATTATGGTGGTGGAGTGTGGCAGCAGGTGGTGGTTATGGTGGTGGAGTGTGGCAGCAGGTGGTGGTTATGGTGGTGGGGTGTGGCAGCAGGTGGTGGTTATGGTGGTGGGGTGTGGCAGCAGGTGGTGGTTATGGTGGTGGAGTGTAGCAGCAGGTGGTGGAATGTGGCAGCAGGTGGTGGAGCGTGACAGCGGGTGGTGGTTACAATGGTGGAGTGTGGAAGCAGGTGGTGATTATGGTGGTTGAGTGTGGCAGCAGGTGGTGGTTATGGTGGTGGAGTGTGGCAGCAGGTGGTGGTTATGGTGGTGGAGTGTTGCCGCAGGTGGTGGTTATGGTAGTGGTGTATGGCAGCAGGTGGTGAAATGTGGCAGGAGGTGGTGGTTATCATGGTGGAGTGCGGCAGCAGGTGGTGGTTATGATGGTGGAGTGGAGCAGCAGGTGGTGGTTATGGTGATGGAGTGTGGCAGCAGGTGGTGGTTATGGTGGTGGAGTGTGGCAGCAGGTGGTGGTTACAGTGGCGGAGTGTGACAGCAGGTGGTGATTATGGTGGTGGAGTGTGGCAGCAGGTGGTGGTTATGGTGGTGGAGTGTGGCAGCAGGTGGTGGTTACAGTGGTGGAGTGTGACAGCAGGTGGTGATTATGGTGGTGGAGTGTGGCAGCAGGTGGTGGTTATGGTGGTGGAGTGTGGCCGCAGGTGGTGGTTATGGTGGTTGAGTGTGGCAGCAGATGGTGGGTATGGTGGTGAAATGCGGCAGCAGGTGGTGGTTATGGTGGTGAAGAGTGGCTGCAGGTGGTGGCTATGGTGGTGGAGTGTGGCAGCAGGTTTTGGTTATGGTGGTGGAGTGAAGCAGCAGGTGGTAGTTATGGTGTTGGAGTGAGGGCGCAGGTAGTGGTTATGGTGGTGGAGTGTGGCAGCAGGTGGTGGTTAATGTACTGGAGTGTGGCAGCAGGTGGTGGTTATTGTGGTGGAGTATGGCAGCAGGTGGTGGTTATGGTGGCGGAGTGGGGCAGAAGGTGGTGGTTACAGTGGTGGAGTGTGGCAGCAGGTGGTGACTATGGTGATGGAGTGTGGCAGCAGGTGGTGGTTATGGTGGTGGAGTGTGGCAGCAGGTGGTGGTGGTGGTGGTGATGGAGTGTAGCAGCAGGTGGTGGTGGTGGAGTGTGGCAGCAGGTGGTGATTATGGTGGTGGAGTGTGGCAGCAGGTGGTGGTTATGGTGGTGGAGTGTGGTAGCCGGTGGAGGTTACAGTGGTGGAGTGTGACAGCAGGTGGTGATTATGGTGGTGGAGTGTGGCAGCAGGTGGTGGTTATGGTGGTGGAGTGTTGCAGCAGGTGGTGGTTATGGTGGTGGGGTGTGGCAGCAGGTGGTGGTTATGGTGGTGGGGTGTGGCAGCAGGTGGTGGTTATGGTGGAGGAGTGTAGCAGCAGGTGGTGGAATGTTGCAGCAGGTGGTGGAGTGTGACAGCAGGTGGTGGTTACAATGGTGGAGTGTGGAAGCAGGTGGTGATTATGGTGGTTGAATGTGGCAGCAGGTGGTGGTTATGGTGGTGGAGTGTGGCAGCAGGTGGTGGTTATGGTGGTGGAGTGTTGCCGCAGGTGGTGGTTATGGTAGTGGTGTATGGCAGCAGGTGGTGAAATGTGGCAGCAGGTGGTGGTTATCATGGTGGAGTGCGGCAGCAGGTGGTGGTTATGATGGTGGAGTGGGGCAGCAGGTGGTGGTTATGGTGATGGAGTGTGGCAGCAGGTGGTGGTTATGGTGGTGGAGTGTGGCAGCAGGTGGTGGTTACAGTGGCGGAGAGTGACAGCAGGTGGTGATTATGGTGGTGGAGTGTGGCAGCAGGTGGTGGTTATGGTGGTGGAGTGTGGCAGCAGGTGGTGGTTACAGTGGTGGAGTGTGACAGCAGGTGGTGATTATGGTGGTGGAGTGTGGCAGCAGGTGGTGGTTATGGTAGTGGAGTGTGGCAGCAGGTGGTGGTTATGGTGGTGGAGTGTGGCAGCAGGTCGTGGTTATGGGGGTAGAGTGTGGCAGCAGGTGGTGGAGTGTGGCAGCAGGTGGTGGTTATTGTGGTGGAGTATGGCAGCAGGTGGTGGTTATGGTGGTGCAGTGTGGTAGCGGATGGCGGTGGAGTGTGGCAGCATGTGGTGGTGGTGGAGTGTGGCAGTAGGTGGTGATTATGGTGGTGGAGTGTGGCAGCTGGGGGTTGATTATGGTGGTGGAGTGTAGCAGTAGGTAGTTGTTAATGTGGCGGAGTGTGGCAGAAGGTGGTGGTTATTGTGGTGGAGTATGGCAGCAGGTGGTGGAGTGGGGCAGCAGGTGGTGGTGGTGGTGGAGTGGGGTAGCAGGTGGTGGTGGTGGTGGAGAGTGGCAGCAGGTTGTGGTTATGGTAGTGGAGTGTGGGAGTAGGTGGTGGTGGTGGTGGTGGTGGAGTGTGGCAGCAGGTGGTGGTGGTGGAGTGTGGCAGCAGGTAGTGGTTATGGTGGTGGAGTGTGGCAGCAGATGGTGGTGGTGGTGATAGAGTGTGGCAGCAGGTGGTGATTTTGGTGGTGGAGTTTGGCAGCATGTGGTGGTTATGGTGATGGAGTGTGGCAGCAGGTGGTGGTTATGGTGGTGGAGTGTGGCCACAGGTGGTGGGTATGGTGGTTGAGTGTGGCAGCAGATGGTGGTTATGGTGGTGAAGTGCGGCAGCAGGTGGTGGTTATGGTGGTGGAGAGTGGCTGCAGGTGGTGGCTATGGTGGTGGAGTGTGGCAGCAGGTTTTGGTTATGGTGGTGGAGTGTGGCAGCAGGTGGTGGTTATGGTGGTGGAGTGAGGGCGCAGGTAGTGGTTATGGTGGTGGAGTGTGGCAGCAGGTGGTAGTTATGGTGGTGGAGTGAGGGCACAGGTAGTGGTTATGGTGGTGGAGTGTGGCAGCAGGTGGTGGTTATGGTGGTGGAGTGTGGCAGCAGGTGGTGGTGGTGGGGGTGATGAGGTTTGGCAGCAGGTGGTGGTTTTGGTGGAGGAGTTTGGCAGCAGGTTGTGGTTATGGTGGTGGAGTGTTGCAGCATGTGGTGGTTATGGTGGTGGAGTGTGGCAGCAGGTTGTGGTTATGGTGGTGGAGTGGGGCAGCAGGTGGTGGTGGAGTGTGGCAGCAGGTGTTCGTTATGGTGGTGGAGTGTGGCAGCAGGTTGGGGTTATGGTGGTGGAGTGTGGCAGCAGGTGGTGGTGGTGAAGGAGTGTGGCAGCAGGTGGTGGTTATGGTGGTGGAGTGTGAAACAGGTGGTGGTTATGGTGGTGGAGTTTAACAGCAGGTGGTGGAGTGTGGCTGCAAGTGGTGGCTATGGTGGTGGAGTGTTGCAGCAGGTGGTGGAGGTGGTGGTGGTGGAGTGCGGCAGCAGGTGGTGGAGGTGGTGGTGGTGGAGTGTGGCAGCAGGTGGTGGTTGTGGTGGTGGAGTGTGGCAGCAGGTGGTGGTGGTGAAGGAGTGTGGCAGCAGGTGGTGGTTATGGTGGTGGAGTGTGAAACAGGTGGTGGTTATGGTGGTGGAGTTTAACAGCAGGTGGTGGAGTGTGGCTGCAAGTGGTGGCTATGGTGGTGGAGTGTTGCAGCAGGTGGTGGTTATGGTGGTGGAGTGTGGCAGCAGGTTGTGGTTATGGTGGTGGAGTGTGGCAGCAGGTGGTGGTTATGATGGTGGATTGTGGCAGCAGGTGGTAGTTATGGTGGTGGAGTATGGCAGCAGGTGGTGGTTATGATGGTGGAGTGTGGGAGCAGGTGGTGATTATGGTGGTGGATTGTGGCAGCAGGTTGTAGTTTTGGTGGTGGAGTGTGGCAGCAGGTGGTGGTTATGGTAGTGGAGTGTAGCAGCAGGTGGTGGAGTGTGGCCGCAGGTGGTGGTTATGGTGGTGGAGTGTGGCAGCAGGTGGTGGTTATGGTCGTGGAGTGTGGCAGCATGTGGTGGTTACGGTGGAGTGTGGCAGCAGGTGGTGATTATTATGGTGGAGTGTGAAACAGGTGGTGGTTTTGGTGGTGGAATGTGGTAGCAGGTGGTAATTATCATGGTGGAGTGCGGCAGCAGGTGTTGGTTATGGTGATAGAGTGTGGCCGCAGGTGTTGGTTATGGTGATAGAGTGTGGCCGCAGGTGGTGGTTATGGTGGTGGTGGAGTGTGGCAGAAGGTGGTGGTTATGGTCGTGGTGGTGGAATGTGGCAGCAGGTGGTGGTTATGGTGGTGGAGTTTGGAAGAGTGTGGTGGTTATGGTGGTGGAGTGTGGCAGCAGGTGGTGGTTATGGTGGTGGAATGTGGCAGCAGGTGGTGGTTATGGTGGTGGAGTTTGGAAGAAGGTGGTGGTTATTGTGGTGGAGTGTGGCAGCAGGTGGTGGTTATGGTGGTGGAGTGTGGCAACAGGTGGTGGTTATGGTGGTGGTTATGGTGGTGGAGTGTGGCAGCAGGTGGTGGTTATGGTGGTGGAGTGTGGCAAAAGGTGGTGGTTAAGGAAATGGAGTGTGGCAGCAGGTGGTGGTTATGGTGGTGGAGTGTGGCAGCAGGTGGTTGAGGTGGTGGTGGTGGAGAGTGGCAGCAGGTGGTGATTATGGTGGTGGAGTGTGGCAGCAGGTGGTGATTATGGTGGTGGAGTGTGGCAGCAGGTGGTGGTTATGGTGATGGAGTGTGGCAGCAGGTGGTGGTGGTGGTGGTGGAGTGTGGCAGCAGGTGGTGGTTACGGTGGTGGAGTGTAGCAGCCGGTGGTGGTTATGGTGGTGGAGTGTGGAAGCAGGTGGTGGTTATAGTGGTGGAGTGTGGCAGCAGGTGGTGGTTATGGTGGAATGTGGCAGCAGGTGGTGGTTACAGTGGCGGAGTGTGACAGCAGGTGGTGATTATGGTGGTGGAGTGTGGCAGCAGGTGGTGGTTATGGTGGTGGAGTGTGGCAGCAGGTGGTGGTTACAGTGGTGGAGTGTGACAGCAGGTGGTGATTATGGTGGTGGAGTGTGGCAGCAGGTGGTGGTTATGGTAGTGGAGTGTGGCAGCAGGTGGTGGTTATGGTGGTGGAGTGTGGCAGCAGGTCGTGGTTATGGGGGTAGAGTGTGGCAGCAGGTGGTGGAGTGTGGCAGCAGGTGGTGGTTATTGTGGTGGAGTATGGCAGCAGGTGGTGGTTATGGTGGTGGAGTGTGGTAGCGGATGGTGGTGGTGGTGGTGGTGGTGGAGTGTGGCAGCATGTGGTGGTGGTGGAGTGTGGCAGCAGGTGGTGATTATGATGGTGGAGTGTGGCAGCAGCTGGTGATTATGGTGGTGGAGTGTAGCAGTAGGTGGTTGTTAATGTGGCGGAGTGTGGCAGAAGGTGGTGGTTATTGTGGTGGAGTATGGCAGCAGGTGGTGGAGTGGGGCAGCAGGTGGTGGTGGTGGTGGAGTGGGGTAGCAGGTGGTGGTGGTGGTGGAGAGTGGCAGCAGGTTGTGGTTATGGTAGTGGAGTGTGGGAGTAGGTGGTGGTGGTGGTGGTGGTGGAGTGTGGCAGCAGGTGGTGGTGGTGGAGTGTGGCAGCAGGTGGTGGTGGTGGAGTGTGGCAGCAGGTAGTGGTTATGGTGGTGGAGTGTGGCAGCAGGTGGTGGTGATGGTGGTGGTGGTGATAGAGTGTGGCAGCAGGTGGTGATTTTGGTGGTGGAGTTTGGCAGCATGTGGTGGTTATGGTGATGGAGTGTGGCAGCAGGTGGTGATTATGGTGGTGGAGTGTGGCCACAGGTGGTGGGTATGGTGGTTGAGTGTGGCAGCAGATGGTGGTTATGGTGGTGAAGTGCGGCAGCAGGTGGTGGTTATGGTGGTGGAGAGTGGCTGCAGGTGGTGGCTATGGTGGTGGAGTGTGGCAGCAGGTTTTGGTTAAGGTGGTGGAGTGTGGCAGCAGGTGGTGGTTATGGTGGTGGAGTGAGGGCGCAGGTAGTGGTTATGGTGGTGGAGTGTGGCAGCAGGTGGTAGTTATGGTGGTGGAGTGAGGGCACAGGTAGTGGTTATGGTGGTGGAGTGTGGCAGCAGGTGGTGGTTATGGTGGTGGAGTGTGGCAGCAGGTTGGGGTTATGGTGGTGGAGTGTGGCAGCAGGTGGTGGTGGTGGGGGTGATGAGGTTTGGCAGCAGGTGGTGGTTTTGGTGGAGGAGTTTGGCAGCAGGTTGTGGTTATGGTGGTGGAGTGTGGCAGCATGTGGTGGTTATGGTGGTGGAGTGTGGCAGCAGGTTGTGGTTATGGTGGTGGAGTGGGGCAGCAGGTGGTGGTGGAGTGTGGCAGCAGGTGTTCGTTATGGTGGTGGAGTGTGGCAGCAGGTTGGGGTTATGGTGGTGGAGTGTGGCAGCAGGTGGTGGTGGTGAAGGAGTGTGGCAGCAGGTGGTGGTTAAGGTGGTGGAGTGTGAAACATGTGGTGGTTATGGTGGTGGAGTTTAACAGCAGGTGGTGGAGTGTGGCTGCAAGTGGTGGCTATGGTGGTGGAGTGTTGCAGCAGGTGGTGGAGGTGGTGGTGGTGGAGTGTGGCAGCAGGTGGTGGAGGTGGTGGTGGTGGAGTGTGGCAGCAGGTGGTGGTTGTGGTGTTGGAGTGTGGCAGCAGGTGGTGGTGGTGAAGGAGTGTGGCAGCAGGTGGTGGTTATGGTGGTGGAGTGTGAAACAGGTGGTGGTTATGGTGGTGGAGTTTAACAGCAGGTGGTGGAGTGTGGCTGCAAGTGGTGGCTATGGTGGTGGAGTGTTGCAGCAGGTCGTGGTTATGGTGGTGGTGTGTGGCAGCAGGTTGTGGTTATGGTGGTGGAGTGTGGCAGCAGGTGGTGGTTATGATGGTGGATTGTGGCAGCAGGTGGTAGTTATGGTGGTGGAGTATGGCAGCAGGTGGTGGTTATGATGGTGGAGTGTGGGAGCAGGTGGTGATTATGGTGGTGGATTGTGGCAGCAGGTTGTAGTTTTGGTGGTGGAGTGTGGCAGCTGGTGGTGGTTATGGTAGTGGAGTGTAGCAGCAGGTGGTGGAGTGTGGCCGCAGGTGGTGGTTATGGTGGTGGAGTGTGGCAGCAGGTGGTGGTTATGGTCGTGGAGTGTGGCAGTAGGTGGTGGTTACGGTGGAGTGTGGCAGCAGGTGGTGATTATGGTGGTGGAGTGTGAAACAGGTGGTGGTTTTGGTGGTGGAATGTGGTAGCAGGTGGTAATTATCATGGTGGAGTGCGGCAGCAGGTGTTGGTTATGGTGATAGAGTGTGGCCGCAGGTGTTGGTTATGGTGATAGAGTGTGGCCGCAGGTGGTGGTTATGGTGGTGGTGGAGTGTGGCAGAAGGTGGTGGTTATGGTCGTGGTGGTGGAATATGGCAGCAGGTGGTGGTTATGGTGGTGGAGTTTGGAAGAAGGTGGTGGTTATGGTGGTGGAGTGTGGCAGCAGGTGGTGGTTATGGTGGTGGAATGTGGCAGCAGGTGGTGGTTATGGTGGTGGAGTTTGGAAGAAGGTGGTGGTTATTGTGGTGGAGTGTGGTAGCAGGTGGTGGTTATGGTGGTGGAGTGTGGCAGCAGGTGGTGGTTATGGTGGTGGTTATGGTGGTGGAGTGTGGCAGCAGGTGGTGGTTATGGTGGTGGAGTGTGGCAAAAGGTGGTGGTTAAGGAAATGGAGTGTGGCAGCAGGTGGTGGTTATGGTGGTGGAGTGTGGCAGCAGGTGGTTGAGGTGGTGGTGGTTGAGAGTGGCAGCAGGTGGTGATTATGGTGGTGGAGTGTGGCAGCAGGTGGTGATTATGGTGGTGGAGTGTGGCAGCAGGTGGTGGTTATGGTGATGGAGTGTGGCAGCAGGTGGTGGTGGTGGTGGAGTGTGGCAGCAGGTGGTGGTTACGGTGGTGGAGTGTA
Organism: Procambarus clarkii; assembly: GCF_040958095.1. Classification (NCBI taxonomy): domain Eukaryota; kingdom Metazoa; phylum Arthropoda; class Malacostraca; order Decapoda; family Cambaridae; genus Procambarus; species Procambarus clarkii. The sequence goes on from NC_091172.1 coordinate 39,780,827, forward strand.
GCAGCCGGTGGTGGTTATGGTGGTGGAGTGTGGAAGCAGGTGGTGGTTATAGTGGTGGAGTGTGGCAGCAGGTGGTGGTTATGGTGGAATGTGGCAGCAGGTGCTGGGTATGGTGGTGGAGTGTGGCAGCAGGTGATGGTTATGGTGATGGAGTGTGGCAGCAGGTGGTGGTTATGGTGGTGGAGTGTGGAAGCAGGTGGTGATTACGGTGGTGAAGTGTGGCAGCAGGTGGTGGAGTGTGGCAGCAGGTGGTGGTTATGGTGGTGGAGTGTGGCAGCAGGTTGTGTTTATAGTGGTGGAGTGGGGCAGCAGGTGGTGGTGGTGGTGGAGTGTGGCAGCAGGTGGTGGAGGTGGTGGAGGTGGAGTGTGTCAGCAGGTGGTGGTTATGGTGGTGGAGTGTGGCAGCAGGTGGTAGTGTTGGTGTTGGTGGAATTTGGCAGCAGGGTGTGGTTATGGTGGTGGAGTGTGGCAGCAGGTGGTGGAGGTGGTGGTGGTGGAGTGTGGCAGCAGGTGGTGGTTATCATGGTCTGCTCTGGTGGCCACGCTCACACCGTGCCGGGAGGTCTGCTCTGGAGGCCACGCTCACACCGCACCGGGAGGTCTGCTCTGGTGGCCACGCTCACACCGTGCCGGGAGGTCTGCTCTGGTGGCCACGCTCACACCGTGCTGGGAGGTCTGCTCTGGTGGCCACGCTCACACCGTGCCGGGAGGTCTGCTCTGGTGGCCACGCTCACACCGTGCTGGGAGGTCTGCTCTGGTGGCCACTCTCACACCGTGCCGGGAGGTCTGCTCTGGTGGCCACGCTCACACCGTGCTGGGAGGTCTGCTCTGGTGGCCACGCTCACACCGCACCGGGAGGTCTGCTCTGGTGGCCACGCTCACACCGTGCCGGGAGGTCTGCTCCGGTGGCCACTCTCACACCGTGCCGGGAGGTCTGCTCTGGTGGCCACGCTCACACCGTGCTGGGAGGTCTGCTCTGGTGGCCACTCTCACACCTTGCCGGGAGGTCTACTCTAGTGGCCACGCTCACACCGTGCCGGGAGGTCTGCTCTGGTGGCCACGCTCACACCGTGCTGGTAGGTCTGCTCTTTATTATAAGTATATTATCTGCTTTCTTGCTAATTACAAGAAATTGACTTGCTTTACTACCGGTTACAAATAAAGTAATGCCATTCATGGTGATATGTAAATAACGTTCTTTCTAAGTGATTACAAGTAAAATCCAAGCTCTCTAGTTGATTGCAAGTAAATTGCTTGTGGTTCAGTTAGTTACACGCAAATTGCATGCTTTACTGGAGATAACGATGAATAAGCATATTTGGTACTGTGTAGTGAAAAAAATAACTACATTGAAATGAGAATAATAGGTAACGTGTGGTGAGAATAATGTCCACACTGTATTGAGAATAATGACTACTGTGTGGTGAGAATAATTACAATGTGGTGAGAAATATTACTACATGGTGGTGAGAATAATAACTCTAGTATCGTGAAAAAATAAGCACAGTGTATTGAAAATAATACCTAGAGTGTGTGTTGTTGGGATCTAACGTCCTGCTGAGGAGCAGACCCAACATATATAAACAAGTAGTTAAACCAATAGTAATTCCAATTATTTTCAACGAGGTCTCATTTCAAATGGCTTTGTCAGGCGTCATTCGCCCCCAGCCTGGCCCATCACCAGGCATCATTCTCCCCCAGCCTGGCCCATCACCAGGCGTCATTCTCCCCCAGCCTGGCTTATCACCATGTGTCATTCTCCCCCAGCCTGGCCCATCATCAGGCGTCATTCGCCCCCAGCCTGGCCCATCATCAGGCGTCATTCTCCCCCAGCCTGGCTTATCACCATGTGTCATTCTCCCCCAGCCTGGCCCATCACCAGGCATCATTCTCCCCCAGCCTGGCCCATCACCAGGCGTCATTCTCCCCCAGCCTGGCTTATCACCATGTGTCATTCTCCCCCAGCCTGGCCCATCATCAGGCGTCATTCGCCCCCAGCCTGGCCCATCATCAGGCGTCATTCGCCCCCAGCCTGGCCCATCATCAGGCGTCATTCGCCCCCAGCCTGGCCCATCACCAGGTGTCATTCGCCCCCAGCCTGGCCCATCACCAGGTGTCATTCTCCCCCAGCCTGGACCATCACCAGGTGTCATTCTCCCCCAGCTTGGCCCATCACCAGGCGTCATTCTCCCCCAGCCTGGTCCATCACCAGGTGCCATTCTCCCCCAGCCTGGTCCATCATCAGGCGTCATTCGCCCCCAGCCTGGCCCATCATCAGGCGTCATTCGCCCCCAGCCTGGCCCATCACCAGGTGTCATTCTCCCCCAGCCTGGCCCATCACCAGGTGTCATTCGCCCCCAGCCTGGCCCATCATCAGGCGTCATTCGCCCCCAGCCTGGCCCATCATCAGGTGTCATTCTCCCCCAGCCTGGCCCATCATCAGGTGTCATTCTCCCCCAGCCTGGCCCATCACCAGGTGTCATTCTCCCCCAGCCTGGCCCATCATCTGGCGTCATTCGCCCCCAGCCAGGCCCATCATCAGGTGTCATATCTCCCCCAGCCTGGCCCATCATCAGGCATCATTCTCCCCCAGCCTGGCCCATCAACAGCCATCATTCTCCCCCAGCCTGGCCCATCATCAGGTGTCATTCTCCCCCAGCCTGGCCCATCACCAGGTGTCATTCTCCCCCAGCCTGGCCCATCATCAGGCATCATTCTCCCCCAGCCTGGCCCATCATCAGGCATCATTCTCCCCCAGCTTGGCCCATCATCAGGTGTCATTCTCCCCCAGTCTGGCCCATCAACAGGCATCATTCTCCCCCAGCCTGGCCCATCATCAGGTGTCATTCTCCCCCAGCCTGGCTCATCAACAGGCATCATTCTCCCCCAGCCTGGCCCATCATCAGGTGTCATTCTCCCTCAGCCAGGTCCATCATCAGGCATCATTCTCCCCCAGCCTGGCCCATCATCAGGTGTCATTCTCCCCCAGCCTGGCCCATCACCAGGCATCATTCTACTTCAGCCTGGCCCATCATCAGGCATCATTCTCCCCCAGCCTGGCCCATCATCAGGTGTCATTCTCCCCCAGCCTGTCCCATCATCAGGCATCATTCTCCCCCAGCCTGGCCTATCAACAGGCATCATTCTCCCCCAGCCTGGCCCATCATCAGGTGTCATTCTCCCCCAGCCTGGCCCATCACCAGGTGTCATTCTCCCCCAGCCTGGCTCATCACCAGGTGTCATTCGCCCCCAGCCTGGCCCATCATCAGGCGTCATTCGCCCCCAGCCTGGCCCATCATCAGGTGTCATTCTCCCCCAGCCTGGCCCATCATCAGGTGTCATTCTCCCCCAGCCTGGCCCATCACCAGGTGTCATTCTCCCCCAGCCTGGCCCATCATCAGGCGTCATTCGCCCCCAGCCAGGCCCATCATCAGGTGTCATATCTCCCCCAGCCTGGCCCATCATCAGGCATCATTCTCCCCCAGCCTGGCCCATCAACAGCCATCATTCTCCCCCAGCCTGGCCCATCATCAGGTGTCATTCTCCCCCAGCCTGGCCCATCACCAGGTGTCATTCTCCCCCAGCCTGGCCCATCATCAGGCATCATTCTCCCCCAGCCTGGCCCATCATCAGGCATCATTCTCCCCCAGCTTGGCCCATCATCAGGTGTCATTCTCCCCCAGTCTGGCCCATCAACAGGCATCATTCTCCCCCAGCCTGGCCCATCATCAGGTGTCATTCTCCCCCAGCCTGGCTCATCAACAGGCATCATTCTCCCCCAGCCTGGCCCATCATCAGGTGTCATTCTCCCTCAGCCAGGTCCATCATCAGGCATCATTCTCCCCCAGCCTGGCCCATCATCAGGTGTCATTCTCCCCCAGCCTGGCCCATCACCAGGCATCATTCTACTTCAGCCTGGCCCATCATCAGGCATCATTCTCCCCCAGCCTGGCCCATCATCAGGTGTCATTCTCCCCCAGCCTGTCCCATCATCAGGCATCATTCTCCCCCAGCCTGGCCTATCAACAGGCATCATTCTCCCCCAGCCTGGCCCATCATCAGGTGTCATTCTCCCCCAGCCTGGCCCATCACCAGGTGTCATTCTCCCCCAGCCTGGCCCATCACCAGGCGTCATTCTCCCCCAGCCTGGCCCATCACCATGTGTCATTCTCCCCCAGCCTGGCCCATCATCAGGCGTCATTCGCCCCCAGCCTGGCCCATCATCAGGCGTCATTCGCCCCCAGCCTGGCCCATCATCAGGCGTCATTCGCCCCCAGCCTGGCCCATCACCAGGTGTCATTCGCCCCCAGCCTGGCCCATCACCAGGTGTCATTCTCCCCCAGCCTGGCCCATCACCAGGTGTCATTCTCCCCCAGCCTGGCCCATCACCAGGTGTCATTCTCCCCCAGCTTGGCCCATCACCAGGCGTCATTCTCCCCCAGCTTGGTCCATCACCAGGTGTCATTCTCCCCCAGCCTGGCCCATCATCAGGCGTCATTCGCCCCCAGCCTGGCCCATCATCAGGCGTCATTCGCCCCCAGCCTGGCCCATCACCAGGTGTCATTCTCCCCCAGCCTGGCCCATCACCAGGTGTCATTCGCCCCCAGCCTGGCCCATCATCAGGCGTCATTCGCCCCCAGCCTGGCCCATCATCAGGTGTCATTCTCCCCCAGCCTGGCCCATCATCAGGTGTCATTCTCCCCCAGCCTGGCCCATCACCAGGTGTCATTCTCCCCCAGCCTGGCCCATCATCAGGCGTCATTCGCCCCCAGCCAGGCCCATCATCAGGTGTCATTCTCCCCCAGCCTGGCCCATCATCATGCATCATTCTCCCCCAGCCTGGCCCATCAACAGGCATCATTCTCCCCCAGCCTGGCCCATCATCAGGTGTCATTCTCCCCCAGCCTGGCCCATCACCAGGTGTCATTCTCCCCCAGCCTGGCCCATCAGCAGGCATCATTCTCCCCCAGCCTGGCCCATCATCAGGCATCATTCTCCCCCAGCCTGGCCCATCATCAGGTGTCATTCTCCCCCAGTCTGGCCCATCAACAGGCATCATTCTCCCCCAGCCTGGCCCATCATCAGGTGTCATTCTCCCCCAGCCTGGCTCATCAACTGGCATCATTCTCCCCCAGCCTGGCCCATCATCAGGTGTCATTCTCCCTCAGCCAGGTCCATCATCAGGCATCATTCTCCCCCAGCCTGGCCCATCATCAGGCATCATTCTCCCCCAGCCTGGCCCATCATCAAGCATCATTCTTCCCCAGCCTGGCCCATCATCAGGTGTCATTCTCCCCCAGCCTGGCCCATCATCAGGCATCATTCTCCCCCAGCCTGGCCCATCATCAAGCATCATTCTCCCCCAGCCTGGCCCATCATCAAGCATCATTCTTCCCCAGCCTGGCCCATCACCAGGTGTCATTCTCCTCCAGCCTGGCCCATCAACAGGTTTACACATCTTTCGCGGGAGGCACTCTGAAACACGTAATACGTCGAGCCATCACACTGTATAACGGAGTGGAGCGCTGTATAGGTGGATTATATCGTCCACTGTCAGCCTAGAATTGACGATGGAGAGAAGAGAATTGTCTGGGGCGTGTGCGTGGGATCACCCACTCCATTGGTTCGAGTCCTCATCAGTGCTCCGACAGATTTTTTTATTGATACATCACATCTGAGTGAACAGCTAGTGTTCACTGTTGTGAGAATTATAGTTACAGTATTGTGGGAATAATAACTACAGTGTGGTGAGAATAATAACTACATTGTAGTGAGAGAGAAAGAGACTGACAGACAGATAGGTACAGACAAAGAAAGAGACATTGACAGAGACAGAGGGAGGGGGAAGACAGAGACAGACAGTAGACGGGAGAGAGGGAACGATTTGGGGTAGGACGGGGGGGATAGGAATGGTGCCCAACCACTTTGACTGTCGGGGAATGAACATCGACCTGCATGAAGCGAGACCTTCGCTCTACCGTCAAACCACAGTAGTAGAGCTGTTACAGCCACTATGGGACGCAACCGGGTTCTTTGCTGGAAGAACCAAAGTACTAGTATCCGACCCCAAATCGGTAGTGGCTTTCAAGGAGTTGGCTTGGTATTGCAAGTAAAATAACATGGGGGAGTTAAAAGGAATACGACACTTCGTCTTTTATCAATATATTCACACATCACTTTCCCATCACCTTAATAGAATCATAAACGAAGTATTACTACACTGATATATACACATGTGTCGCTCTCAAAGGACACTAAGAGCTCCTCTATGCTTATGCAATGTAGCCTTGTCAACTTCCGTGTTTCCTCAACACACAGTACCGTCCTCAACCAGTACTGGGAAACACCAACACCTAAAATATCACAAGGTGCTCCTTGTGAACGCCCACAATCACTCTCAAGCCTAGTGCTGGCAGAGAACATCATCGTGCTGCTGGGCCTCTTCACGAACAAATACAAGGGTAGCGAACCTCTGGCAGGAGCGTCTTGCAACTAGCTAGTTACACTCCTCCATAGCACCTCACTGTCGGTCGTCTCTTCCTCTAGCCAGTCCGGGGATACGCCGAATTCTGTCACTGCCACTTCACAGGCAGACAGCAGATACTACTCAGTTCCTCTTCGGCGGCGGCTCACTGCTCACGTAAAGCAGAATGAAATAGAGAGATAATAGGCTGCCCGGGTAGACTGACTGTCTTCGTACCACAGCAGCCCTACGTCGCCTCTGTGGATACATAAACTGGCCGGTACTTGTGAACTAAAAAATACCACTTACGGACTCTGACCTTGACATACTACTCATATTCCAAAAGATGGTGTTGATATCCAGGCGCCACCACACCAGAGGTCAGCTACAGCGACTCTTCGGGCTGACCAAGGCAGAAATCTAGAGTCTCTTGCAGGTATCATACTGCCAGCACCAGATGGCGTCGTCCATTTTGTGGGGGTTTCGGGAACGGACTCACAGATGGCGTTGACGTCGCTGCTCCATGCTCCGACGATGGAGTCGGGTTCGTAACAAGAGCAGACAGTAGATGGGTGGTTAGATTAATTGATAGATGAATAGCTAGATGGATAGATATAAATGATAGATGACTGAACAGATATATGGATACAGGGATAGAGGAATAGGTAGATCGATAGATTAATGGATAGATAGATGGATGGATAGATAGATGGATGGAAGGATATATAGATGGATAGACATACAGATGAATGGATAGACAGGTAAATGCACGGATATATATAGATGGATGGATTAATGGGTGGATAGAAGGATACCTCTATGGAAAGACTGATAAATAGCTACCAATATATGGATAGATATATTGGTAGATAAATAGAGAGAGATGGATTGATAGATAAAAGGATATATCGAAGGATGCATATATGAATACATAAATGGATGTATAGAAAGCTAGGTAGACAAATAGATTGATGGATATATGGATAGATGGTCAGAGACATGGATGTATGGATGAATAGATAACAGGATTTATAGATTGATAGCTAGATGTATGGATGAATAGATAACAGGATTTATAGATTGATAGCTGGATGTATGGATGAATAGATAACAGGATTCATAGATTGATAGCTGGATGTATGTACATATGGATGAATAGATGAATAGTTAGATAAATAGCTAGATTGACAGAGTGATAGTTTTACTCACCTAATAGTGCTTGCGAGTTTTGAGCCTAGGCTCTTTGTTCTCGGCTGTCAATTGTCAATCAACTGGTGTACAAATGCTTGAGCGCATTGGGCTGTATCGTGCCTTGCATAGTAGGCAAATCGTGCCTTGCATAGTAGGCAGAGAAGTGCGTTCTGGCTACTAGGTACGACATATATATATACATATATATGTCGTACCTAGTAGCCAGAACGCACTACTCGGCCTACTATGCAGGACACGATTTGCCTAGTAAGCCAAGTTTTCCAGAATTTATATTTTTTTTCGATTTTTTGTCTTATGAAACGATAAAGCTATTAATTTTACTATATATGAGTAAATTGTTTTTTGTTTGAGTTAAAACTAACGTAGATATATGACCGAACCTAACCAACCCTACCTAACCTAACCTATCTAAACCTAACCTAAACTAACACAACTACATCAGTAATTTATATTCTCAATATAATATAATAATAATAATTCAAATAAACTAACTGGAAGCAATATATTGAAAATAAAGAAAATCACTCAGCCTATTAGGCAAATCGTTCCTTGCATAGTAGGCCGAGAAGTGCATTCTGGCTACTAGGTAAGACATACTGTATATTAGTATATATTTGTAGCAGTCTTTCTTGTAAACATATGTTGGTGAACATGACCGAAAAAGTAAGATTAATAATTCTAACACGAATGTGTTCAATATTTCTTATGTTTTTCTTTACTGTCGGTTGTAATGAAAATAACAATTCTCGAAAATTAATTTCTTATTAATGGTCTGACGCCTGAACGCGTTTCGTAAATCGTATTACATTTTGAAAGACTTAATTTACACACAAATTCATCGTACTTATACTCTAATGGGTGAGGTGATATGGTACAAAAGTTTTGGGTGAGGTGACAAATACAAAACAAAACACGAAACAATGGGTATAACGTGGATATGTGGACATAAGAATGGAAGTAACTGCAGAAGGCCAATTGGCCCATACTTCCTCTAGCAGCTTCCATTATGGTTCTGGGTCTTGAAATGGATAGAATATAGTTGTGCATTAATTGGCTGTTGATTGCTGGTGTTGACTTTTTGATGTGTAGTGCCACGCTGATGTCAAGCCCCCTGCTATCGCTGTACCTATCGATGATTTCTGTGTTGTTTGTTAAGATTTGTCTGGTGATGGTCTGGTTGTGAGAAGAGATTATATGTTGTCATGCCTATATACTGAATTCTTAGGGGCTTACAGTCCCCAAGTGAGCATTTAAGGGCATAGACGACGTTGCTCTCCTTCAAAGCGTTCTGCTTGATGGAAGGCCCAACCACTTCTGTATGTGGGTGTGTCTGTATGTGGGTGTGGGTATCTTGCTGATTGGCGAAAGTGGGTTTCCAGGCTTGTGGGTCTTGACATTCCCATACACTTAACCAGGTTTGCATTACCCAATAATCTTCCGTAGGTGGAGTCTGTCATAGCTTTGTCACCTCACCCAAAACTTTTGTGCCACATCACCTCACCCAAAACGAGTATAAGTAGGAATGTATTTTATGTGTAAACTAAGTCTTTGAAAATGTAATAAGCATTACGAAACGCATTCAGCCGTCAGACTAGAAATAAAGAATGAATTTTGGAGAGTTAATTTATCAATTTCCCTCGACAGTAAAGAAGATCGTAAGAAATATTGAGAAGATTCGTGTTAGAATTATTAATCTTACCCTTTCGGTCATATTCAACAACATATATTTGTATATATATATATATATATATATATATATATATATATATATATATATATATATATATATATATATATATATATATATATATATATACATATATAGGGGTAACTGCAGAAGGCTTATTGGCCCATACGAGGCAGCTCCTATCTAAACACAAAGATTAATCCAGTGTAATTGGTCTATTATGTTGGACATTGTCTTCTGTGTTGTCATCGTTATGTTCTGGTCTTGTCCTTACTCTCATGGTGGGTAGAGTAAATAGTTCCGTGATTTGGGTGTTCATGGTAGGTCGCTCTATTCTTATGTGAATTGCCTCAAGAATTTGTAATCTTCTTGCATCTTGGGTTTTGTCTATTATGCAGGTATTCTTGTTCAACATTTCTCTTGTTAGAGTAATGTCATGGGCTTGTCTCATGTGATTCCTAGGGGCACCGGATTGAAGATGACATGTCAAACGCCTCGTCAGCTTGGTCGACGTCATACCTATGTACTTACATTGAAGGGTACATCCTTCGTGGGGGCAAGTGTACATGTATACAACGCTTGACTGCTGTAGAGGGTTCTACAGCCCGTCGGTTCGGGCTGTTTTTGATAAGGAGTTCGGAAGGCTTCTTGGTTTTGTAGAATATTATCAGGTTTATGTTTTGGTTAGGAGTAGTGCATTTTACTCCTTTACGGATTATTTCTTTCATTATTCTTTCCTCTTTTATATGTTCACTGTGCATGGTTGATTTGTAATATAATTTTATTGGAGGTGTTGTGGTTTCTGTTCTAGGTTCTGGATTATACCAACGGTCCAAGTGTCTACTTATAGCAGCGTTTATTTCCGCGTTGCTATATCCGTTGTTCACCAATACCTGAGTTACTCTTTCAAACTCTCTACTCACGTTGCTCCATTCAGAGCAGTGGGTAAGCGCTCGACGAATATAAGCATTGAGAACACTGGCTTTGTATCTTTGGGGGCACTCACTTCTACCGTTCAGGCATTATCCTTTGTTGGTGGGCTTGGTATATACGTTGGTGCTTAAAGAGGTTCCTGTTTTTGTTATTAGTACATCCAGGAATGGCAGACTGTTATTTTTACTATTTTCATGTGTAAATCGGAGTACTGACTCTCTCTCTAGGTGTCTTTTTAGGTCAATTAGTTCATCTGGGTCTTTTACTATTACGAATATGTCATCTACTCCTAACCAAAACATAAACCTGATAATATTCTACAAAACGAAGAAGACTTCCGAACTCCTTATCAAAAACAGCCCGAAGCCGACGGAGAACCCTCTACAGCAGTCAAGCGTTGTATACATGTACACTTGCCCCCACGAAGGATGCAACCTTCAATGTAAGTACATAGGTATGACGTCGACCAAGCTGACGAGGCGTTTGACATGCCATCTTCAATCTGGTGCCCCTAGGAATCACATGAGACAAGCCCATGACATTACTCATGACATTACTCATTACTCATTAGAGCAAGTGAGGGGTCATTTATACGTTTATTTCATCAAGTCCCTGTTAATATGGGAAGACACAGTGTCTATGCTTAAGGCACAACTCTCCTAAACACGAGAGTGAAGTATACAACTTTAGAACACTTTCCCACCAGGAGACTCGAACCCTAGCCAGCACAGAAGCCTTCCACCAACTGGCATAACAGGTACGCCTTAACCCGCTCCACCACCTGCTCAGACCCTTAAAAGAGATGGTAATTTCGGAGTATTTATATACCACAAAGATCACCACCTCCCAAGAGCACTAGAGCAAGTGAGGGGTCATTTATACGTTTATTTCATCAAGTCCCTGTTAATATGGGAAGACACAGTGTCTATGCTTAAGGCACAACTCTCCTAAACACAAGAGTGAAGTATATAACTTTAGAACTCTTTCCCACCAGGAGACTCGAACCCTAGCCAGCACAGAAGCCTTCCAGCAACTGGCATAACAGGTACGCCTTAACCCGCTCCACCACCTGCTCAGACCCTTAAAAGAGATGGTAATTTCGGAGTATTTATATACCACAAAGATCGTGTTTAGGAGAGTTGTGCCATATATATATATATATATATATATATATATATATATATATATATATATATATATATATATATATATATATATATATATTTCTTGATGCTTCTATATTGGAGCGGAGTCTTGAGGTGGGTAGAATATATATATATGTCATACCTAGTAACCAGAACGCACTTCTCAGCCTACTATGCAAGGCCCAATTTGCCTAATAAGCCAAGTTTTCATGAATTAATTGGTTTTCGACTACCTAACCTACCTAACCTAACCTAACCTAACTTTTTCGGCTACCTAACCTAATATATAAAGATAGGTTAGGTTAGGTTAGTATTATAGACTGTGGGTTGGTCGGTGTTGTCGTCGTTGATCCTTCTCAACGGACAACCCAACCCACAACTCGGTAGAGTGCTTATACTAGGAGATCACCCTTGGCGCTTCTGGCTCTTGGAGAGGGGCTCAACGTCACACGTTTAGGGGATGCGGCTCCAACATTTAGCCTCGTTGTCACGTGCACACACCCACTCGAGCCGCTGTGACTCCCCACTCTCTCCTTAGGTGATATGATCTCCTCAATCCCCTTTTTTGACTTATTAGTATTACCTGTTACCCTGTCCACGGCAGTGGTTCTTGGTTCTTTCTCTCTCTCTCTCCTTCCTTACTACCTCCTGGGAAGCCTCACTAGGACAAGGGCAAACACCAGCAAATTGTGACACATTTACTGGACCAAGCACATACACAATACATACACACATATAATAATAATGAATCCTATACTCTATAATATCACAATCAGGTTGCACTCCAACACCATCAGAACTCTATTATCAGCTTATCAAGTGGTATCCTATCTCCTGGTTCACCACCTAATACTATCAACCTCCTCAAGTTGATCAAGTCTACATACACTGTTGCACCATCAGCAAGATAACATATATATATAGAAAATCAGCATTTGAATGCAATAACATATACCCGTATAAATGTTCATTGATACTCCAGTATAAAAAAACTCCTTGACGTAAGAATGCCAACAGTCACTCACCTCTCACTGCGTCTTGCACGCTAATGACAACCAAACACTATCAACTCCCTATAAGTAATCCACCAGAACTTCCCTTCCACCTCTGGAAGTTCACTACCCTAATATCCTTAGGTTCTTCCGGGCTTCACTACCAGGATCCTCTGCAGCTCCTCCAGGCTGCTATCATGAAGTTTCCTTGAGCAACTACGGTGCTACACCACCTCTACAGAAGCACGTGACACTCCTCTTCACTGCTGCTTCTCCTCACAGCTCGAGGTCCTCTGCTTCACTACCTTGTAGTCTCATCAATTACTTCATCTATGCTGGCTTCGAAGTTCTCAGCAACTTCTTCCCCAAACAACAAACCTGCAACCCATCGACACTCCAATAAAATGTTCCCCTTTAACACAAACAAAAAATATTCACACAATATGTTTGCCTCAAACCTCTATCTGTTCTCTACATACAGTGAGAGTGGACTCCCCCGTTTTGGGCGGGTCCATACTCCACCTCGCCTGGCGGCGGTCCTCACTCGCTGGGAGGGTCTTCCTCCATCCGGAGCCGGGCTCCCTCAGTCGTCCGTCAGAGCTCAGAGGGGATGGACGTCGCTCCGTGCTCCTCCCTCTTCACTCTCCTATTTCAGGCCTTCTGCCTTATTAAAACATGTCTAACCTATAAATAAACATTGCTACTGTCGCTGGGCACACGACCAACTACAAACAATCACTATGAACTGGCGTATATCGTGCTTACCACAGATTAACTGATCGAGGGCGCTTTCCCTCTGACGGCGTCTGGTCACGGCGCTTACACCGCCCACAATAATGTCTCTGGCCGGCTTGATACTCTCTTCTTCGACCAGGACTTGAGACCACAACGTTCCCAGCTCAGTTCCACAGCTGGCACGTCTGCACACTTCTCTTCTCTTAGAGATATATCACTAGGGGTTCCCTTCTGGCGGGAGCTCAAATGGAGCGCGGCTTTCCCCTGCGATGTCTGGCACTCAAGTGAGGTCAAGGTCCTCCGGAAGCGAGCCTCACGCCTCCAGCAAAATGTCCACATCTCCTCGCCAGTCATTTATCTGTTTTCTTCTTCATTGCCCATAATCTCAAACTGTTATACATATCCAAGCAACTATTTTACATATGCGTTATCACCTCAATATTCGCTAGACCTTCTAATCAGGTCGGGCTTGATGAATAACTCTCAAGGAGGGAGACTCGTTTCTCCTGTAGGCTGAGATCATAACACTCCCCTCCCCTTATTTTTGAGAGTTATTCCAGTGGCAAAGCTCGGGATAATACATCCGCCACCACACTGTCTCGTTCGTCACCCGATATACTCTCTTAGGAGTCTACAATTAATTCGTTGCACCTTGCAACATCTTGCTCACAACTCGCCAGAAACACGATCTTCTCGTAAACGATCTGACCTCTCTGGCACCTCTTGGCTAGGCTGTCCTCCTTGGACGCCTGCCCTCCATCGGTCCACTCTACTTACTGTCTCCACCCTCCGTTTCCTCGTCTTCCTCTCTTCACATCCAGAGTCAGACATCTACTGTCTGTACCTCCTCTGTCGTCTTCATACTTCCATCTACTCCCATTATACTTTCGTCTCCTGTCATCATACTTCACTTCCTCGTCTTCACCGACGATCCTCCCTTTCGTCTCCTCATTTATCTGAGACCTCATCCTGTTCGACTTCCATCGAGTCCTCGGCTTTCCCCTATTCCTCCATGCTTGTATCATCTTCCTCTTCCCACATTTTTCACTTCTATACAACTCCATTTCTTCTCCTTCAACTCTTCTTCGTTCCCTAAAAGTTTCTTCGAGCATTGTACTACATCCAATAGCACTCGACTGTACATGTCGCTCTACCTCTCCTTGTGTGCTCGTAAGCATCTCTCCACACATACTGTCTCTTCTCCTTTCATTTTCTCGGCTATTACTCTTCACCATCTCTCCTCCACGTTTTCTGTGAAACATGTCAACTCTTGACATCTCCCGCAACTTAACTCCATTATCCATATGCCTCTGTGCTCGTGGACCACTTGACGCTCTACTCTCGTCTTCAGTCTGTCCACATCTTTCCTCATTCCTACTCAGCACAGTTGCGTTCACCTTCCGACTCTTAATTTCAACAGTCTGGGCTCTACTCAGGTCCGCTCTCTTCACATGAGTTTTCTTCGGCTGGGCCATCTTCACTTTTGACCTCACCGAGACTTCATTTTCCTGGGCTGGACCTTCATCAAACAGCCATGCTATATCTACATCAATATCTTCCACCGGCTGAATCGACACTGTCTCATCTTCTCCAGTGTCTTCCTCGTCGGCCACCTCTGCCTTCATCACTACCGAGACAGGGTTTTCAATGGCTTGGCGGTCTCCTGACTCATCTCCTCGGATGTCAGTCAGGTTCACACTCTCAGGTGTCCCACCCGTGCCGTGGCCTTCTGGGCACTCCTCTGGCACAGTCTCCGCTATGACTCTTGGCAACACCTTTGTCCCGCACAAGTCATTTCCCAGGATCACTTGGACTCCTGGAATAGGTATGTCGGGGCACACTCCCAACATCACCTCTGCCGACACATATTCCGACCTTAGCTGGACAATACAAACGGGCATGTCACTCTCCGACAATAACCCATATACTCTCATCTTACTCCTGCCAGCTAACCGTCGATCATTCCCAATCAGGCTTCTCGCAATCAAGCTCTGATTAGCTC
The DNA here is from genome assembly GCF_040958095.1 of Procambarus clarkii. Taxonomy (NCBI): domain Eukaryota; kingdom Metazoa; phylum Arthropoda; class Malacostraca; order Decapoda; family Cambaridae; genus Procambarus; species Procambarus clarkii. The sequence goes on from NC_091172.1 coordinate 39,795,996, forward strand.
CGGTATCTCTTAAGATACCAACTTCTACCTCAGGTTGGCCTCCTACACTGATCCAACCTTTGCTCATGAACGGCCTATACCTCTCGTTCACTAAGTTCATCTTCTGTGGTTTGTCTCGGAACACATTAGTATATTTACTTCCGGGGTCACACATGGCCAGGGTCACAACTCTCTTGCCCTGTCTACAATCTCGCATCACGTGACCCAATCCGTTACAATTGTAACATCTCATCTGGGAAAAGTCTCTTCTATATGTACCAGAGTAGCTCTGACTCTGCCCACTCGTATTGGAGTTCCTCGGGTCAGACGTACTACTCGTACTCTGTGGAGCTTTATTGGACTCTTGATTCCCTAGATAACGATTAGCTTCTCGTTTAGCTCCTCCATCCTCACTTTCAGACGAAGTGCGCGACCTACTCTTCTGAGTTTTAGGGTACTTACTTTTATCTGCCGATTTATCAAAATTCTTTTCACCCCCGACTCTTCTGGGTCTTTCATAATTTCTTCCTCCCCAGACTCCACTGGGTCTGCTATTGCTGCATCTCGCCTCACCTCTCACTCTGTTCTCCCTTCGTGCCGTCTTAATTCTCTCTCGTTCTGCTTTAGCGGCCTCCATCTTTATCATAGCCAGTTCAGCCTTGGCCGTTTCCTGTTCGGCCTTGGCTCTCTCTTGTCCGACTTTAAGTTTTTCCTGTTCAGCTTTAGCTTTTTCCTGTTCGGCTTTAGCTTTCTCTTGCTCAGCTTTAGCTCGCTCCTGCTCGGCTTTGGCTTTCTCTTGCTCAAGCCGAGCCTGCCTCTCTTCACGTTGCAGCTGTACCTCATTGTCTCCTGGTTCCAACTTTGGTTCCACCTCGCGCCTCTCAAGGCTGCTTTCCCTGCTGCTACTTGAGTTTACATTAATTCCTTCGTCACTTGGCGCATCATCCGTTTCCTCTGAAATTTCTTCCAACCTATCGGGTACTTCATTCTGAGGCAGGGCTTCAGCTCCTCCTTGCTGGCACTGTGTTTCCTCTTGTTCACATTGGCGTTTCGCTTCCTTCTCTTCTTCTGCTTTTTGTTCCCTTAACCAAGTCCGCAGCGCCTCGCGTCCATCCTCTACCTTATCATGCCTACCCTTTAGGCCGAAATGGTCTTCCAACATCCTTATCTGCCTCCTAGTGCACATGTCTAGAATCTTCTCGTCACGAGTTTTGCAGAACATGCTTACTCTGTCTATCTGCATTATTGCCTTGATTTCCTTTCGTTTACTAGACGCCCTGTTTGATTTCAACCTAACACCATACATTTTACCGATCAACCAAAGTTGTTCCTGGGTACAATTTTGCAAGATTTCATCATCCCCTGTATCAATGTACTTCTGGGCTCTCGCAAGATCTTTCTCCGAACCTCTAAAATTCAGGACCGCTGTCATCCTGTCCTGTGAGTCTTCCCAAGAGAGAGAGTAAACACCTGCGGTCACACAGTTTATCTATTTCAGCAAGGGTGTACAAATCCACTCTTGGACAGGGTGTGGGTGTGTCAGTTCACTCTCCCGGACAGGCCCCCAATTTATTATAGACTGTGGGTTGGTTGGTGTTGTCGTCGTTGATCCTTCTCAACGGACAACCCAACCCACAACTCGGTAGAGTGCTTATACTAGGAGATCACCCTTGGCGCTTCTGGCTCTTGGAGAGGGGCTCAACGTCACACGTTTAGGGGATGCGGCTCCAACATTTAGCCTCGTTGTCACGTGCACACACCCACTCGAGCCGCTGTGACTCCCCACTCTCTCCTTAGGTGATATGATCTCCTCAATCCCCTTTTTTGACTTATTAGTATTACCTGTTACCCTGTCCACGGCAGTGGTTCTTGGTTCTTTCTCTCTCTCTCTCCTTCCTTACTACCTCCTGGGAAGCCTCACTAGGACAAGGGCAAACACCAGCAAATTGTGACACATTTACTGGACCAAGCACATACACAATACATACACACATATAATAATAATGAATCCTATACTCTATAATATCACAATCAGGTTGCACTCCAACACCATCAGAACTCTATTATCAGCTTATCAAGTGGTATCCTATCTCCTGGTTCACCACCTGATACTATCAACCTCCTCAAGTTGATCAAGTCTACATACACTGTTGCACCATCAGCAAGATAACATATATATATAGAAAATCAGCATTTGAATGCAATAACATATACCCGTATAAATGTTCATTGATACTCCAGTATAAAAAAACTCCTTGACGTAAGAATGCCAACAGTCACTCACCTCTCACTGCGTCTTGCACGCTAATGACAACCAAACACTATCAACTCCCTATAAGTAATCCACCAGAACTTCCCTTCCACCTCTGGAAGTTCACTACCCTAATATCCTTAGGTTCTTCCGGGCTTCACTACCAGGATCCTCTGCAGCTCCTCCAGGCTGCTATCATGAAGTTTCCCCGAGCAACTACGGTGCTTCACCACCTCTACAGAAGCACGTGACACTCCTCTTCACTGCTGCTTCTCCTCACAGCTCGAGGTCCTCTGCTTCACTACCTTGTAGTCTCATCAATTACTTCATCTATGCTGGCTTCGAAGTTCTCAGCAACTTCTTCCCCAAAGAACAAACCTGCAACCCATCGACACTCCAATAAAATGTTCCCCTTTAACACAAACAAAAAATATTCACACAATATGTTTGCCTCAAACCTCTATCTGTTCTCTACATACAGTGAGAGTGGACTCCCCCGTTTTGGGCGGGTCCATACTCCACCTCGCCTGGCGGCGGTCCTCACTCGCTGGGAGGGTCTTCCTCCATCCGGAGCCGGGCTCCCTCAGTCGTCCGTCAGAGCTCAGAGGGGATGGACGTCGCTCCGTGCTCCTCCCTCTTCACTCTCCTATTTCAGGCCTTCTGCCTTATTAAAACATGTCTAACCTATAAATAAACATTGCTACTGTCGCTGGGCACACGACCAACTACAAACAATCACTATGAACTGGCGTATATCGTGCTTACCACAGATTAACTGATCGAGGGCGCTTTCCCTCTGACGGCGTCTGGTCACGGCGCTTACACCGCCCACAATAATGTCTCTGGCCGGCTTGATACTCTCTTCTTCGACCAGGACTTGAGACCACAACGTTCCCAGCTCAGTTCCACAGCTGGCACGTCTGCACACTTCTCTTCTCTTAGAGATATATCACTAGGGGTTCCCTTCTGGCGGGAGCTCAAATGGAGCGCGGCTTTCCCCTGCGATGTCTGGCACTCAAGTGAGGTCAAGGTCCTCCGGAAGCGAGCCTCACGCCTCCAGCAAAATGTCCACATCTCCTCGCCAGTCATTTATCTGTTTTCTTCTTCATTGCCCATAATCTCAAACTGTTATACATATCCAAGCAACTATTTTACATATGCGTTATCACCTCAATATTCGCTAGACCTTCTAATCAGGTCGGGCTTGATGAATAACTCTCAAGGAGGGAGACTCGTTTCTCCTGTAGGCTGAGATCATAACACTTAGGTAGGGTTGGTTAGGTTCGGTCATATATCTACGTTAATTTTAACGCCTCGTCAGCTTGGTCGACGTCATACCTATGTACTTACAAGTACATAGGTATGACGTACAAGTACATAGGTATGACATACATACCTATGTACTTTGTTAGTACATAGGTATGACGTCGACCAAGCTGACGAGGCGATTGACATGCCATCTTCAATCTGGTGCCCCTAGGAATCACATGAGACAAGCCCATGACATTACTCTAACAAGAGAAATGTTGAACAAGAATACTTGCATAATAGACAAAACCCAAGATTCAAGAAGATTACAAATTCTTGAGGCAATTCACATAAGAATAGAGCGACCTACCATGAACACCCAAATCACGGAACTATTTACTCTACCCACCATGAGAGTAAGGACAAGACAAGAACATATCGATGCCAACACAGAAGACAATGTCCAACATAACAGGCCAATTACACTGGATTAATCTTTGTGTTTAGATAGGAGATGCCTCGTATGGGCCAATACGCCTTCTGCAGCCTCTATGTTTCACCTCACATTTATCCCTTATGTATCCCCCCATGTTTTTCACCTTCATTGTATTATCACCTGACCTAATGCGGGTATAAAATCAACTAGTATTGTAAGATCTGTTCACTTGAGAATGAACCATGGAGGTTCGAAACGTCGTGCAAAATATACAAATAAGTGTAATACACTCTATAGTAAATCACTTCTTTTCTTCACCTTAAAAGTACGAAAATGAGTTTTGGAGAACTCCTATTTCAATTAAGCCCTGATGCTAAGAAAATAGTTAGAGGGATAGAAGCCCTAAACCAGAAAATAATAAATACAGAATATGCGGTCATATTCAATGAAACATGTTTGAAAGAAAACCTGCTGCCAGTATATACCAATATATATATATATATATATATATATATATATATATATATATATATATATATATATATATATATATATATATATAATTTATATATATATATATATATATATATATATATATATATATATATATATATATATATATATATATATATATATATATATATATATATATATATATATTATTAAATATGACCGAAAAAGTAAGATTAATAATTCTAACACGAATTTCTCGATCTTTCTTACGTTTCTTTTCACTGTTGATGGTAATTCAAAAATCAATTTTATGATTTTTGATTTTGATTAATTCAATGATTTTTGAATTACCATCAACAGTGAAAAGAAACGTAAGAAAGATCGAGAAAATTCGTGTTAGAATTATTAATCTTACTTTTTCGGTCATATTTAATAATATATGTCTACAGGAAAGACTGCTACCAAAATATACTTATAAATATATATATATATATATATATATATATATATATCATACCTAGTAGCCAGAACGCACTTCTGAGCCTACTATACAAGGCCCAATTTGCCTAATAAGCCAAGTTTTCATGAATTAATGTTTTTTCGACTACCTAACCTACCTAACCAAACCTAACCTAACTTTTTCCGCTACCTAACCTAACCTAACCTATACAGATAGGTTAGGTTAGGTTAGGTAGGGTTGGTTAGATTCGGTCATATATCTACGTTAATTTTAACTCCAATAAAAAAAATTGACCTCATACTCAATGAAATGGGTAGCTTTATCATTTCATAAAAAAAATTAGAGAAAATATGTTAATTCAATAAAACTTGGCTTATTAGGCAAATCGGGCCTTGCATAGTAGGCTGAGAAGTGCGTTCTGGCTACTAGGTACGACATATATATATATATATATATATATATATATATATATATATATATATATATATATATATATATATATATATATATATAGATATATATATATATATAGACGAATAGATTGATAGATATATGGATAGATGGTCAGATAGATGTATGTATAGATGAAAGAAATGATAGATTGATAGCTGAATGGATGGATAGATAGATGGAGAGATCGATGAATGGATAGATGTACTCACCTAGTTGTAGTTTCCAAGTTGTGCTTGCATGGGTTGAGCTCTGGCTCTATGATCCCGCCTCTCAATTCTCAATCAACAGGTGTACAGATTCTAGGGCTTACTGGGCTCTATCATATCGACATTTGAAACTGTGTATGGAGTCTGCCTCCGCCACATCACTGCCTAATGCATTCCAAATTAATGCTGCCGAATGCATTAGGCAGATGTATAGAGGGATGGTTGGATAGATGGATAGATGGACAGGTAAGCTAACAGATAGATGGATGGATAGATAATTGGACAAATGGGAAACAGAGAGACTCGGGTTATGCCACATACCCCGTAGTTGATAAATCAATATAACAAAATTTGTCTATGGTATTTAGATCAATTGTTATTAGTTACAGTACATTAGTTACATTTGTACTGTCTTCATTCTTGTTTTCATTAATCTGGTGAGAATGATTAATCATTCTCACCAGAGCGTGCTAAATACATAAAAAAAAATTCAACTAAGCTGTACAAGCAAAAATAGTTCCTTACGCATTAAACAATTTGTAAATAATGATTTAGTTAATTAATTAGGAATTTTATATTATTCAGGGGGTGAAGGCGAGGCCTGCGACGACATGAGACTGCTGGACCTAAGCTGCCAGGAGGGCCTTGTCCTCCTCACGTTGTTGACTGTATGCTGGACAACACCCGCAGGTGAGTCACTTAGCTGCCAGGAGGCCCTTGTCCTTCTCACGTTGTTGACTATCTGCTGGACACCTGCAAGTGATCCCCGGTGGCTCCCTGACACCATCCCTGCCCAAGAAAGTCGGGTTTCTTGCAGCACTCGTCTGAACGTTCTGAAAGTTTTATGAGTTTCGATAGTTTGTGGTAGCATGTCACCACTTCCTCGGTGGTGGCATAAATTAATAAATGACACGGCTCCTTGCACTACTGTGAGGGATCCAGGTTCTAGTTCTGGGTCGAAGGTAGGCCAGAGAACTCCGCGATTGGAGGAACCTAGTAGATGGCACCTAAATCGGAGAGAGTAGCTTCAGAGATCCTTTAGGGATCATCCAGAAACTGGCGTTTCATTACATTCAAAGATGTTACATTCATTTCACAGCTAGACAATTTCATGAGAATTCATTCGCTGATGGTGTTCACTTCTCACAGGAATCTCCAGGTTATTTTCCTATTATAATAATAAATACTATAAACGTCTACTAAAGCTACTAAAGATTATTTTAATTTCTATTCTTTTATATTATTGAGTTTAGTGAGTAGGTTAACATTAAAATTATATAATCTAAATAAAAAACTGTTACACGTACCCTAGTTTGCATACACGTATGGGTACACGTAGGATACACGTACATACACATAGGATACACGTATCCTAGTATATTATATAATTATAGTTGTTTAGTGCCAACCTACAAAAGTAGGATTTATACAATAACAATTTACAAATAAAGCTAGACATTGAACTAAATACTGTCCTACCTAGTGAAGTCAACATTATATTTCGATGTTCAGACCCTTAGAGGTGGGACAATAATTAGCACGAGTTGTGCTGAATATTATGCAGTGTTTATTATATGTATATTAACATTACTTAAATTTAATTAATATATTTATTTCTGTTATGTCACACCTGTGAGTGGTGAGAAATGCAACTGTAACACACCAAGGACGATAGGGAAGGACTAACCTGAGCTGAATCCAAACTGTTGCAAAGACCATCACTCAAATTAACACACAGCAGTGATTTTTACTTTATTACTTCTGACACGAAGGCTGCCTTGTACTACAGGTCACTAGTGAGTCACACGGGTCATGTAACGATGGCAGCCTTGTACTACAGGTCACTAGTGAGTCACACGGGTCATGTAACAATGGTAGCCTTGTACTGCAGGTCACTAGTGAGTCACACGGGTCATGTAACGATGGCAGCCTTGTACTACAGGTCACTAGAGAGTCACACGGGTCATGTAACAATGGCAGCCTTGTACTACAGGTCACTAGAGAGTCACACGGGTCATGTAACAATGGTAGTATGTACTACAGGTCACTAGTGAGTCACACGGGCCATGTAACAATGGCAGTATGTACTGCAGGTCACTAGTGAGTCACACGGGCCATGTAACAATGGTAGTATGTACTACAGGTCACTAGTGAGTCACACGGGTCATGTAACAATGGCAGCCTTGTACTACAGGTCACTAGTGAGTCACACGGGCCATGTAACAATGGTAGTATGTACTACAGGTCACTAGTGAGTCACACGGGCCATGTAACAATGGCAGCCTTGTACTACAGGTCACTAGTGAGTCACACGGGCCATGTAACAATGGTAGTATGTACTACAGGTCACTAGTGAGTCACACGGGTCATGTAACAATGGTAGTATGTACTGCAGGTCACTAGTGAGTCACACGGGCCATGTAACAATGGTAGTATGTACTACAGGTCACTAGTGAGTCACACGGGTCATGTAACAATGGTAGTATGTACTGCAGGTCACTAGAGAGTCACACGGGCCATGTAACAATGGTAGTATGTACTACAGGTCACTAGTGAGTCACACGGGCCATGTAACAATGGTAGTATGTACTACAGGTCACTAGTGAGTCACACGGGTCATGTAACAATGGTAGTATGTACTACAGGTCACTAGTGAGTCACACGGGTCATGTAACAATGGTAGTATGTACTGCAGGTCACTAGTGAGTCACACGGGTCATGTAACAATGGTAGTATGTACTACAGGTCACTAGTGAGTCACACGGGTCATGTAACAATGGTAGCCTTGTACTACAGGTCACTAGAGAGTCACACGGGCCATGTAACAATGGTAGCCTTGTACTACAGGTCACTAGTGAGTCACACGGGTCAGTAACCCAACAACTCCTAAAGTGTGAGCCACTTGCTCACAGTTCATCTGTAACTCCCAGACTGTTTGAAAGCCACACGTAAGAGGAACAACAAAAACAATGTTACTGAAACAACAAGTAAACATATACAAAGTGTTTTTCAAAGTTTCAAAGCAAATAGGGGGACCTTCGACAAGCCGCCGGCTTCCTGTCCCCGTCGAGGCTACTAGTGTCAGTGGCCTTGAGGTAAATTAGAAGCCCCTCCCAATCGTCTTGGCCTCCGGCGTGGCGTATGATGGGAAGCAAAACCCTTTGTCGTTTTACTTTGTTGACCGTGTGCAGCCTGTTCCGTGGTGCCCCTCCTCCGTCTGAGCGGGCGGGGGGCACTAGTAGTGGGGGGAAGACACAAGTCGTATCCGTTTTGCTTTTTTCAGCGGACACAACTTGTGTCGCGTGTTTTTCGTTACCCCGGTGAACTAGTCAAGTCTTTTTTTTCAGCGGACACGACTTGTGTCGCGTGTTTTTCCTTACCCCGGTGAACTAGTCAAGTCTTTTTTTTCAGCGGATACGACTTGTGTGGCTTATGTTTCTGTTTCTTGGCTTGTTGTATATTTTTATATTTTTATATTTGTTTTTTTTTTGTTATTTGTTATCCTTATGCTTTCCCTATGTGTTATGATGTATGTTTGTTTTGTTTTATGTGTTATGATGTATGTTTGTTTTGTTTTATGTGTTATGATGTATGTTTGTTTTGTTTTATGTGTTATTATGTTTTGTGTATTGCTCGCCTATTTACACTATTTTCTCTTGTGTTCTGTTGATGTTTGTTGTTTTTGTACTGTGCTGTCGATCCTTCTGGCCGGTGTTTTTTTGTTTTGATTATTTTGTTTCTTTTCTTCTTTTTATTGTATTTATTGCCTTATACTTGCATGCTTGCATGTAAAAAAAAAAATTAAGTGGAAACCAGGACGCGTGTGAAGGTACATTCTTTCCCCAGTAAAACCTGTTGTTACTGTAGCTCCTACTAAGGAAGGTGCTGTATACAGTACAACTTAATTTAAATATTGTTTGTTCTGCAGCGCAGAATATTCAGAATATCGATGTGTGAATTATCCAGACCATGCCAGCATAATTAATCGTTTTTAACAGTTGCAAAGATATACGAAGTGCTTGCGGGCTTACAAACCTTGCAAGTACGAGTCTCAACCAAACACATAGTAAACTCAAAATAACAATACCATACAGCTTAGTGTGGCAGAGAGAAATAAACTCCTCAGTCACCCAAAGCTTAAACATCACGCTAGTCTGAGGTCACATCCCTTGCAGTAACTCTTTGCTCTCTGTTGTTTAGGTACTCCCGTATTCATTAGAGAACCCTCTCACGTAATCAAGCTTGTTTCTCCCACTTGTGCAAGTCTCTTATGGGGTACTGTGTCAAATGCTTTCTTACCGTCCAAGAAAATGCCGACTGCCAATCCTTCTCTTTCTTGCTTACGGCTTATGGTTTAATACATAAATTAAGCATTAATGAAATTAATGCTTAATTCCTCTGTTAATGCTTGTGTGTGTGTGTGAATGTAAAACTTCCAAACTGCTCTGGCTTTCCTCCAGCTTGGAAGTGAACACCAGGAACACAGATGAACTTCACGAGGCAGATAGTCTTAAAGCTTTCTTAGTCTTGAAGCTGGCAGAGATATCCCTCGGCAACCTGGAGTGACCAGGGGGGGGGGGGGGGGGTCAGCACCTCTTGGCCAGACCACTAGGACCTGGCCGGTGCTTCACACACCTGCAGTAGTTAGGGAAATTGGCTTCATCGTATTCGTGCGTGTGTGTATGTGTGTATGGTACGGCCTCACTTAGCCAGTAAACGGTTTCTTTTAATTTCAAACTTTATATTGGGCTTTAATGCCTCTTCTTACTCGATACAACCGCGAGTCATAGATAAGTTATTTAGAACTCACAGTAATAGTCCAAAAGGATTAGGGGGGTAAACATTACTAAACAAAAACCATCACCTTGCGTACTTCTTAACTATATACACTTATAACATATGTACATAACATAACACGTCAGGTGTAACTTTCACACAGGAAACTACTAACGAACGTCTGCGATCTTCTAACCCAGCGAGTCCACTCCTATCTTCTATCATACAACACTCAAGGTACCCTCCGAGAGAATGTCTTCCCTGGTACTCACGCCAGCGAGTTCACCTTTCTCAGTAAATTATTGGCCAGTTTTCAAGAGTGTCTTCACGGTGCAAAGCACCACTTCTACTCTCCAGCAACACGCTGGCAGGTCTCTAGCAACACGCTGGCAGGTCTCTAGCAAGAAGCTGGCAGGTCTCTAGCAAGAAGCTGGCAGGTCTCCAGCAACACGCTGGCAGGTCTCCAGCAACACGCTGGCAGGTCTCTAGCAAGAAGCTGGCAGGTCTCCAGCAACACGCGGGCAGGTTTCCAGCAACACACTGGCAGGGGTCTCCAGCAACACGCTGGCAGGTCTCCAGCAACACGCGGGCAGGTTTCCAGCAACACACTGGCAGGGGTCTCCAGCAACACGCGGGCAGGTTTCCAGCAACACACTGGCAGGGGTCTCCAGCAACACGCGGGCAGGTTTCCAGCAACACACTGGCAGGGGTCTCCAGCAACACGCGGGCAGGTTTCCAGCAACACACTGGCAGGGGTCTCCAGCAACACGCGGGCAGGTTTCCAGCAACACACTGGCAGGGGTCTCCAGCAACACGCGGGCAGGTCTGCTGCAACACACTGGCAGGTCTCCAGCAACACCCGGGCAGGTCTCCAGCAACACTCTTGCAGGTCTCCAGCAACACTCTTGCAGGTCTCCAGCAACACACTGAATTTTCTCCAGCAACATGCTGGCAGCGGTCTCCAGCAACACGCTGGCAGGTCTCCAGCAACACGCTGTCTGGGGTCTCCAGCAATACGCTGGCAGGGGTCACCAGCAAAACGCTGTCAGAGGTCTCCAGCAACACACTGGAAGGGGTCACCAGTAACACGCTGGCAGGGGTCACCAGCAACAAACTGTCAGAGGTCTCCAGCAACACACTGGAAGGGGTCACCAGCAAAACGCTGTCAGAGGTCTCCAGCAACACACTGGAAGGGGTCACCAGTAACACGCTGGCAGGGGGTCACCAGTATCACGCTGGCAGAGGTCTCCAGCAACACACTAGCTGGCTTCCGCACATGCTTCAACTATAAGAAGCCTTAACAGACGGAAGTTAATTTTGTCTCGTAACTCAATTGGACTATCACGGGATGCATCGGTTCAATCACGAATACTAACCTGGGTATCACAGACATATCACAGTATACACTGACTCGACCCACTATTCCCACAGCAACACGTCTTGAGCTCAGGACTGTCCTGGGTGAACTGATTTTTGTCGACCAAGGGACACATCACTGAGGCATAAAAGATGAATAGAAAGAAGGAAACTATGCCGGTGTCAATATGATTACAGCTTTCCACCAGGGAACAAAAAATGGGGTCGGGTGTGCTCAACAAATGGTGATGTCTCACCTCCCCTCCTAAAAAAATTGAGGTCGGGTACCCTCAACAGATGGCGTCGTCATCATCACAGTGTGTACTCATCTTGTATGTGTGTGTGTGTGTGTGTGTTCACCTAGTAGTTCTTGCAGGTGGTTGGGGGGGGGGGGTTGAGCTCTGCTATTTCGGCCCACCTCTCAACTGTCAATCAATCAACTGTTACTAAGATGTGGATAATTTGCTGGAGCTTCACGCCTCCAGCAAATTATCCACATCTCATAACCAGTCATTTATCTATTTTCTTATTCACTGCCCATATTCTTAAACTCTGTGGGAACCGACCTGTGAGATTTATATTTATTTAATTTATATGAATTTATATAGAATTTATATTTACGTTAATTTGTATACTTCGATAGCAATTTGTATGATGTTAAGTGGACTGTATTTCTGCAATAATCTCACAGATCGATCCTCTACACATTAGGGGGGGTTTATATTGAATTTATATATATGCAGCCAATCAAACTACAGTATTAAACTACATATATTGTTAAACATTGAAGAGGTTCCTTATCTTATTGTACAGCAGGCCTTAGTCCACCAGATATAACTAGGATGTAGACACCGAATTATCCTCTTTGAGGTAGCTTCCATCACCCAGTAACTGGTACACAAAGCATGCTTCCTCGTCTTGACCTGTCAAAAGGGTGCTAGCTATAAAGCCAGAATCCTAATATATGACAGCTATATCAGAGAAAACACTGTACATTGAACCGTAAAGACCTAGGCTTAATTACTTTTTATTAAGAGGCAGTTCGTATTCTAATCGGCCCGCCCCTATCTAATGACATTAATGGCCATAAATGATAGATAAATGGGTTTCGGCAGAACACTTAACTTGTATTTGTTGACAGCGTGTTGATGATGGTACACCTTTGGTTTCCATAACACTTCGTCCAAGTAAAATTAACAGCAGCCGTATTTGCTCCCGTGAGCCTCTGTGGTCTAAGTCCAATAACAATGGCTGACCACTCCCTCCTCACTGACGCTACTGGCCTACATTGTCCAGATGACAGTAAGTGATAGAAGGGTCACATTTACTCTATTTTAATTCTGATAATTAAGTTAATTTATATGAGAAGTTTTTATAATGGTAAAGTCCAAAGACTAATGTATTTAAGAATAATTCCCACCATAATAGGTGGTGAATTTATAATAGTATGTGGTAATGATATCCCGTTTTCTATAGATGGAAATTCCACTACAAATTACATTTTCTATGGGTAACTTGTTTATACAATGCAGCAATATTATCTGCCTGTATGATATTAGTAATTAAATGGTGTCAGATTTTCTGACATAATTCCCCGGGGGGCTGCTCACGGGTCGAAGTCCTATTTAGAACAGACGAACATCATACTCCTCCTTTGGATTATTAGATTAATTTGATGTTAGTAGTTAGTAATCACACATTTGTGCGTCTGTTCGTACAGGACGGATGTCCCGTACTAGAGTTGCAGGGGTTAGAATTCTAATGCGATTTCATTTTCCTGTTAACTCTTGAAAGGCTAAAATTCAAGCCTAATTACATATTATTTAACCCAGAAGACTGAATGTGATCAAGTACTACAGTCAAGTATGATTCAGGGACTGCAGTGAGATCAGTGACATTAGATATAACTTGAAGTTTGTTCAGGTAACTGGTCACTGATATATAAACACTGAGGCCCATGGAATACATCTTGATTAAATAATAAATGTATCAAATCAGTCATCAGATTTATTGGGGTTTAATTTAGTTAATTGATTCAGAAGATTGAATAGCTCATCATTAAAGTAAAGTATGGTTCTGAGACTGCAGTGGGTTCAGTGACATTGGTCGCAGTGACTTGTAGCTGTTTAGGCTACTGTTCACTGATTTGCTACTGAGGCCTCATGAACTCATCTTCAGCTTTAAATGATGATACTAACATCAACCTCTGTTGGTATAGTCAGCTGTAATCTCCTTAGTATAATGCTACTGGAGAAATATAATCAGCTGACAAATTTAGATTTCTACTAGTATTGTTTATCTGCAGCCATAGGTCTCCTCAGGCTTGATACTGGGCCTGAGAGTAATTTACCTCCTGCAGAATTTAACATGGTTATGCCCTGATATTTAGTAGGGCTACCAATGAATCGATGGCAATAGTCTGTCCCTACAATGAGACCGAAGTCGGTGAGGTGATCATACTTAATATTATCTGCCAATTTTATCCCTCTATTTCTCAGGAATTTGGCTGTTGCTCTCAGACCTTGAACTTGTAGGTCTACTGGTATTTTGTCCACCACAATGGCTTGTACCTGCCTAAACGTACTGATGGTTGTACCACCTGGTAGACTTGAGGTCCTGCATATGTTACAAACCCTGAGATGTTGAATGACATCTGGGCTACAGGCCTTAATTGTAGTTCATCTGCCAACTTTTTAGTGACATAGGTTCTCTGGGACCCTTGGTCAAACAGCCCACAGGTATGGACCTTGGCCCTCTTATTCAGGATGGTAATTTGGGCAGTAGGCAAAGTTGTATTACCTTTATACTTTGCCGATTGGACACTCTTTGTTTGTTGCACCTTGCAGTACTGTACTGTGGTGGGAATGCTATCTTCCACCTTGGGGTTTGGAGACGTTGTTTTGGTGTCTCTGCACAATGCTGCATGGTGCTGACCTTTGTTACACCTATTACAGGTGTGTAATTGGGTATCACAGTCGTTGATGTTATGTTTCCTGAGGCACCTCGTGCAATGTTGCAAATCTTTTGAGTCGCTCAACACGGGCGTCACTATCAGGAAAATTAGGGCAGTGATACATTGAATGTTTCTCATTGCAGAACAAACATGTTCCATAGCTTCTAGTACCCTTTGGTGTCACATTCTTGGGTGACACAGTAACTATAGGCTTGGAGGGTCCCACTGCATATACGCCCACACTGCTACTGTTCCACTTTGGTGTTGAATTATATTGTCTAGATTGATTTGGAGTACCTTTGGTACTCTGTGGTTTACTATTATTGGTTTCTGAGGGTTTACTTGGTGGTTTTAATTTGTCATGTGTTCGTAATTGATGAACTACTGACTTTAAGCCCTCAGATATTTCCCTCATGGATAAGATACTTTTATTGTAATGAGCACTCATTTGTCTCAATATGTCCCTAGGTATTTTCTCCTGGACAATTATTTTCAAGACCGACTCAGCCCCGTTTGTATCTGCTGTCAGGTTGAGGGCATTGATCATTGATTCTACCTCCAGCTTGAAGACTTGGAGTGAATCAGCTGAAGCCTCCGGTGGGGGTAAATGCAACAGCTCATGAACTAAATGTGATGTTCTTACTTCTGGATCAGCATAATTATCCTTGAGGAGTTTTACTGCCAGATCATAGCCGACATTAGTTAATCTCAGATGGGATACTACTGTTTTAGCCTCACCTGATAATTGGCCTTGCAAATAAGAGAATTTACTACTCTTTGGTAAAGATTGTTTTGAGTCTACATGGTCAACGAATTTGTTCCAAAATTCATCCCAATCTTCCTCATCTTTTCCTGAGAAAGTGGGTAAATTAATTGGAGGGAGTCGAGCTTCTGCTTGACTCGTATTAGATGCAACTGTTGTTGTTGTTGCTGTTGCCTTGTTCTGGGCAATTAATTTGACATAAGGCTGTAATGTGGCCTGAGTGTGATCTTCATAATTCGCTAGATCAACCATAATGTCGTCTATTTCTGTTTCTGATAAATTGGTGTTGGCAAGTTCAGCCACATGTTGCTATTTGGCATTTGATTTGCTCAAATTTACCTGCAGCTGCTTGATAATAGCTTTCCAGGTCAGCATAATCAACTTGAGATTGTTGTGACAAATCTTCACATTTCTTGATCTGTCTTGTTAAGTGGCCTTTAAGACCTGCAAGGGTTCTTTTCATTCTCCCTGCATTATCCATACTGGCTAGTTGGTGAAGCCTTGTGGGGCTTGTACTTGGGCTGCTCATAATACTGAACAAGTACTGATGGTAGCCTAGGGTCAAATTTCTGCACTCGCTAGGCTATAATCCTACCTCTTCTTGAGGTTAGCACTTAAAATTAATACACATTATATATATATACAATCATACACACTAATGATTTGAGTGATAAACCAGTGTCATGGAAGTACCTTTAGGTTAGCTCTTCTATATCACCCTAGGATGGTATAGACACTAATTAATCACTCAAAGGTGTAATGATCATAAGTAAATTATTATATATACACAACTCAACTCGAGTTAATAAAATTTACACCCAAAATAGGGTCTGTACCATTCATTAATGGTGCTGGGTTGTTTAATATAGTACAACTAGACTATGGTAATAATGGGACTAGGATGAACAATAAATAGTTCAACTAGTCAATGGTAATATCCTACCCTGTTGTGGGTTGGCAATTAGTAAATATTATATTGTGAACACTAGGCAATATATTAAATAATTCTCTATTTTGGAGAAATAATATACACAATTATTGATAATAGCCTCTTAATTGCCTCTATGAAACTTCTAATATTATCTAGAAGTATTAAATATTATTAGTGACCTCGCGAAATAAACTCCACAAAATTCGTGGATAATCTCACGAAGACACAGCCACTAATTTGGCTGGCTTCAATATTAGCGCTGTCATCTCACGAAATAACACGCCACCAAATATCTGTGGGTGTCCCTGAAACCGCTAATGAGGCTGAACTGAACTGAGGGGGGCTCCTGACCTCACACGATGCAACGCCGCCGTCTTTGACTGCTGGCTTTGTATAAATCACCCTGCACTAGTATATTTAATGAAGCCACTGATTAACTGGTTCATCTGGTACTAAGATGACCAAATAATCTGTCATCCGACTCGCAGATGACCAATAATGTGGGTTCATAGGACCAATAATCTGTCATCCGGTTCGAAGATGACCAAATAATATGAAAACCGACCTGTGAGATTTATATTTATTTAATTTATATGAATTTATATTTACGGTAATTTGTATACTTAGATAGCAATTTGTATGATGTTAAGTGGACTGTATTTCTGCAATAATCTCACAAATCGATCCTCTACACATTAGGGGGGGTTTATATTGAATTTATATATATGCAGCCAATCAAACTACAGCATTAAACTACATATATTGTTAAACATTGAAGAGGTTCCTTATCTTATTGTACAGCAGGCCTTAGTCCACCAGATATAACTAGGATGTAGACACCGAATTATCCTCTTTGAGGTAGCTTCCATCACCCAGTAACTGGTACACAAAGCATGCTTCCTCGTCTTGACCTGTCAAAAGGGCGCTAGCTATAAAGCCAGAATCCTAATATATGACAGCTATATCAGAGAAAACACTTTACATTAAACCGTAAAGACCTAGGCTTAATTACCTTTTATTAAGAGGCAGTTTGTATTCTAACCGACTCGCCCCTATCTAATGACATTAATGGCCATAAATGATAGATAAATGGGTTTCGGCAGAACACTTAACTTGTATTTGTTGACAGCGTGTTGATGATGGTACACCTTTGGTTTCCATAACACTTCGTCCAAGTAAAATTAACAGCAGCCGTATTTGCTCCCGTGAGCCTCTGTGGTCTAAGTCCAATAACATTGGCTGACCACTCCCTCCTCACTGACGCTACTGGCATACATTGTCCAGATGACAGTAAGTGATAGAAGGGTCACATTTACTCTATTCTAATTCTGATAATTAAGTTAATTTATATGAGATGTTTTTATGATGGTAAAGTCCAAAGACTAATGTATTTAAGAATAATTCCCACCATAATAGGTGGTGAATTTATAATAGTATGTGGTAATTATATCCCATTTTCTATAGACGGAAATTCCACTACAAGTTACATTTTCTATGGGTAACTTGTTTATACAATGCAGCAATATTATCTGCCTGTATGATATTAGTAATTAAATGGTGTCGGATTTTCTGACAAACTCTTTGTAAAATTTACCCAATTTTACCAAGGATCCCCTGTTGGATATACCTTCAAGAGAAAGGAAGAGTGCAGACGTTCCAGCTGTGGAATCGAGCTGGGAACGTTTGGTCTGAAGTCTTGGATAGCAAGGAGAGTTTGTTAAGCCACCCAGAGACATTATCGTGGGCCGTGGGAGTGCCCTGATCAGACTCCGTCGGAGGGAGAGCGCCCTTGACTAGACAATCTGTGGTAAGCGCGATTTTAAGCCAGTTTATAGTGATTACTTGTAGTTGGTCGTGTGCCCAGCGACAGTAGCGAATGTTTATTGATACATTAGACATGTTTTGGTAAGGCAGAAGGCCTAAAATAAGAGAGTGGAGATGGAGGAACGTCCTGGAGGACGGAGCGACATCCATCTCCTCCGAGCGCTGGCAGGTGACTGAGGGAGCCCAGCTCCTAGCGAGGTAGCTGCCACCAGAGCCGCCTGGCTGGGCGGAGCATGGACCAGCCCAAACAGGGAAGTCCACTCTCACAGTATGATGAGATCAGAGATATGATAGGAGCAAACATATTGTGTGGATTATTTCGCCTATATGTTTAAGGGGAAACATTTTTATTTTGCGTGTCAATGGGTTGCAGGTTTCTCTTTGGAAGAAGTTGCTGAGAACTTCGAAGCCTGCACAGAGAGAGTAGTAGATGAGACTCCAAGGTAGTGGAAAGTATTGAGCTCTGTGGGAGAGCAGCCATACAGTGAGGAAGAGAACCTCAAGCTGTGAGAAGAGGAGTAATGGAATGAAGTTTCACAAGTCTTTGTGACACCAGTGGTGAGGCACCATTGTTGATCAAGGAAGACTTCATGGTGTAGCAGCTAGGAGAGCTGTGGAGGACCCTGGTAGAAGTGGGAAGCACCATAGTTGCTCACAGAAGACTTCATGTTGTAGCAGCCTGGAAGAGCTGCGGAGGATCCTGGTAGCTAAACCCAGAAGAACCTGAAGATGTCAGGGTAGTGAACTTCCAGATGTGGGAGGGAAGTTCTAGTTGATTACTTGTGGGGAGTTGGTAGAGTGTTTGGTTGTCATTAACGTGCAAGACGCAGTGAAAGGTGAGCGATTGTTTGCTATTTTTGTACCAAGAAGTACTTATACTGAAGTATAGAGTTACAGTCTTAGGCTGGATTACCTGCAGGGATATACATATGTGTTCTAGGACTGATAGGGTGATCGATTGATCAATGCTGTATATCAAGGAATATTTATACTAATATTTATGTTATTGCATTCATACACTGGTTTTCCTTGCACATCTTTATATATATATATTCTCTTGCTGATAGTGCAACATTGTGTTATAAGATTTGACCTACTTGAGGAGGTTGGTAGTATTAGGTGGTGAATCAGGAGATAGGATATCACTTGATAAGCAGATGATAGAGTTCTGATGGTGTTGGAGTGCAACCTGACTGAAATAGTATAGCGTGTAGGATTCATTATTATTATTATTATATGTGTGTATGTATTGTGTATGTGCTTTGGTCCAGTAAATGTATTCAAATTTGCTGGTTTTTGCCCTTGTCCTAGTGAGGCTTCCCTGGAAGTAGGAAAGAAGGGGAGAGAGAGAGAGAAAGAACCAAGAACCACAGCTGTGGACAGGGTAGAACGGAATAATCAATAAAACAAAGGAGGATTGAGATCATATCACATAAGGAGAGAGCTGGGAGTCACAGCGGCTCGAGTGGGTGTGTGCACGTGACAACGAGGCTAAGTGTTGGAGCCGCATCCCCTAACATGTGACGTTGAGCCCCTCTCCAAGAGCCAGAAGCGCCCAGGGTGATCTCCTGGTAAAGTATAAGCACTCTACTGAGTTTTGGGGTTGGGTTGTCCATAAAGAAGGATCAACGACAACACCCAACCCCGATAATAAATTGGGGGCCTGTGTCCGGAAGAGTGAACTGACACACCCACACCCTGTCCAAGAGTGGATTTGTACACCCCTTGTTGAAATAGATACACTGTGTGACCGCTTGTGTATATTCTCTCTCTTGGGAAGACTCACAGGACAAGATGGGCAAGGTGCTAGCGTTTGTGGAGTCAGGCAAGCCTGAGGACTTGGAAGGTTGCACGAGGGATCAATTAAAACAAATAGGAGAAAAATGTGGCATTAGGTTGAAAGCATCTAAAGTAGCTGGGATGAAAGATGAGATCCTGAGGCAGTTATGATCCAGTTAAATTAAGCTGAAAGTGGAAAGGAGGATGACGGGCAGGATGAAGTGAGATCCCAGGGATCGAGTAGGAGCAGCAAGAGTAGCCGCAGTAGCAGGAATAGCCAGAATATGAGCTTGGAGAGATTTCAGCAAGAACTCCAGATGCACCGTGAGGACAAGGAGAAACAGTTCCAGCTGGAAAAAATGAAATTGGAACTCCAGATGAAAAATGAAGCCGAGAGGGGAAAAGAAAAAACCAGACTGGAGGTAGAAAAAGAGAAAGCAAGACTAGAGGTGGAGAAAGAAAAAGCCCAGCTCGAAAAAGAAAAAGAGAGAACAAAAGAAATGCGTATAGAAGCGAATAGAACCTTGACTGAATAGAACCTTGACTGAACAAAGGATTGAACATGGGTTGCCAGAGAGCACCACCCTTGTATCACACTCACCAGATGTTAGGGTTAGGGAGAAGGAAATTCCCTTGTTTGTTCCCGAAGAGGCAGAGAGCTTTTTTGAGCACTTTTAAAAGGTAGCCAGCATCAAGGAGTGGCCACAGGAGGAATGGGCCCAGCTGGTCCAGTTAAGATTGACCAGTGCAGCGAGGAAGGAATACACCCAATTGCCACTGGAAGAATGCCAGGATTATGCCACAGTAAAGAGCAGCATACTGTGCTCGTTTCAGCTACCCCCAGAACCTTATAGGAAGCGCTTCAGAGAGATGGTGAAGGTTGGAGCATGTACTTTTGCTGAGACAGCAAGAGATCTGGAAAGACGATTCCAAAAATGGATTGAGGCTGCCGGAGTTGGTTCTTACGCTGACCTGAAGCAATTGATGGCCATGGAAAACTTTTTAGAAATGATGCATCCCGAAACAAAGTTCAAGATCCAAGAAGCGGGGGTAAAGGAGGTGAAAGACGCCGCAGATAGGGCAGATATGATTACTGAAGCATGCAAGAGCTTGAGGGAGAACAGAGTGAGAAGCGAGGCGAGACGCAGCAATAGCAGACCCGGTGGAGTCTGGGGAGGAAGAAGTTTTGGGGGGAAAGAAAAGCAGACCAGTTAGTTTTAAGCCCCAGGAAGGAAAGTTGCCGAGTCTGCTTGCTGGAGGTAAGCAGGAAAATAAAAATGTACAGAGGAGACAAGAGTCCAATGAAGCTCCACAGAGAGTACGAGTAGTACGTCTGGCCCGAGGAACTCCAATACGAGTGGGCAGAGTCACAGCCACTCGGGGACGTATAGGAGAGATTTCTCCCAAATGAGGTGCTACAAGTGCAACAGATCGGGTCACATGATGCGCGATTGTCGGCAGGGCAAGAGAGTCGTGACCCTGACTACGTGTGATCCCCGGAAGAAGTACGTTGATGAACAACAAGACAAACCACAGAAGGTACATTTGATGAACTAGCGGTATAGGCCGTTTATCAGTAAAGGTTGGGTCGGCATAGAGGGTCAACCCGAGATTGAGGTTAGTATCCTCAGGGATACTGGAGCCAGAGTTTGATTCTGAGAGGCCTAATCGGAGACGATCGACTGTTAGCTATCAGTAGGAGGATAAAGGTACATGGGTTGTTGTCTAAGAGTGACATGCCCGTGTGTGCTGTCCGGTTGAAGTCAGATTATTTGACGGCCGAGGTGATGTTGGGAATGTGCCCCAACATACCTGTTCCAGGAGTCCAACTGATCCTGGGGAATGACTTGTGCGGGACAAAGGTGTTGCCAAGAGTAATGGCGGAGACTGTGCCAGAGGAGTGTCCAGAAGGCCACGGCACGGGTGGGACACCTGAGAGTGTGAACCTGACTGACATCCGAGAAGATGAGTCAGGAGACCGACAAGCAATTGAGTACCCTGTCTCGGTAGTGATGGAGGCAGAGGTGGCAGACGATATTAATAATTAAGGTTGGGTGTGTTATCGGTGATCCTTCTTTATGGACAATCCAACCTCAAAACTCGGCAGAGTGCTTATATTTTACCAGGAGATCACCCTGGGCGCTTCTGGCTCTTGGAGAGGGGCTCACCGTCACACATTTAGGGGATGCGACTCCAATACTTAGCCTCATTGTCACGTGCACACACCCACTTGAGCCGCCGTGACTCCCCACTCTCTCCTTATGTGATATGATCTCCTCAATCCCCTTTGTTCTATTAGTATACTGTTCTACCCTGTCCACAGATGTGGTTCTTGGTTCATGCTCTCTTTCTCTCCTTCTTTCCTACTTCCTGGGAAGCCTCACTAGGACAAGGGCAAACACCAGCAAATTTGAATACATTTACTGGACAAAGCACATACACAATACATACACACATATAATACTAATTATAATGAATCCTACACTCATTACTCTTTCAGTCAGGTTACACTCCAAGACCATCAGAACTCTATTATCTGCTTATCAAGTGGTATCCTATCTCCTGATTCACCACCTAATACTACCAACCTCCTCAGGTACGTCAAGTCTTATAACACAATGTTGCACTATCAGCAAGAGAATAAATAAATATATATATATATATATATATATATATTATATATATATATTTATATATATATATATATATATATATATATATATATATATATATATATATATATATATATATATAAACACATACAAGGAAAACCAGTGTATGAATGCAATAACATAAATATTAGTATAAATGTTCCTTGATATTCAACAATAATCAATCGATCACCCTATCAGTCTTAGAACACATATGTTATCTTGAGATTATCTTGAGATGATTTCGGGGCTTTAGTGTCCCCGCGGCCCGGTCCTCGACCAGGCCTCCACCCCCAGGAAGCAGCCCGTGACAGCTGACTAACTCCCGGGTACCTATTTACTGCTAGGCAACAGGGGCATTCAGGGTGAAGAAACTTTGCCCTTTGTTTCTGCCTCGTGCGGGAATCGAACCCGCGCCACAGAATTACGAGTCCTGCGCGCTATCCACCAGGCTACGAGGCCCCCCCCAATATGTCTCCGCAGTTAATCCAGCCTACGACTGTAACTCTATGCTTCAATATACGTTCTCCTTGGCACAAAAATGGCAAACAATCGCTCACCTTTCACTGCGTCTTGCACGCTTATGACAACCAAACACTCTACCAACTCCCTACAAGTAATCAACCAGAACTTCCCTTCCACATCTGGAAGTTCACTACCCTGACATCTTCAGGTTCTTCCGGGTTTAACTACAAGGATCCTCCGCAGCTCTTCCAGGCTGCTACACCATGAAGTCTTTCTTGAGCAACTATGGTGCTTCCCACTTCTACCAGGGTCCTCCACAGCTCTCCTAGCTGCTACACCATGAAGTCTTCCTTGATCAACAATGGTGCCTCACCACTGGTGTCACAAAGACTTGTGAAACTTCATTCCATTACTCCTCTTCTCACAGCTTGAGGTTCTCTTCCTCACTGTATGGCTGCTCTCCCACAGAGCTCAGTACTTTCCATTACTTTGGAGTCTCATTAACTACTCCCTTTGTGCTGACTTCGAAGTTCTCAGCAACTTCTTCCAAAGACAAACCTGCAACCCATTGACACGCCAATAAAAATGTTTCCCCTTAAACACATAAACGAAATAATCTACACAATATGTTTGCATCCAGCATCTATCTGCTCTCTACATACTGTGAGAGTGGACTCCCCCGTTTGGGCAGGTCCATGCTCCGTCTTGCCAGGTGGTCGGCTCCTCACTCTGGGAGGGTCCTCCCTACCTGTCAGTTGGCTTCAGGCGGTCGACGGGGGAGGACGTGCTGCTCGTCCCTCCAGCTGTCTCTCTCATATCCGTCCTCTTATTTAGGCTTCCTGCCTTGCCAAAACATGTCTAACTTATCAACAAACATTCATTACTGTCGCCGGGCACACGGCGAACTAAAAATAATCACTATAAACTGGCTTAAAATCGTGCTTACCACAGATTGTTTAGTTGAGGGCGTTCTCCCTCTGACTGAGTCTGATCAAAGCGCTCCCACGGCCCATGATAATGTCTCTGGGCGGCTTAACAAACTCTCCTTGCCGTCCAGGACTTGAGACTAAACGTACCTAGCTAGATTCCACAGCTGGAACGTCTGCACACTTATTTTCTCTTGAAGGTATATCCAACAGAGGATCCTCTCCAACGGGAGCTCAAATGGAGCGCAGCCTCCCCTCACGATGTCTGGTGCTCAAGAGTGGGTCAAAGCCCTCCAGAAGCGAGCCTCACGCCTCCAGCAAATTATCCACATCTCATAACCAGTCATTTATCTATTTTCTTATTCACTGCCCATATTATTAAACTCTCTATAAAATTTACCCAATTATTTTTACATTTGAATCTTCATGTCTGTATATCTCCGACCTCCTAGTCAGGTCAGGCTTGATAGAATAATTCTCAAAGGGGAGACTCGTTTTTCGGCTACCTGGGATCATAACACTACTAACTTCTTTTTTTCACACACACACACACACACACACACACACACACACACACACACACACACACACACACACACACACACACACACACACACACACATGCAAGGTGATGGAGAAGATTGTGAGAAAAAAACCTAGTAACACATCTGGAGAAAAGAGACTTCGTGACAACCCATCAACATGGGTTCAGGGAGGGTAAATCTTGCCTTACAGGATTGATAGAATTCTACGATCAGGTGACAAAGATTAAACAAGAAAGAGAAGGGTGGGCGGACTGCATTTTTTTGGACTGTCGGAAAGCCTTTGACACAGTACCCCATAAAAGGTTGATGCATAAGCTAGAGAAACAGGCAGGAGTAACTGGTAGGGCGCTCCAGTGGATAAGGGAGTACCTAAACAATAGGAAGCAGAGAGTTACAGTGAGGGGTGAAACCTCAGACTGGCGTGAAGTCACCAATGGAGTCCCACAGGGCTCTGTGCTTGGACCTATCCTGTTTCTGATATACGTAAATGATCTCCCAGAGGGTATAGACTCATTCCTCTCAATGTTTGCTGACGACGCCAAAATTATGAGAAGGATTAAGACAGAGGAGGACAGCTTGAGGCTTCAAGAAGACCTGGACAAGCTGCAGGAATGGTCGAAAAAATGGCTGTTAGAGTTTAATCCAAGCAAATGTAATGTAATGAAGATAGGGGTAGGAAGCAGGAGACCAGATACAAGGTATCACTTGGGAGATGAAATACTTCAAGAGTCCGAGAGAGAGAAAGACCTGGGGGTTGATATCACGCCAGACCTGTCCCCTGATGCTCATATCAAGAGGATAACAGCAGCAGCATATGCCAGGTTGGCTAACATAAGAACGGCCTTTAGAAACTTGTGTAAGGAATCTTTCAGAACATTATATACCACATATGTCAGACCAATCCTGGAGTATGCGGCACCAGCATGGAGTCCATATCTAGTCAAGCATAAGACTAAAATGGAAAAGGTTCAAAGGTTTGCCACCAGACTAGTACCCGAGCTGAGAGGTATGAGCTACGAGGAGAGACTACGGGAATTAAACCTCACTTCGTTGAAAGACAGAAGAGTTAGGGGGGACATGATCACCACATTCAAGATCCTCAAGGGAATTGACAGGGTTGATAAAGACAGGCTGTTTAACACAAGGGGCACACGCACTAGGGGACACAGGTGGAAACTGAGTGCCCAAATGAGCCACAGAGATATTAGAAAGAACTTTTTTAGTGTCAGAATGGTTGACAAATGGAATGCATTAGGAAATGATGTGGTGGAGGCTGACTCCATACACAGTTTCAAGTGTAGATATGATAGAGCCCAATAGGCTCAGGAACCTGTACACCTGTTGATTGACAGTTGAGAGGCGGGACCAAAGAGCCAGAGCTCAACCCCCGCAAGTACAACTAGGTGAGTACACACACACACACACACACACACACACACACACACACACACACACACACACACACACTAAGATAATAGGAAGGATAAGAGACTTAGATGATTGTCATGCCCTTCAAGATGACCTGGACAAAATAAGTATATGTAGCACCACTTGGCAAATGGAATTTAATGTTAATAAATGCCATGTTATGGAATGTGGAATAGGAGAACATAGACCCCACACTACCTATATATTATGTGAGAAATCTTTAAAGAATTCTGATAAAGAAAGAGATCTAGGGGTGGTTCTAGATAGAAAACTATCGTGCGAGGAGCCTTTGCCACGCTTTCTAACTTCAGAATTGTTTTTAAATACATGGATGGCGATATACTAAAGAAATTGTTCACGACATTTGTTAGGCCAAAGATAGAATATGCAGCGGTTGTGTGGTGCCCATATCTTAAGAAGCACATCAACAAACTGGAAAAGGTGCAAAGACACGCTACTAAGTGGCTCCCAGAACTGAAGGGCAAGAGCTACGAGGAGTATCTCTTGCCAGAGAGATAATGCCTCTATGATAATGATAATGAGATAATGCCAGAGAGATTTAATGCCTCTATAGAGGCTTTAAATATGCCAAAACTAGAAGACAGAAGAAAAAGAGGTGATATGATCACTACATACAAAATAGTAACAGGAATTGATAAAATCGATAGGGAAGATTTCCCGAGACCTGGAACTTTAAGAACAAGAGGTCATAGATTTAAACTAGCTAAACAAAGATGCCGAAGAAATGTAAGAAAATTCACTTTCGCAAACAGAGTGGTAGACGGTTGGAACAAGTTAGGTGAGGTGGTGGTGGAGGCCAAGACCGTCAGTAGTTTCAAAGCGTTATATGATAAAGTGAGTTGGGATGATGGGACACCACGAGCGCAGCTCTCATCCTGTATCTACACTTAGGTAATTACACAGGAAAGTAGCCCATAATAGCTGTCTAACTCCCAGGTATCTATTTACTGCTTGGGAACAGGGGGCATCAGGGTGAAAGAAATTCTGCCCAATCCGGCACTGGGAATCGAACCACGGACCACAGGATTACGTGACCAGCGTGCTGTCTACTCAGCCTCCGGCCCCCCTTGAGTGCAAGGTGAGAGGTTGATGTCTGTTTTACAGCAGGAGATATATGAGTATTTTTGTACCCTGCATTTCAGGCCAAAGCAGTGATGGGTGCAGTAGGTTGTGAGCTGAGGAGTGAGCAGCAACCTAGTACGGTTATAAGATAAAGACAACGACTTAGGGGAATATTGAAGTGTTATCAGTTGGTACCAGCCTAAGGAGTTGCATAGTAATATCGCTATTCTTGTGTGTGTGTATATATATATATATATATATATATATATATATATATATATATATATATATATATATATATATATATATATATATATTGTATGTGTTTATGTATTAAATATCTCACATGTTAGCTGGTTTTTGCCCTAATCCTTGCAAGGCTTCCTGGCTAGTGAGAGAGAGAGAGACACGGCTGTGGCTTGGGTGTTAGTGGACTATAACTAACTAAGGGGGATTGAGAGATCACCCCACAGTAAGGAGAGTGCAGGGAGTCACGGCAGCTTGAGAGCGGGTGTGTACTTATCACAACTAGGCAGTGTGAGCCATACCCCCGAATATAGGTGATGCTGAACCCCTCTCCCAGAACCAGACGCTTACCAGGCTGATCTCCCAAGTAGTTGCATGCACTCCAGTGTCCATTACTGGTCGACTGACGGCAGCAGAAGTGTGGCTGTCATCGTCGGTCTTTTTCTATTGGAGTCTCTGCTCAACGGTAAGCTAGTATTGTTGGTTCAAATAACCAAGTTTCATTGTAAAACCCCCAACGCCCTGATAAATATTGGGGGCCCGTCCAGAATATTGGATTGACACACTCATAGTTGGAGTCCGGGAGGAGGGACTTACACTCCCATTGCAGCAGTAGGTAGCCCGTGTGACCACAGGTATATTCTCTCTTTCTCAGGAAGAATTACAGGAAAAGATGGAGAAGGGGCAAACATTTGTAGAGCCAGGCAAGCCTGAAGATTTGGAAGGTTGCACAAAAGAGCAGTTAAAGCAGATAGCATAGAAATGTGGCATCAAGGTGAAGCCATATTAAGTGGTCAGAATGAAAGATGAGATCCTCAGACAGTTGAGAGATAGGAACAACGTGGCAGAACAAGGAGCCCAGAAAGGAGCTGATGGCAGGAAGGAAGATGATGGACAAGACGATGTGAGATCCCAAGGATCAAGTAGGAGTACTAGTAGCCGGAGTAGCAGGAACAGGAGTTTGGAAAGGTTTGAGCTAGAGCTCCAGATGCAACGAGAACGTGAACATGAGGAGAGGCAGTTCCAACTGGAGAAGTTGAGGTTAGAACTACAGCTGAAAAATGAAGCATAAAAAGAAAAGGAGAAAACCACAATACGAGAATTGGAGTTGGAACAACAACAAAAAAGAAGAAAACCAGAATATGGGAGTGGGAGTTGGAACAAGAAAAAGAAAAAGAAAAAGAGAAAACAAAACAAATGGAAATATAAGCGAATAGAGCTTTGGCAGAGAAAAGGATTGAATGTGGGTTGCCAGAGAGCACCACACATGTATCACATCCACCAGATAATAGAGATAGGGAAAAACACATTCCACTGTTCGTGCCTGAGGAGTCAGAGAGCTCGTTCGAGCACTTTGAGAAGATAGCCAACATCAGACAGTGGCCGCAAGAGGAGTGGGCTCAATTGGTACACTTATGATTAACTGGTGCTGTTAGAGAGGCATATACCCAGTTGTCTCTGGAGAAGTGCCAAGATTACTGGACTGTGAAGAGCAAGGTATTGCGTTGTTTCCTGTTGACTCCTGAAGCTTACAGAAAGCGTTTCAGAGAGATGATGAAGACTCCTGCAAGTACGTTTGCTGAGACAGCGAGAGACCTGGAAAGGCGTTTTCAGAGTTGGACAGAAGCTTTCAGTGTAGAATCCTATGAAGATTTAAAACAGTTCGTAATTATGGAGAAATTTCTGGAAATGATGCACCCTGTAACGAAATTCAAGATCCATGAGGCAGGAGTGAAGAATGTGAGAGATGCAGCTGATAGGGCTGAAATGATTACAGAGGCTTATTGGAGCTTGAGGGAAAGCAGAGTGAAAAGTGATGTGAGACACAATTATGGCAGACCCAGGGGAGCCTGGGGTGACCAAAATTTTGATAGATGGGCGAATAAACGAAAGTATCCTAAAATTCAGAAAAGGAGACCGTATAAATCGTCTGAAAGTGAGGATGAAGGAGTTAAGTGAAAAACAAGTTATGTACTAAGGAGTCAGGAGTCCAGCCAGACCCAGCACAGTGCAGGTGGTGCGCCTGTGCCGAGAACCTCAAATGTGAGTGGACAGAATCAAATCCACTCAGGGGGATAGAGAAGAGACTTCTCCCAAGTGAGATCCTATAAATGTAACGGACGTGGTCACATGACCACGGCCTACCGGGATCCTGTCGGCCGAGCGGACAGCCCGCTGGACTTGTGGTCCCGGGTTCGATACCGGGCGCCGGCTAGAAACAATGGGCAGAGTTTCTTTCACCCTATGCCCCTGTTACCTAGCAGTAAAATAGGTACCTGGGTGTTAGTCAGCTGTCACGGGCTGCTTCCTGGGGGTGGAGGCCTGGTCGAGGACCGGGCCGCGAGGACACTAAAGCCCCGAAATCATCAAGATAACTTCAAGATATGATGAAAGATTCTCAGCAGGGCGAGAGAGTTGTGACCCCCGAAACATTTGTTAATTTGATACAGGACAAACCGCAGAAAGTGAACTTGACGAACGAGAGTAATAGCCCGTTCAATAGTAAAGGTTAGGTTAGTATAAAAAGGAAATCTGAAGTGGGAGTAAGTATCCTAAGAGATATAGGAGCGAATCAGAGCTTGATTCTGAGAAGCCTGATCGCGGATGATCGACTTTTAGCTGGCAGTGGGAAAATAAAGGTGCGGAGGTAAAGGTGTCTGAGGGTGACATGCCCATTTGTGCTGGCAGATTATTAAATGTCAGAATGCTGTCTGACATGTGCTGTCAGAATAAAGCTGTTAGATTAAAGTCAGATTATTTGTCTGCGGAGGTAATGTTGGGAGTGTGTCCTGACATAAATGTTCCAGGGAGACAAGTGATCCTAGGTAATGACTTGTGCGGGTCGAAGGTGTTACTGGAGCTAATAGTGGATGATGTGCCAGAAGGGCCACGGTACTGATGGGACACCAGATAGAGTTAACCTGGCTAGCATCCTAAAGGATGAGTCAGAGAACAGCGAAGTCATTGAATAACATGCCTGTGTAGTGGCATGATCAGTAGTAGTGGCATGATCAGTAGTAGTGGCATGGTGAATGCCGACAAGGAAGACACTAGAGGAGATGTCTCCACTGAAAGAAGAGACTGATGTGGAGATAGTATGGCTGTTTGGTGAAGGTCCAGCTCAAGAAGATGAGGGCACGGAGAGGTCAGGTGTAAAAATAGCCTTACCGGAGAAAACTAATATGAACAGAGTGGCCGTGGGTGAAGCCCGGCCTACTAAATTCGAGTCAGAAAGTAGGAATAACTGAGCTAAAAAGAAGTGGAGGAGAATGAGGACAGAGAGAGGACGAGAGAGAGACAGTAGAGTGACAAGTTGTCCACAGGAACAGAAGTGTGGGGATGATGAAGTTGAGTTCTGTGAGATGTCAGAAGTTGAAACATTTCATGGGCAGTGTGAAAAAAAGAGAGTGAAGAGGAGTGATACCCAAGAAGAGGAAGTGAGAAGAGATAGTATGTGCGGAGAGATGCTTATTAGCACTCAAGAAGATGTAAAGCGACAAGTGCTGTCGAGTCCGTTGAAAATAATACAGTACTGGAAGAAACTTTGAGGGAACGAGTAAGAGTTGAAGGAGAAGAATTGGGGTTGTATAGTAGATCGGAACGGGAAAATAAGATGTTGATAATGTAAGCATGGAGGAGTAGAAGAAAGTCGAAGGTTTGGTGAAGGTCGAAGAAGATGAATTTGCAGATTAATGTGGAGGCGTAAGGATGGATAATCGATGAAGATGACAGAGTGAAGTATGATGACGGGAGATAGTAGTATGATGGCAACAGACTGATGCATGAGGATGATTAACCGAAGTATGAGGACGACAGAGGAGGTTCAGACAATAAATGTCTAACTCTTGACGTGTGGAATGCAAGAAGAAGAAACGGTGGTGGACAGCATTAAGTTATGAGAGGGCTAATGGAGCAAAGGTGTCCAACATGGACAGCCTAGCCAAGGTGTGGGAGAAGTTGGGTCACTTCGAGGAAGACCATGTTTCCAACGAGTTATGAACCAGGTGATGCAAGGTGCAACGGGTTATGCAGTATACATCGACAATATAGTGGTATTCGCGGACTTCTGGAGAGAGCATGTAGGCTGAACTACTGGATTGGTTCAGCTGATTAGAAAGGGCCAATATAACAATTAATTTGGCGATGTGGGAACCGACCTGTGAGATTTATATTTATTTAATTTATATGAATTTATATAGAATTTTTATTAACATTAATTTATATACTTCGATAGCAATTTGTATAATGATAAGTGGACTGTATTTCTGCAATAATCTCATAATCTCACAAATCGATCCTCTACACATTAGGGGGGTTTATATTAATTTAATTTATATATATGCAGCCAATCAAACTACAGTATTAGACTACATACATTGAAAAGGTTCCTTATCTTATAGTACAGCAGGTCTTAGTCCACCAGGTATAACTAGGGTGTAGACACCACATTTTCCCTCTTTGAGGTAGCTTCCATCACCCTGGTAACTGATGCACAAAGCATGCTTCCTCGTCTTGACCTGTCAAAAGGGCGCTAGCTGTAAAGCCAGAATCCTATATATGACAGGTATATCAGAGAACACTGTACATGGAACAATGAAGACCTGGCTTAATTACCTTTAGTTTGAGGCTACCACGTGCTCTAACCGGTTCACCCTATATAATGACATTAATGGCCATAAATGAAAGATACATGGGTTTCGGAAGAACACTTAACTTGATTTGTTGACAGCGTGTTGATAATGGTACACCTTTGGTTTCCATAACACTATGTCCAAGTAAAATTAACAGGAGCCGAATTTGCTCCCGTGAGCCTCTGTGGTCTCAATATAAACAATGGCTGCCCCTCCTTCCTCACTGACGCCTGGCTTACATTGTCCAGATGACAGAAAGTGATAGAAGGGTCACATTTACTCTACTTTAATATTGATAATTAAGTTAATTTATATGAGATGTTTTTATGATGGTAAAGTCCAAAGACTAATGTATTTAAGAATAATTTCCAGCAGAATAGCTGGTGAATTTATAATGGTATGTGGTGATGATATCCCGTTTTCTATAGACGGTAATTCCACTACAAGTTACGTTTTCTATGGGTAACTTGTTTATACGATACAGCTATTATCTGTATGATTATTAAATGGTGTCGGATTTTCCGACAGGCGAAGAGAAAGTTTAGAAGAACCGGACTAGAATACCTAGGTTATGTGGTAGAGCAAGGTGAAGTTGCTCCAGTGAGGATGATGGTTAAAGCCATCGATAATTTCCCAGTACCTAAAGGAAAGAAAGAGTTGTGCAGGTACTTAGGAATGATCGGATATTATAGGAAGTTCTGAAAGAATATTTCCACAGTTGCCACTCCTATAACAAGTTTGTTGTCTAAAAATAAGAAGTGGGAATGGAACAGAGCAGCACAGGAGGAATTTGAGAAAACCAAGAGATTATTGACTGAGGCGCCTGTGTTAGTAGCGCCGGAATTTGGAGCACCGTTTGCGTTGTTTGTGGATGCCAGTGATGTAGGGACCGGAGCTGTATTGACACAGCAGAAGGATGGAATTTATCGCCCCTTGTTTTTCTTTTCGAAGAAGTTTGTCAAGCATCAGAGATCGTACAGTACAGTCAAGAAGGAGACTTTGGCATTGGTCCTTTCATTAAAAGATTTTGAGGTATAGGTAAGCGGGGGAAGTCACCCAGTTGCTGTGTATATGGATCATAATCCCCTGCTGTTCCTGAGCAACATGAAGCACGTGAATCAGAAGTTTACCAGGTTGTTCCTGTTCCTTCAAGAATATAATCGGAATATAAGACAAATAAGAGGACGAGATAATGCGGTGGCTGATGTTTTGTCACGAGCCACTGAGAATAACTCTCAAAACTAAGGGGAGGGGAGTGTTATGACCCCATGTAGCCAGGGTGGAACGAATCTACCCAGGGATAGTTATTCTGCTTTCCTGACCTGATATTGAGAGGTCAGAGGAAAGATTTATTATCTTTAATAGTAATAAAGATTTATTAGTATTAAATAATTAAATAAACGTTAGTGAGTAGTTATATAATATAGGCAGAGAATGAGCATCTTTCAATGTTACTGGAGATAGGATGTCAATATATTGGTGACGTGACGTGACACTAGCAGGAAGTTGTGACCTCACTTGAGTCAAAGCGGTCGCCAGAGGAGGTTGTACTTCGTTGATCTCCTGGAAGGAGGAAGAATATAGTTCCCTGTGTCAGTGCTGGAGCGAAGGCTACTTGTTTGCAAGTGTGAGGAAGCTGTTGGGGACATATTACACCATTTCTCTGTGATTTGGATAAATTAGAGGTGGCCTGGCAGTAAGTGTTTGGTCGCGCCTTTGTGGAACTCTGCTTGTGTGTGCTCCTTCAAGAGGAAGGAAGTAAGCCTGCGTTTCTGTGTAGAGCCTGCCTGGCAATTCCGTGTATTCAAGTCAGGGCTAGAAGAAGCCTTGTAAAGCAGTCCTACAGGGATTTTTGTGGGCGGCCTGTGTGAGCGCCATGCTGAGGGCGAGGGAGTGAGCTTGACTTCTTGATGTGTAGTAGAAGTAGAACACCAGCAATCAACAGCCAATTAATGCACAACTATATACTACCCACTTCAAGACTCCGCTTCAATATAGAAGCATCAAGAAATATGGGCCAATAGGCCCTATGCAGTTACTTCCATCTTTACCTTCAATTTACCCAATTAATACCCATTGTTTCGTGTTCTGTCCTGTGTTGAAAGTTTTGTTCACCTCATCCAAAACTGTTGTAACATATCACCCCACCCAAAATGCGGGTATAAAATGAAAGCTATTTAAATCATAGCATAGTAAGAACTCTGTTTAGTGTTTGCAGGTTATAGTTGTGTGTGTGTAAACTAAAAGTCTTTGAAAACGTAAGAAGTTATTACGAAATGCGTTCAAGTGTCGCGTCAGACTAGAAATAAAAATGAATTTTGTAGAATTGATTTTTCAATTACCATCAACAGTGAAAAGAAATATTGAGAAAATTCGTGTTAGAATTATTAATCTTACTTTTTCGGTCATATCAGCTGTAAGAGTCATATCTACGTTACCCGAACGCTCTCTGCCTTCCAGAGAACAATTTGTCATATGTGGGAGCATGAGGTGTTCTCGCGATGGCGAGAAATTAACGAAAGAAGAGTGTTTTGGCCAGTGGCTTAGGCCCTTTTGGGCGCCAAGATGGCGCTGACTCCTACGTTCACGCGCCAAAATGTTATGACGTCAGTGACACCAGATTGGTCAAGAACGGTGACGTGGTTCAGGGAGCCAATGAGAAACGCCCCTGGCAAGTATGACGTCATGAGTGAAGGGGGGTATCCAGGCGGCGCGCCCCATGGCGCCAGGAGTTAGATAGATACGTCGTCAAGGGCGGACGTGCGATAGGTGGTCCTGTCAGTCTGACAGTTTTCGTCCCTCTCC
The DNA here is from genome assembly GCF_040958095.1 of Procambarus clarkii. Lineage (NCBI taxonomy): Eukaryota > Metazoa > Arthropoda > Malacostraca > Decapoda > Cambaridae > Procambarus > Procambarus clarkii. The sequence continues at coordinate 39,830,644 of NC_091172.1, forward strand.
GGTGAATATACGCATCACTAGTGGTCTGCGAGCACTGTGAGGTCTTCCTGAACTCCGTGAGGCGGACAGAAGAAGGAATTGACGGAAAACGAGCAACAAGTGCTCCAGTGACAGGTGCTTAGCAAGAGTGAAGCCTGGGCAGTGAAGTCATGGACGATTGTACAGTTTCACCAGTCGGGTGATGACGTAGCGGCTGGGCCAGTTCACCGTGAGGAAGGAGAAGAACAAACTAGCTGGGAATACGAACGACTGCAGCCGGGAGTAAGGGCTGCCGACGTAGTTGTGAGGAGGAGGCGACGGCCAGGAGACCGACTCCAACCCTTCAAGAGGTTGTGGAGGAGCACGGAGCCTGCAGAGGGAAGCAGTACGGAGAAGACGCGTTTTTGGGTGTTGGTTGAAGTCCTGGGAAGAGCATCAGTGTGTGTGGGGGTGTTCCCTACAACAAGTCGTGAGCTGGGACCAGGAGCTTCAATTCAACCCTCAACAGAGGACGAGTCCACATCGTTTATGGTGGAAGTAGGTAATTCAGTTTTCCCTCCCATTTCCCTTTAGTTAGCGATTAGCCAGAGCATCTTCTATGTCGTGAGCAGGGCTCACCAATGTCTATGTTTCTAGTAAGACACAGTTGTGAAGGGAGATGCTATAGAGCTCTCACGAGATATATATATGGTGTGTGATTGCACCTGTGGTTTGATGAAGAGATTACTGTGACGAGGACATTTATATTAATATGTCATTAATATTATAAGTTCGTGCCAGAAGTTATGTGTATTAATATACAATTTAATAGTGTAAGGCTGTGTGCCTAGAGTTACCTCGTTATTATAAATATTGATAAAGTGAACTATATATACTGGAGTTATTAAATAATACCTCATATGTCTAGTGGTTAACTGTGATTATGCCAGTCTTGTGATATACTGTGAATACGAGAGAATAATAGGCGCCTCACGCCAATAGTGTGAGTATAGTGAGGAAGTGAACAGTGTGAGGAGTGGAGTGGTGTGGCATCCCGCGAGTTACCGAACGTTCGGTAACACTGCACATGGAGCGTGGGAACGCATGTCAACTGGGAGTGTTGCCATTCCCGCAGTGTTCCAGAATTGTGAAGAGGCGGAGAGAAGGCTGCTCATTTATTCCTTTGCCATGTTGTTGATGCAGAGTTATGATTCTTTGATCTTTTAAGTAAACTACAAAACCACCGCCGAGTTTGTGTCAACCCTCCATTTCCTTGTAGCTATTGAGACTATCTAAGAGTGAGTGATTTAAACATATACTTACCTGTTACCAAATTGATTAGTATTCCCTGGGGCCACTACTATATTACTACTATTCCACTGAGGTGTTACTGGACACGGTAAACACCAGTTGGCGACCTATAGTGAGCGGTAGAGCCCTCTGTCGGGACGGGCACATGATCAAGTGAAGTGATCGTGTTCTCACTCGTCTTTAGGCTACGAGGCCAGCCGGAGACGGACTGAGAGACTCTCCTGGTGAACAGTGGCACCGTGAGGATCGAGTGCAGACCCGTGGGGGCTACCGTAAGTAACGTTTATTACTACTAATACTTGGTGGTGACTAGCTAGAGAGAGACACCCCGACACTATGTACTGAAGTAGAGGCAGGGGTAGAACTATTTGGTTGACAAAGCCCGAGTGCATAGGGGGAAAATTGTGTGAAACCCCGGTTAGGCTTCAGTGGAAATGGAAGCTTCAGGATCCTCGTGAGGGTAGTAGTAGCACTCCAGGTTGCAATTCTTTTAACCATGTCATGGTACAGTTGACTGGGGCGCATCTGGGAACATTCAGTGCATAGGTTTGAACCCTCAATAAAGCCCTTTTGGATTTGTTCATTATTATTAATATTATTTGATAAAGCCTTTAATTATGCACAGCATTTCGGGCATAACTTAAGCTAATGAATTTGGGAACTATATCAATACAGGTTCTTGGTGTTAATTTTAAGATAATACATTGTATAATATAATATTGGTTTACTAAATGTGAATATTGTTTATTTCATTTACTGTATATAGGTCTATATATCATGCCATATTGCATAGCGTGAGGAGTATAAACATTTATATTGTCATGCCATGCAAACCATGCATGACAGGGCGGATCTTATTGAAACCTTTAAAATACTGAACAGTTTGCAGGATCTCGATCCGGTCAATTTCTTCAAAAGGTCAGATGTAACACGAACAAGGAGCAACGGGTTCAAGCTCAACAAGCCACAATGTAGGACACAAAACAAGAGATGCTTTTTCAACCATAGGGCTATAAACCCGTGCAACTCCCTACCCGCTGAAGCCATCAACGCCAAAAATCTTCTAGGTTTTAAAATTCAGCTGGAAAAGACCATCAGAGCAAATGGGGGGGGGGGGCGTTGACAAGCCGCCAGTTTCCTGTCCTCATCGAAGCCACTAGTATTAGTGGCCCCTCAGGTAAACTCTGGTAAATATCCATACCCTACACTATATAACAATTGTCTAACTCCTAAAAAAAAAAATGTCTTGGGAATGTCAGTCATTCTACATTTTCAAGTTGTATTTGGCGTGATAGCATTATTATTGTATTTAACATCAGATTGTTAAAGCAGATGTCAATGAATTTCCTACCTGCATTGTTATTTGATAAAATATAACCAGTACATTAGATTTATTTACATCAGCACAGGATCCTGTTCATTGCTATTCATATGTATGCTAATTTAGATCTTTATCTTCAGGCAAACACGGTAGCTGGGTTGAAGCGGCACATTTTGGCAGGAACATTTATCACGCCGGATCATGTCTCCCCTGCCGCTACAGACCTCATTGCTCGCCTCCTGGTGCAAGAGCCAAGTGAGAGGCCTGGTACTGACACTACTGCCGCTCCCACCTGGCTAGCAACAGCCCCCTCCCAACCCACACCACTGCCGCTTTATGTCATGGCACCTACCCTATCTGTTCAGGATTCAGCTGATGTAGAGGTAATATAGGAGTCATTTATTTAGGGAACCCAATTTCGGATGCTTTTTGGTTCAGTCATGTTTGTTTTTTCTGATTTTGCTCATTAATTTTTGGTTACAGTCACTTGTTGACCAGACCACACACTAGGTGAAGGTAAGCAGAACTGGCACTGTGGGATAAACCAAACGTCGAGTTAAGGGGCCTAAATGAATGCTCATATGGACGTGCATAAGGCCAGTATGATTTTTTTATGACATACACATATGCCATTGTTATTATAAGAAATATTTAATATTTATCAGTGCAAAGGCCAAAGATACATAAAAATATACCGACGAGGTACACACACACACACACACACACACACACACACACACACACACACACACACACACACACACTGAATGAAATTGAGTGCCCAAATGAGCCACAGAGATATTAGAAAGAACTTTTTTAGTGTCAGAGTGGTTGACAAATGGAATGCATTAGGAAGTGATGTGGTTGAGGCTGACTCCATACACAGTTTCAAGTGTAGATATGATAGAGCCCAATAGGCTCAGGAATCTGTACACCTGTTGATTGACAGTTGAGAGCCGGGACCAAAGAGCCAGAGCTCAACCCCCGCAAGCACAACTAGGAGAGTACAACTAGGTGAGTACACACACACACACACACACACATACAAACACACACATACACACGAGACATGATCACAACCTACAAAATCCTCAGGGGAATCGACCGGGTAAACAAGGATAAACTATTCAACACTGGTGGTACACGAACAAGGCGACACAGTTGGAAACTCACATGATCCACAGGGACGTTAGAAGGAACTTTTTCAGTGTCAGAGTAGTTAACGGATGGAATGCATTAGGCAGTGATGTAGGGGAGGCTGACTCCATACATAATTTCAAATGTAGATATGATAGAGCACGGTAGGCTCAGGAATCTGTACACCAGTTGATTGAAAGTTGAGAGGCGGGACCAAAGAGCCAAAGCTCAACCCCCGCAAGCATAAATAGATGAGTACAAATAGGTGAGTACACACGCTCTGGCTCTTTGGTCCCGGCTCTCAACTGTCAATCAACAGGTGTACAGATTCCTGAGCCTATTGGGCTCTATCATATCTACACTTGAAACTGTGTATGGAGTCAGCCTCCACCACATCACTTCCTAATGCATTCCATTTGTCAACCACTCTGACACTAAAAAAGTTCTTTCTAATATCTCTGTGGCTCATTTGGGCACTCAATTTCATTCAGTGTGTGTGTGTGTGTGTGTGTGTGTGTGTGTGTGTGTGTGTGTGTGTGTGTGTGTGTGTGTGTGTGTGTGTACCTCGTCGGTATATTTTTATGTATCTTTGGCCTTTGCACTGATAAATATTAAATATTTCTTATAATAACAATGGCATATGTGTATGTCATAAAAAAAATCATACTGGCCTTATGCACGTCCATATGAGCATTCATTTAGGCCCCTTAACTCGACGTTTGGTTTATCCCACAGTGCCAGTTCTGCTTACCTTCACCTTCTAGTGTGTGGTCTGGTCAACAAGTGACTGTAACCAAAAATTAATGAGCAAAATCAGAAAAAACAAACATGACTGAACCAAAAAGCATCCGAAATTGGGTTCCCTAAATAAATGACTCCTATATTACCTCTACATCAGCTGAATCCTGAACAGATAGGGTAGGTGCCATGACATAAAGCGGCAGTGGTGTGGGTTGGGAGGGGGCTGTTGCTAGCCAGGTGGGAGCGGCAGTAGTGTCAGTACCAGGCCTCTCACTTGGCTCTTGCACCAGGAGGCGAGCAATGAGGTCTGTAGCGGCAGGGGAGACATGATCCGGCGTGATAAATGTTCCTGCCAAAATGTGCCGCTTCAACCCAGCTACCGTGTTTGCCTGAAGATAAAGATCTAAATTAGCATACATATGAATAGCAATGAACAGGATCCTGTGCTGATGTAAATAAATCTAATGTACTGGTTATATTTTATCAAATAACAATGCAGGTAGGAAATTCATTGACATCTGCTTTAACAATCTGATGTTAAATACAATAATAATGCTATCACGCCAAATACAACTTGAAAATGTAGAATGACTGACATTCCCAAGACATTTTTTTTTTTTAGGAGTTAGACAATTGTTATATAGTGTAGGGTATGGATATTTACCAGAGTTTACCTGAGGGGCCACTAATACTAGTGGCTTCGATGAGGACAGGAAACTGGTGGCTTGTCAACGCCCCCCCCCCCCCCCATTTGCTCTGATGGTCTTTTCCAGCTGAATTTTAAAACCTAGAAGATTTTTGGCGTTGATGGCTTCAGCGGGTAGGGAGTTGCACGGGTTTATAGCCCTATGGTTGAAAAAGCATCTCTTGTTTTGTGTCCTACATTGTGGCTTGTTGAGCTTGAACCCGTTGCTCCTTGTTCGTGTTACATCTGACCTTTTGAAGAAATTGACCGGATCGAGATCCTGCAAACTGTTCAGTATTTTAAAGGTTTCAATAAGATCCGCCCTGTCATGCATGGTTTGCATGGCATGACAATATAAATGTTTATACTCCTCACGCTATGCAATATGGCATGATATATAGACCTATATACAGTAAATGAAATAAACAATATTCACATTTAGTAAACCAATATTATATTATAAATAGTATAAATAGTAATAGAAATAGTAACTAGGTACTAGTCACTATTTCTAATTTTACTTACGGGAGGTGGGGTTGTTTGGCCAAATCGTACACAAGATAATGCAGCAAATTTGGTTTCCTGTTGAACAAATCCACAAGGGCCGTGACGAGGATTCGAACCTGCGTCCGGGAGCATCCCAGACACTGCCTTAATCGACTGAGCTACGGCAGGGTTGAAATGCCGGTTCTGTGTGTATTGGTTTGCTGTTTGTTAAAACCGAATGATCCATCTCAGGTTCGATCATGTTAGACTCGGTTTGAGTAGGATTAGTTGGGGTTTGGTGAGATTAGGTAGGTTTTAAGCCCCTGTCGGCGTACTGTCTTATTTATGATTAGAAATCAGTTTCTATCTTCTACGGAGATAAGATGTGCAGAGAGCAAGTACTACAGGAATACTTGACATTTGAGTTTATTTCAAAACAGAATTGTAGCAAAAACAGAAAAAGACGTCAGAAGTTGTGTAGAAGTGACACTGAAACAGTTGACCGAAGAAATGTATATGTTTAGCACTCAAGAGTGTTCGGTAATATGTTTATTGTTTGTGATGTGTCTCTATATATATAAATGAACCCGTTTTACTGAACGGGTGAGAATAGCTTGAGCCACCTCATCCCTTTGGGTGTATTTAGACCTCAATAAACTAATTTCAATTTCAACAGTTGGCTGAGTATCGCTAGCCATCACCCAATCATCATTCCGGTATGCGTAGCGGAATTTATCCAGGTTACGATGGACTTAAACAGGAATGCAGAGGTGTAATTAATTCTTGACACAAGTAAATTGCTTGATGTATAACATGCAGGTGCACTGCAATTTTTTCAGGATCTCACCCAACCCCCTTGTCTCATTCAGCTCCTAGTCTCATCCCACCCCCTAATCTCACCCAGCTCCTTGTGTATGTCTAATCTGTTATTTTACTAAACCATCCGATGTTTGCAGGTAAAAAAATCCACTTTTAATTCTCGGTGTGATTGCATTAGGAATATTTACTTGCCGGATCCTCTTGAGTAACTTGATTAATCTGTTGAGAGCCTCTTGCAAGTCTGACTGTCACGGTGTCTCTCTCAAGAGCCAGGGAAGGCGTGACGAATTGCTGACTGAGTGTCGGGGAAGATAAATTGCTTTTTTGGTCTGAGGGCGCTGTTGGCTAACTACGGGTATTGCCTCGTTAATTGTCTATTAGGCAATATTACTTGTGCATTTGGGAATGGTTGATGGAGACTTCACAAATACACAACTGATTAGAACTTACGTATCTCTGCTATTATATCTACATTTGAGTGAGGTGGGAGGGATGATGTGGCATATAGTGACGTGGCATTAACACAAGACAGAACATGAGGGGATATTAATAGGGTATTAAAAGTATCAACACAAGACAGAACAGAAACAATGGGTATTGAATAGAAGTGTTTGTAGAAAGCCTATTGGTCCATATTTCTTGATGCTTCTATATTGGAGCGGAGTCTTGAGGTGGGTAGAATATAGTTGTGCAATAATTGGCTGTTGATTGCTGGTGTTGACTTCTTGATGTGTAGTGCCTCGCAAACGTCAAGCCGCCTGCTATCGCTGTATCTATCGATGACAACACAGAAATCATCGATAGATACAGCGATAGCAGGCGGCTTGACGTTTGCGAGGCACTACACATCAAGAAGTCAACACCAGCAATCAACAGCCAATTATTGCACAACTATATTCTACCCACCTCAAGACTCCACTCCAATATAGAAGCATCAAGAAATATGGACCAATAGGCTTTCTACAAACACTTCTATTCAATACCCATTGTTTCTGTTCTGTCTTGTGTTGATACTTTTAATACCCTATTAATATCCCCTTATGTTCTGTCTTGTGTTAATGCCACGTCACTATATGCCACATCATCCCTCCCACCTCACTCAAATGTAGATATAATAGCAGAGATACGTAAGTTCTAATCAGTTGTGTATTTGTGAAGTCTTTGAAAATGTAATAAGTTTTACGAAACGCGCCCGTGTCGCGTCAGACTAGAAATAAAAATGAATTTTGGAGAAGTGATTTTTGATTTACCTCCAACAGTGAAGCGTAATGTACGAAAGATTGAGAAAATTCGTGTTAGAATTATTAATCTTACTTTTTCGGTCATATTTAATAATATATATATATATATATATATATATATATATATATATATATATATATATATATATATATATATATATATATATATATATATATATATATATATAACTGAAAACTCACACCCCAGAAGTGACTCGAACCCATACTCCCAGGAGCAACGCAACTGGTATGTACAAGACGCCTTAATCCACTTGACCATCACGACCGGACATAATGAGGTGATAGCCGAGGCTATTTGAACCACCCCACCGCCGGCACTCGGAAAGTAATCTTGGGCATAGCATTTTACCAAATCACCTCATTCTTTGGGGCACACGTGAGGAACACAAATGCGAACAAGATTCTTGTTCGCATTTGTGTTCCTCACGTGTGCCCCAAAGAATGAGGTGATTTGGTAAAATGCTATGCCCAAGATTACTATCCGAGTGCCGGCGGTGGGGTGGTTCAAATAGCCTCGGCTATCACCTCATTATGTCCGGTCGTGATGGTCAAGTGGATTAAGGCGTCTTGTACATACCAGTTGCGTTGGTCCTGGGAGTATGGGTTCGAGTCACTTCTGGGGTGTGAGTTTTCAGTTGCATATTGTCTTGGGGACCATTCAGGCTTGTTCGCATATATATATATATATATATCTATAATATATATATATATATATATATATATATATATATATATATATATATATATATATATATATATATATATATATATATATCCCTTACCGGGTAGCTATTTACTGTTAGGTGAACAGCGGCATTAGGCGAAAGGAAAGACGGCCAATTATTTCTGTCCCGACCGGGATTCGAACCTGGAATTGTCATTTTGTGAGTCAAGAACAAACCTAACTGTACTTCTTATGGTCAGAAAAACAATATTGGATAGTTACTTATAATCAAGTACTTACAATCGGCTTCCTAATATTCCTCCGTGTGTTCGGAATAGAATGTGTGTGTGTGTGTGTGTGTGTGTGTACTCACCTAGTTGTACTCACCTAGTTGTGTCTGCAGTATCGAGCATTGACTCTTGGATCCCGCCTTTCAAGCATCGGTTGTTTACAGCAATGACTCCTGTCCTATTTCCCTATCATACCTGGTTTTAAAATTATGAATAGTATTTGCTTCCACAACCTGTTCCTGAAGTGCATTCCATTTCCCCACTACTCTCACGCTAAAAGAAAACTTCCTAACATCTCTGTGACTCATCTGAGTTTCAAGCTTCCATCCATGTCCTCTCGTTCTGTTACTATTCCGTGTGAACATTTCGTCTATGTCCACTCTGTCAATTCCTCTGAGTATCTTATACGTTCCTATCATGTCCCCCCTCTCCCTTCTTCTTTCTAGTGTCGTAAGGCACAGTTCCCTCAGGCGCTCTTCATACCCCATCCCTCGTAGCTCTGGGACGAGTCTCGTTGCAAACCTCTGAACCTTTTCCAGTTTCATTATATGCTTCTTCAGATGGGGACTCCATGATGAGGCGGCATACTCTAAGACTGGCCTTACGTAGGCAGTGTAAAGCGCCCTAAATGCCTCCTTACTTAGGTTTCTGAATGATGTTCTAACTTTTGCCAGTGTAGAGTACGCTGCTGTCGTTATCCTATTAATATGTGCCTCAGGAGATAGATTAGGTGTTACGTCCACCCCCAGGTCTCTTTCACGCGTCGTTACAGGTAGGCTGTTCCCCTTCATTGTGTACTGTCCCTTTGGTCTCCTATCTCCTAGTCCCATTTCCATAACTTTACATTTGCTCGTGTTGAATTCTAGTAGCCATTTCTCTGACCATCTCTGCAATCTGTTCAGGTCCTCTTGGAGGATCCTGCAATCCTCATCTGTCACAACTCTTCTCATCAACTTTGCATCATCCGCAAACATCGACATGTAGGACTCTACGCCTGTAAACATGTCGTTAACATATACAAGAAATAGAATTGGTCCCAGCACCGATCCTTGTGGTACTCCACTTGTTACTGTTCGCCAGTCCGACTTCTCGCCCCTTACCGTAACTCTTTGGCTCCTTCCTGTTAGGTAGTTCCTTATCCATTCTAGGACCTTTCCCCCCACCCCCGCCTGCCTCTCGAGCTTGAACAGCAGTCTCATGTGCGGTACTGTATCAAAGGCTTTTTGGCAGTCCAGAAATATGCAGTCTGCCCAACCATCTCTGTCCTGTCTTATCCTCGTTATTTTATCATAGAATTCCAGAAGGTTTGTTAGGCACGATTTCCCTGTCCAGAACCCATGTTGATGTTTGTTCACAAACCTAATGTTCTCCAGGTGTGCAACCAGTCGCAGCCTAATTATTCTTTCCAGTATTTTACAGGGGATGCTTGTCAGTGATACAGGTCTGTAGTTAAGTGCCTCCTCCCTATCTCCTTTCTTGAAGATCGGCACGACATTTGCCTTCTTCCAGCAACTGGGCAATTCTCCTGACATAAGTGACTCATTAAAGATCATTGCCAGAGGCACGCTGAGGGCCTGTGCTGCTTCTTTTAGTATCCACGGTGATACTTTGTCTGGTCCAACTGCTTTAGTTGCATCTAGAGTTGTCAACTGTTTCATTACCTCCTCTGCTGTCACCTCTATATCTGATAGTCTTTCATCTAGGGTAACCCCTTCCAACAATGGGAGCTGCTCAGGCTCGGTAGTGAACACTCCATGGAAACTGGCATTCAGTGCCTCGCAGATTTCCTTGTCACTTTCAGTATATGCCCCCTCTGTCTTCCTTAGTCTTGTCACTTGGTCGTTCACCGACATTTTTCTTCTTATATGACTGTGTAGTAACTTAGGTTGTTTTTTCGCTTTGATTGCAATATCGTTCTCATAGTCCCTTTCCGATGTTCGTCTTATGTTAATGTAATCGTTCCTAGCTCTGTTGTATCTGCTTCTGTTGTCCTCTGTTCTTTGTCTTCTGTACTTCCTCCACTCCCGTCTGCTGGCCATTTTTGCTTCCTGACACTGTCTATTAAACCATGGGTTATTATATTCCTTCTTATTTTTTCCCTTTACCGTTGGTATAAATCTCTCTTCGGCCTCCTGGCATTTCTGTATGACTAGGTCCATCATATCTTGGACTGTTTTTCCTCTAATTTCTTCCTCCCACTGCACTTCACCCAGATAGTCCCTTATCCTCATATAGTCCCATTTCCTGTAGTCAGCTCTCCTTTCCCAGATCTCTTGTCCCATGGTCATAAGTTTGAATTCCATCATGTAGTCAAAGACTAGGACACAATGGTCACTGGCCCCTAGAGGTATTTCATGCTCTAAATTCTCGATATCTTCTACGTTCTGGGTGAAAATCAGGTCTAATAGGCTCGGTGCATCTCCTCCTCTTTCCCTTGTGTCTTCCTTCACATGTTGTGTCAGGAAATTCCTGTCTATAACATCTACTAATTTTGCTCCCCACGTTTCGTCCCCTCCATGGGGATTCCTTGATTCCCAATTTATCTCTCCATGATTTAGGTCCCCCATGATCAGCAGCTTCGCTCTCATTCTGTGGGCTAGTGTTGCTGCCTTCTGCAGTTCATCTATACATGCTTTGTTGTTGTCATCATACTCCTGCCTGGGTCTTCTACTGTTTGGTGGGGGAATTGTAGATTACCAGGATCACAATCTTCCTCCCATCTACTGTCAGAGTTCCATGTATGAAGCTTGTGCACTCATTGGTAACTCGATTTCCCAGGTCTTCAAACTTCCATTTCCGCTTTATTAGGAGTGCTACTCCCCCTCCCTGTCTCTGTGTCCTCTCTTTTCGTATCACCTGGTACCCTTCAGGAAAGATTGCATCTGAGATCATGTCATTAATTTTAGTTTCCACAATTGCAACTATGTCAGGATCTGCTTCACTCACTCTTTCTTTTATCTCTTCTGCTTTATTAGATACCCCATCAGCATTGGTGTACCAAACCTTGAGATTCTTCATGGAAACTCTTGTACCAGAGTTCTCCCTTTCTCTGGGGGTCTGGGGGGATCATGGGGGATGTCTGGGGGGTGACTGGGGGCAGAGGGGATCTGGGGGGTGTCTGGGGGATGACTGGGGGCGGGGAGGGTCCGGGGGATGTCCGGGGGGATCCGGGGGGTGTCTGGGGGGGTCCGGGGGGTGTATGGGGGGTGAAAGAGTTCAGGAGGGGGGTGTTCAGAAAGAGTGCTTGGGGGGCTACTGGGGGCTGGGCTTCTAGGAAGGTAGGTAGGAGGGTCTGGGGTAGGGCCTGGGTAGGTAGGTCTGGAGTAGGAAGGGCATACTGGGTCTGAAGATTAGGGAGGGCATAGAGGGGTTGGGAGATAGCGTAAGGTTGGGAGACAGATAGAGGTTGAGAGGTTGGGAGGGGGGAAGGATAGAGGGGGTGGGGGGGACCTCCCACCTCCCTCGCAAGGGTGGGGGGTCACATGGAAGGAGAGGGGATGAGGAGGGGTGAGGTGTGTGTGTGTGTGTGTGTGTGTGTGTGTGTGTGTGTGTGTGTGTGTGTTTAAAAAAAAATCACAAACAAATCTGTGTTCTGCTCACTTGTCCCATCCAATCACAATGATATACTTAAATTGTTAAATAAACAAAGCAAAAAACAGATTCTCATTCAGATTTTAAGCAACCCCAAACTTAATCATTCTTCGCACAAAAAAAATAACTTGTGTTTACCAAACTTTACCAAATTTAATCAGACTTTCCCACAATTATTTCAATTATTAAATTACCCCAATTATTAAATTATCATCGCCACACACCCACCCAATTCCACCCAAATTGAATAAAACTCAGGACCATTCCACCAGACTTTGGACCATTCCATCAGACCTCAAACCATTCCACCAGACCTACGACAGTTCCACAAACTTATTCGTAAATACCAAACTTGACAACGGTTTCAGTAACGAGGCCGGTGTGTGTGTGTGAGGGAGCTGCTTCGTTGCTTTCTCTTCACTTTGAAAACATGGAAATTAACGGAGGTCAGGTCATCCAGAAACCAGGTCAATACTGTGAGTTTTTTTTGAGGAAAGATCAATCACTCTTCCCTGTGATCTGGCTAACGTGAGTGGGGGAGGGAGAAGAGCGATGTTGATTGGGAGTTGTGGATTGGGAAGTGATTGTGAATGGGGGGGGAGAAGATTGGGAATTAGAAATGGGGAGGGGATTTCTTAATGGGAATGATTTTTTTTGTTATGGGGAGGGATTTGTGAATGGTGAGCTCTCTGAGGTCGTAGTCCTATGGTCCCGGGTGAATACCAAGTAGAGGCAGAAACAATTGGGCAGGGTTTCTTTTTCTTGACGTCGCTGTTCACCTAACAGAAAATAGGTACCTAAGAGTTAGACAACTGCTAAGGGCTGTCTCTGGGGAATGTGTGTGTATACTCACCTAGTTATACTCACCTAGTTGTGCTTGCGGGGGTTGAGCTCTGGCTGTATGTGTGTGTGTGTGTGTGTGTGTGTGTGTGTGTGTGTTTTAGAAATGTATGTAGTAGATAAAAGAAAATCTGTCGAGAGTCAGTACATTAGACAACCGACGTTCAGAAAGGCGGGGTCCAAGAGCTAACAGCTCGATCCTACAGGCCCAAATAGTAAATACACACCAGTTTCTTATCCTCCCTGATGAAGGATCAATTAATTAATCCTATCCTTTCTCATTAATCAACTCTCTTCCATTATATTCAAGAAATTCAACCGGACATCTTTCACCCGTTGAGCATCGTCAGACTTCACTTTTCCTCAGACTTGAACATTTAATCTTCATTCACGATATTTATCGCTGTTCAAACTGAACATCATTCATTCACGATGCTCATGTCCCTGCTTAGTATTCATTTCATAATTCATTTGACAGACCCATCAGATTGAACGGCATGACATTCCTCAAGTTTTACAATTAATTTATCCTCTCCCCTTGCTCTTGAGGATATCCTTATGATATCTCCAAAGTTTGCAAGTGAAGGTGATATACTGATTACATGCCTCTGTACGACTAACCATAGAGAGAGGGCTCACCATAGCCTACGGGCTCGCCATAGCCCTTGCTACTTGGAACTTTTTGTTCCAGGTAGCGAATCTTCAACAACAACAACTAACCATCCTGCGAATTGGGCATTTGACATACCACATAGTTAACAACCTCTTGATACATACTATGTAACCCCCTCACTATATACATATACACATAGTCTAAGGGGGTAGCTGTATAAATCCACATATACCTAATTATGTAAATATCAAAAAAGCTCCATGTACGTCGCTTCTCCTCCCCCCCCCCCAAGAGCGCTAAAATCCATCTCCATCAACCATTCCCAAATGCACAAGTAATATTGCCTAATAGACAATTAACGAGGCAATACCCGTAGTTAGCCAACAGCGCCCTCAGACCAAAAAAGCAATTTATCTTCCCCGACACTCAGTCAGCAATTCGTCACGCCTTCCCTGGCTCTTGAGAGAGACACCGTGACAGTCAGACTTGCAAGAGGCTCTCAACAGATTAATCAAGTTACTCAAGAGGATCCGGCAAGTAAATATTCCTAATGCAATCACACCGAGAATTAAAAGTGGATTTTTTTACCTGCAAACATCGGATGGTTTAGTAAAATAACAGATTAGACATACACAAGGAGCTGGGTGAGATTAGGGGGTGGGATGAGACTAGGAGCTGAATGAGACAAGGGGGTTGGGTGAGATCCTGAAAAAATTGCAGTGCACCTGCATGTTATACATCAAGCAATTTACTTGTGTCAAGAATTAATTACACCTCTGCATTCCTGTTTAAGTCCATCGTAACCTGGATAAATTCCGCTACGCATACCGGAATGATGATTGGGTGATGGCTAGCGATACTCAGCCAACTGTTGAAATTGAAATTAGTTTATTGAGGTCTAAATACACCCAAAGGGATGAGGTGGCTCAAGCTATTCTCACCCCGTTCAGTAAAACGGGTTCATTTATATATATAGAGACACATCACAAACAATAAACATATTACCGAACACTCTTGAGTGCTAAACATATACATTTCTTCGGTCAACTGTTTCAGTGTCACTTCTACACAACTTCTGACGTCTTTTTCTGTTTTTGCTACAATTCTGTTTTGAAATAAACTCAAATGTCAAGTATTCCTGTAGTACTTGCTCTCTGCACATCTTATCTCCGTAGAAGATAGAAACTGATTTCTAATCATAAATAAGACAGTACGCCGACAGGGGCTTAAAACCTACCTAATCTCACCAAACCCCAACTAATCCTACTCAAACCGAGTCTA